>NC_090274.1:8501666-8832500 GCF_040414725.1 Anabrus simplex
TGATGGTCGTATCCCTAATATTCATGCAAAACTCATAGCTTAACCTTTGTGTATGCTAATATATGTTTGGTACTCGCATCAACAAGTTGTACATTCTAACCTGTTACTGTCTAAGAACCGCGTGATCCGCTGATCAGTCTAGTTTTATTTACCATTCCTTGAATGTCAGTTCACTGCTTTGTTCGGAACTTCAGCAGGATTTCCTTTTATATTATGACCTAATCAAACACCATATAATTGGTGTGTTCAGTATTCGCGGGTCACACTGTAGTGCTCATACATAGAATAAACAGCGCACATATTTTTACCGCCCAGAGGTGCCAACCACCAGGCTGATGTATTGCCACTGCCGCTCATGGAAATGGAAAACAAACTCCCACAGCTGGTCCACAAATGAGATGACCCCTGGCTCTCTGATGAATCATTTATGAAAGCCTTAGCTCGGGTCGATCACCACGAGGCTTAGTTACACAGTGGAGTACTGCCTCATCCCTTAGGATTTGGGATGAGCAACCCGTAAAGCGCGAATGTAGCAAGTGGTTGAGGAATACATGGATAATATAAGTGTGGTGGTAGTGGCTGATTCTTAAACAAGCGATTATTACTGAATATATACTTTGTCGGTGAATGAGATTGATGATGTCCATTAATCAACTGAATGTCGTTGAATATTAAATGGGTATTACTGAACTGAATATTATTCAATTTTACGATGAGTTGTTCTTCTTTTTCTACCGCTTTTCCCACACCTATGGGGTCGCGGGTGCAAACTGCGTTGCACATGTGGATTTGGCCCTATTTTACTACCGGATGCCCTTCCTGACGTCAACCCTATAAGGCGTGTTTCTGTGGTGGTTCGTAGTGTAGTGTTTTGTTGGAATATCAAGAAGAGAGTGTTGGGACGGACACAAATACCCAGTCCCCGAGCCAGAAGAATTAAATCAGAAGCGATAAAAATCCCCGACCCGGCCGGGAATCGAACCCGGGTTCCTCCGAACCGAAGGCCAGTACGCTGACCATTCAGCCAACGAGTCGGACTCAATTTTGCAATCAATGTTGTCGAATAATCGAGGAAATATTGTCAATAAATCCAACGAATTTCGTCAAACGTTAGTGTTGCCATATCTATGCACACCTGTATCAGGTATCCTTTCGATATCTCTCCACTATCCATTGCTCGCCTAAAGACCTGTCTGAACCAATGGGGCGTAAACAAATAAAAACTATTCATATAATTTTGCTGATTTCGTCAGAAAAATGAAAACCAGTGTAGTTACCGACCAAGACAATACCATCCCCTGTGGGTGGCGACGCAGACGAAGAATAAAACAGCGGTATCCCTTGCCTGTCGTAAGAAGCGACTAAAAGGGGCGACCAAGATATGATTGAATGAGAACCATGAGACTACTTGCGATTAGTTCCACCTTGCGAGGAAAACCAGGGGTCTACGTTACATAGGAACAGTACCATTATGTGGGGAACACCACTGGTTTGTGTTACCTGTGATTAGTACTATTATGAGGAGGCCTGGATTTTGGACTCCTTTGGACGACAAGAATCATCTCTGAAAGTAAGGAATTGTGAATTGGAGTCAATGGTTTGGATTCTTGGTCTTTTTATCATAATTCGTTTTTGATTATAGTCAGTGGATAAATTTTGAAGTTTAAATTATCTTTTAATTTTATTGCACCTCGTGCCATTACGGGCCGATGACCTACCTCTTACTCTCCTTTAAACAACAAACATAATCATCATCATGATCATCATTAAAACAAGACATTTTCGGGGTGAAAACCGCCAGTTGCCATGTGAAGTGGACTTGCTTCACTAGTCTTAAGACAAAAGTGTCCATTCTTTAATGTTCTCTGATGAAGTGCTGCCATCCACAACCAACTTAATTCATTTTATCGTTCGTATGGAACGATCTCGGGCTGTGGTATCTACTAACCTTCTAATTACCAAGTCATTTGACTTATACCATTTGCATTTTGAGAGCCTCGTATATCTGATTCCATTCAAATATTGTGTGTGTAGTACAAGTAAAATAAGTTTTGCACAAATATTCGTAATATATTTTTATCACGCCTTCATACGTATATTAAAAATACCTGCCTTATGTCCGGTGACTGAGTAGTTTCTCGACCGGAGTTCCCTATCACGTGTGTCTTTCTCCAGCAACCCTGGAAGTGTCTACCATCATGACGGAAACGCCCCATAAACAGTACTGTATGTTGATAGACCAATTTAGCCGTGCAGCTGTCAACTCGCATTCGGGAGATAGTGGGCTTGAACCGCGCTGTCGCCAACCCTGAATATGGTTTGCAGATATTTCCTATTTTCACACGAGGCAAATGCTGAGAGCTGTACCTTAACTGAGGCCACGGCTGATTCCTTCCTATCCCATCGTCACCATAACACCTCCTTTTGTCGGTACGACATAGAGCCACTTTAAAAAATAAAAATAGTATATTGGGTTTGAACTCATGATACTCACCTTGCATACACAGAGACACATGTCCATAAGCATTCTGAGTTAGGATTGTTCATATTTCTTCCAAGTCTCCGTGAGCTATTTCAAACAAAACCCTTACAAACATTGGACTACCTATCAGCGATACGGAAATCAGGGTCCGTATAGAAACTAGCTAGAACCACATTTGATAGAATGAGCTCTTTGTTGTGCAGTGATGCTCTGTCTCCGACGGCGCCACATGTGGTCCACGCAATGATCGACTCCGAAACAGCACACTCTTAAGAAGTTGGAAGCTTTCAAAGTGTGGCTAAACAGGTAAATAATGGAAGCCTGCTGGGTTCAGTATAACCAACGAACGGATTTCACAACTCGTTGACAGTAAAGGAGCGGTGGAGCTTGTGCTCTACTTTGTGGTGCAGTAACATAAGATTGTTCACCTTAATCTGAAGGGGGGAAGACGAAAGAGAAGATGAACATCATACTTCGTATAGTAATATCCAAGACTGGACTGTTATACAGATTAATACAGATCACTGATCAGCTGTACCGTGCAGAATTAGTTCCGGTGATCACCACTCTCTAGACATTATACACCGAAGAAGAATGGAAGAGAAACTTAATGAGTTAAGGTTGTAATTATATCTGGTCCGCCATCAACTGGTGTTCAAGGAACCTTCTACTGCCAGATCTGTATTACAGTGGCTCAGTCATATCTCTAAGTGCGGCCAGTATCCAGTAATCAGGAGATACTGGGTTCGAGTCCAGCTCCATGGCTAAATGGTTAGCGTGCTGGCCTTTGGTCACAGGGGTCCCGGGTTCGATTCCCCGCAGGGTCGGGAATTTTAACCTCAATTGGTTAATTCGCTCGCACGCGGGCTGGGGATAAGTGCCGTCTTCATCATCATTTCACCCTCATCACGACGCGCAGGTCGCCTACGGGAGTCAAATTAAAAGACCTGCGTCTGGTGAGCCGAACTTGTCCTCGGACTCTCCCGGCACTAAAAGCCATACGCCATTTCATTTCAGTGGGTTCGAACCCCACTGTCGGCAGCCCTGAAGATAGTTTTCCGTGGTTTCCCATTTTCACGCCAGCCAAGGTCACGGCCGCTTCCTTCCCATTCCTAGGCCTTTCCTATCTCATCGTCGCCATAAGACATATCTACGTCGGTACGACGTAAAGCAAAATAGCAGTCATATTTCTCCGTCTGTTCATTAATTTTCCTATTTAGTTGAATGCCACCAGCGCTTGACATGTTAATATTCTCCCTCTTTCTATTATCATCGCTTTTCTTCTAAGATTATCAGAACTGTTTTTTCTTGATGCCCGCAGGTTTAAACCTGGTAGTTCCGATTGGCGATATTAATATGGCGTGTCTGAATGTGCAAGTAGTTAATATTTCCATTAGTGTTCTCTGCTGAGTTTATAGATATAATTTTGGCTTACCGGGTGAGTTGGCCGTGCGGTTAGGAGCGCGCTGTTGTGAGTTTGCATTCGGGAGATAGTGGGTTCGAACCCCACTGTCAAATGCTGGGACTGTACCTTAAGGCCAAGGCAGTTTCCATCCCATTGCTAGGCCTTTCCTATCCCATCGTCGCCATAAAACCTATCTGTGTCGGTGCGACGTAAAGCAAAAAAAAGCTTATAACTGGAATAAGTCTATAAAGTAGTACTCGCAGATTCTTTTGCAAATCTACGTGTTGCTGTTTTCACATACACAATAACTATTGGATTAACACAACGACGTCCTATTATAACCTAATCATGTTATATTTCCACTTCACAGCTCGCTCCAAAGCCTCTAGAATGATTCTTCTTATTTAATGGCTTCGTCGATTCTAGGTCCAAGTCCTCCTGAAACTGTATTTATTTAGTTGATTCTCTCTCTCCTAAGTCCAATGCCTCCTGAAACTGTATTTATTTAGTTGATTCTCCCTCTTCTAGGTCCAATGCCTCTTGAAACTGTATTTATTTAGTTGATTCTCCCTTTCCTAGGTCCAAGGCCTCCTGAAACTGTATTCAGTTAGTTTGTTCTGTTTTAGGTCCAAGGCCTCCTAAATCAGTCCTTTTTCTTTAGTGCGGTTATGCGTCCATGGCCTGCTGAACGCTCGTTAACTTGTGTTCTCCAGGTTCACTCATGGTCCCCTACATCATTAAGTTCTTTTACTCACTTGTACGCTCATAGCCTCCTGTATTAAGTATTGTATTGTATTTATTGTATTTATTAGTGAACAAAACAGGCATTCAGCCCCGAATACATGTTCACAATAATAATAATAAATAACAAATAAAATTAATAAGAATAGTCCAACCTGAGCCACCCCTCTCCACTATATACTAAATAACATCAAATGAAATAAACAATACCGTCCCGGTTTTATACCAGAACCAACTCCATCTACATCAATTCACAACAGCCTGGTCAATGTTTACATTCTACTGCTGGTGTTACAACTCCATGCTTGTTATCACTCTCACGTACTCAGCCTTCTTACTTCAGCATTTTCTTCACCTCTATTGTTCCCTGACCTACTCCAGCATAGGCTGCAAGCGCAGCATTACCAGGTTGCATTCCAAGCCCGCCATTACATGATTGCATACCAACCCGGCCATCCTATTCCGTCATTGCGTTCCAATCAACCATACCGCAACTTTTACCAATCTGCGTTAACATTGCTTCATTTCATTTCATTCCGTCATAACACCCATAATAAAATTACCTCTCATCTCCAGAAATTTCGACAATGAATAACAAATACCAATCACGCCTCCAAAAATTTTGGCCAGCAATACTCCAACACCCATTTTAGCAATACCACACCAACCCTACCTCATATACCACCTCTACTTCTTCTTCACCTTCTGCCATCCACCATCTTGTACCACCACTTCTCCAACACCACATTTCAACCCTATAACATATCATAATTTAATACTTCATACCAGCTCTACTCCTTCCACAAATACACTCACCTTCTGCCATCCACCATCTTATACCACCACTTCTCTCACACCACATTTCCACCCTATAACATATCATAACTTACATTTACCATACACTCATACTCCTCCTACCCGTCATAATTACCTACTGAAGACTCCATCTTCTACCAAACCAAAATTTACAAATAGCCGAGTTACATTACTACATCTCCATACCTTTCCAACACCACATTTCAACATATACCACCTCTACTTCCAACACCACATTTCAGCCCTAACACGCACTCGTCTGCCATCACTCAGCATTTATATCAGTCACCAATACAATACAAAATGATAATAAACTCACCTGTTTCCAGCCCCAAAAATTAAATAGCTATCAACACCACATCTCAACCCTATAACATATCATACTAAGCCTCCAATACTTCCAACACCACACTTCAGCATACCAGCTCTACTCCTTCCACAAATGCACTTACCTTCTGCCTTCCACCATCTTATACCACCACTTCTCCAACACCACATTTCAACCCTATAACATATCATAACTACATCTCCATACCTTTCCAACACCACATTTCAACATATACCACTTCTACTTCCAACACCACAATCCAGCCCTAACACACACTCATCTGCCATCACTCAGCATTTATACCAGACACCAATACAATCTCAGTACCACCATCTCTACTTCTTCTACAAATACACTCACCTTCTGCCATCCACCATCTTATACCACCACTTCTCCAACACCACATTTCAACCCTATAACACATCATAATTTGCTCAATTTGCCATACACTCATACTCATCCTAATATCCATCATAATTTCCTACCAAAAACTCCATCTTCCCCCAAACCAAAATTTACAAATAGCCAAATTACAACACTTATCCAACACCACATTTACCATCACTCCTCCAGCTCCAAATATCAACAAACTGTCATCCACCATCTTATACCACCACTTCTCCAACACCACATTTCAACCCTATAACATATCATAACTACATCTCCATACCTTTCCAACACCACATTTCAACATTTACCACCTCTACTTCCAACACCTCAATTCAGCCCTAACACACACTCATCTGCCATCACTCAGCATTTATACCCTACACCAATGCAATCTCAGTACCTCCATCTCTACTTCTTTTACAAATATATCTTCTATCTCTCCCTGCGCTCCAACCCAACTTCTGATCGAGGTACTCATAGGTTAACACTGGCCTTACTTTTATACCCTGATCTTGTCTAACTACACCACTACACTCAGCTCTCTCAGCTTCTTGTTGCTCACTCTCCTTTCCCCCATCACCCCTTTGATCTTCAGCCTCTCTCCTGCATTGCCCGTCCACTGCTCTTTCCTTACCGTTGTTCATACTTCCACTTAGCACCTCGTTCTGTCTCTCTTGACACTTTTCAGTACTACTTCCTATAATTACACTTCTACCCTCGTTATCTTTCACTTGCCTATTATCTTCCACTCGTTTGTCATCCCCGTTATTCACTACACTTCTCTTAGCCTCCTCATCTTGTTTCATCCTTCGTTCTAGGTCCATCAGTCTATTCACCGACCATACTCTCCTCCATCTGTTGCCTGTCACCACTAATTCCTGTCCTCTGATGACTGCATTCAACCCTTGCTGCCTAGCTCGTATCATGTGTTTTTTAAGAGTTTTTTCATTCCTCCACTCTTCAGCTCCTATGTCCCTCCTTATCCATATTTTTTCTCCTTGCACGTTACCTGCATTACGCACCACTGTATCAGCCATCAGTGTAGAAAATAATTGCACTTTGATAGGCCTATTACCTCTAAATCTTCCCACTCTTGTCACATCATCAATGTCCACTTCACTAAAATTTATTTTCATTTTACCCTGAATTAAGTCCACTACTTTATAAACTATACTCGTCTTATCTTCCTTCTTACCCTCTTGCACTCCATATATAAACAAGCATTTATTTCTGCGACTTCGGGTGTTAACAACTACGTCGGCTTTCAGTTTCGATACCTCCTCTTGCAATCTCCCTATCTCCTCTCTTAATGCTGAAACTTCTTCACCATTTCTTCTCACCTGTGAAGCTGTGTCTTCTATCTTTTCCTGAAACCACCCCTTCATTTTTTCAAACTCCCTCGTTTGTTCCTTGATCATGTTCTTGATTTGTTCGAGGGGACATGTCTCTGCTACCACCTCTGTTACGATTTTTCTAATTGTTTCCATGTCTTCCCAGCTCATATTTCCTCTGTAAGTCGGACCTGGGTTCAGTTCTACTCCCCCAATCCAAAGCAATATCAAAATCACCGCTGCAGAAAGTATAAAGTATCCTATTTTATCCAGTTCTATTCTGCATCTTCTTGTCTTCACTTCTTCTTTCTTCTTCCTTCCCTCCCAACCACCTATGCTCGCCCTGTACTGCTCTGTACCAATCATTGCCTGTAAGCACCTCGCTGACTTCCAACACTCCTCACTTACACTACCTTCTCCCACTCCAGGGACCCTCCACTCCGTACGTCTGCACTCGCCGGTGGCTCTAGGTGAACTGTCCTGTATTAAGTGTAATGCTGCATCCAGGTTCACATAACATCCCTGCTATCGATATTTCAGCGAGTATTGGTAATAGCGCGCTCCACGACATTATCGATCTGAAAATGCGATTGGAAACTTCGTGTCAAATTCCACTTTGTGTAGGTAAAGTGACGTATGGGCTCCATCACACGGCATGTGCAATAACCGTGGTAATGAATGGTGTATCGGGCTAGCAAAAAGTGAGTACACCTTAAGCAAAAAGGTTGTGCATGAAAATATTCCCTATGGAGAATGTGGTATTTTTTTAGAGAATTTTGTTAATCACAGTAAGACGACAAAATAGATTTAAAGCCATTTCATTCAGATGCGATAAGTTTTCATTCGTCTCGCGTCAAGATCTGGAAAGCACTGATTTATATGCTGCCTGCAGTAGGTTCGAATCGAAAATGCAGGTGCACGAGCCGTTTGAAAGGTAATTTAAAATTTGTGGTTACCTGCCCCCACTGACTCGATCGTGAGTGTCATCCTAGTTAGAAAAGGCACAAATACAATATTAAGAAAAATTATTAGATACTTTGATCTTACGTGTATGTTACACTTGATCTGAGCTCTTTGTATTTTCGTGTTTGGGGTAGTGTATGAGACACGTTTGAAGAACTGGAGCAGAGACTTGTAAATGCTTGTCAAATATTTCAAAATGATTCAGGCGTGTTTGAAAGAATTCGAAACTCGATCCGACGATGAGTACAGGGTACAAGACGACACTTCGAACACTTCCTTTGAGTACACTATACATACATTTTTTTAAGTAGGATGACATTTACACACAATTAAGTCGGACCACCAGTGGGGAGGATCCATGTCTAAATAGTTAGCGTGATTGCCTTTGGCCACAGGGATCCCGGGTTCGATTCCCGGCAAGGTCGGGAATTTTAACCATAATTGGTTGATTCCGCTGACACTGGGGCTGGGTGTATGTGTCTCCATCATCATTTCATCCTCATGACGACACGCGGGTCGCCTACGGGCGTCAAAT
Organism: Anabrus simplex; assembly: GCF_040414725.1. Classification (NCBI taxonomy): domain Eukaryota; kingdom Metazoa; phylum Arthropoda; class Insecta; order Orthoptera; family Tettigoniidae; genus Anabrus; species Anabrus simplex. The sequence continues at coordinate 8,510,658 of NC_090274.1, forward strand.
CAAAAGACCTGCATCTGGTGAGCCGAACTTGCCCTTGGGCACTCCCGGCTCTAAAAAGCCATACGCCATTTCATTTCATACCGGTGGGGAATGCTCTGAACGCTGCTATGACTAGAAAGCCTGGCAGTTTTGGAAAGATCAAAGTGTACGACAACTAAGTTCGAATTGAAGGACATCCGAAGATGCACTTCAGAAGATGCTTTCCATATTGCTGCAACATCACGTTCGGAGCTGGCTATGTGGACCGCCAACCTCCGCTAGAAGAAGAAGAAGAAGAAGAAGAAGAAGAAGGAGGAGGTCACTGATGGCTGGTAACCACAAATTCTAAATTATCTCAAACGGCTCGTTTGGGGTCCTACAGTATGTTTACTGTCATTTACTTACGGCTGTCTCAATTTACGCTATTAATTTTGATACTCTGTATACGCCGAAGCGCTACCCTGTAAAACCGCCTTTAGAGCTTTTAGAAATCGCGGTACGGTTCTCTTTGTAACCAAAGGCTATTGCACAGATTAATATAGGAATTTTCGAAGGTTGTAATAAATCCTCCAGCGGCCGCGGTCGGATGTGCATCTGGGTCTGACATCTCACTTAAGCCCCAAGTGCCCACGCTCTTAATTTCCTCTTCTGCCTTGAATCCTCCTCAGCAAGCTTATGACGTCTTTTTCATAGGTTCTTAGTGTCCCATAACCAAAACTAATATAAATAAATATTTGAGAATTTTAACATCTCCTTAACAGAAAATGCAGCTTTACGTTAAAGCGAGGTCGCGCAAAATCGGGGTTAGCACGGAGGAAAATCGTAATAATATGCGAAGTCACTAGCGCGCCAATAACATCCGGAACACGGCAGCAAACAGAACGCACATGGGTCGTATGTTAGCTAAATAAGCCAGTACTGAATACTGTGATGGCTGTTCCGCTGTTGACACATCGCCCCTCTCTAAAACAAAAGAGCAAAACTTGTGTCATGATCCCCTTAAGATGTTTATTCTTCACGTAGTTTATAAATTTATCACCCAAAATAAGTTTCGGCAGACTGAAGATGCTAACAGGTAAGAAAAGGACTGGAAAATTCATAATATATTATGGGACGATGAATAATAATAACTAGGATAGAATTAAGGGAAGAAGTTACCTCTGATTAGGAGATCAAAAATAATTAGGTAACGAACTTCCTAACAGTATTTTGCTACAAGAGAAACTGAGATAGCAATCTTAAATATTAGTAGGACTGATTCATTTTGAGAGCTGTCGCTTTTGTCAGTCCCCGGAGTTACTTACTGTGTACGGGAGACTCAATACCGGTTCATTCTTTTGACGTGAGGAAGGGAGGGAGTGTCGCCCAGACAAGCGAGGGAGCGAAATGCGGGAGTGTCAAGACCTGCGGAAATTGCCTTTATACCATTTTATATGCTTTAGACATTGAGAATGAGGGCTTTCCGCTTCTCGCTCTCCTTTGTGGGGCTGTGACAACGTGGAGAAATCGTTAATTACTGGCGTGAGAAGGAAGAGGGAAGTATAATTGGTGAGGAAACTGTTTAGAACCAGGCTGTATCACTGGGAGATGTTCAGGTATAGATGAGAGTTCCCTGCTTCTAAGCGAAAAGCTACGTGTCAGACTGTGAGGTCCCGAGTTATGCCTTGCTTTACTTGGAAGTGAGGGTATACAAATGATAACGCCTCGCTCAACTGATCTGATGGCATAACCGAAGCGCCATCACACGACTGGTATATTGTACAATCCTCTTGGGCTAGCCACCGGTAGTGGGTAGGGCACATCAGTGAACCAAGTAGCCATGGCATGCGGCACGCTTTACCGATGGAGCAGGATGAATTGAGAATGCTATATGGGAAGTTTGAGTGAAAGTAAGCTCTCTATTATTAACGACTGACTGAGTAGTCATAGATCTAGCGCTCTACTCTACACGGTGATAGAGCAGTGGTCATAAAGAAGCAGTAATTTCTGGAATCATTGCGTGCAATAGCATTTTAAACACGTAGTCACATTTCGATGACGATGTGTAGTAGTTTACGGTCGATGTGTGTGAGTTGTCCCTGCAACAGACAGAAGAATGAATTTGCCGCTGGTAATGCAGGTTCAGACTCAGACCGCGTGGCCTTCGTAAATGAGAGAAGCTAGGTGGCTGTACAGTGTGTTCTGAAATTCTCGTTACAAACACTGTATGGCTTATAGAGGGGCTGAACAGAGGGGAAGCCATGTTCGCTGCCTCTCACAATAGACTGGACTGGAGCTGGTTCTCAGATCTTTCACTAGATTCCCAAAATGTTGAAAGGTTAGTGCAGGAGTTGATTTCCCCCTAATTTCCCTTCCCAATTTCAGAAAATTGAAGACTTGTTACTACAGCATCCTTGGGGGAAATGTTTGATATGTGTGGGCGTTTCCTACTTTTAAGCCACTGGTAACAAATCTACTGGCATAACCGACGCAGCATCATACGTTTTAAGGTGGAAATTCGCAGAAAACGACCTAGACTTCTCTGAACAGTAGTCGTGTTGCTGCACACGCCGCCACTCGTTCGATATGAAGAATTTTCGCAGGGATGTATGGAAGGAAGTGCTGAGTTACACTCTCGTAGCTTCAAGGAAGAAAACAAGAGACCTTGCGAGCCGAAGAGTGTGAAGGAGAGCCAACAACACAAGGCTCATAAAGGACCATAAGGCGAAGATGTGCGAATTGCGGCACTAAGGAAAGGCAGATAAGAAATGACTGAAACTGTTGTGTGTACAAAGTAGCTCCTTTGTTGAGGAAAGAACAAGTGATGCTTCCAGGACTTCCATGTTGTTTGAGGGGTGTTGGTACATAATTTGCACCACACTAGTTTATTCTAAAACGTTTTGAAAAATTCTATCTTTATTCTGGTGCATATTAGTATCTCATGTTTAACTCGTTCGAGGATTTTTGTCCCAGGGTGCAATAAATTAATATCTTTTACATTCAAGAGTTAATGTTCTATGAAGTTTAGCTTCACTCTCCACAGCTGGTGTCTACACCAACAACTTTGTGTAATTCCCACAAATAAAACCAACGTGTCAAGATCAGGAGTTCGAGGAGGCCAAGGAAGAACGCAATTCCTGACCCTTGTTTTGATATACACTGACTTAGCAAATGTCGTAGGATAGTCACCTAATAGCGTGTGGGGCCTCCTCTGTCCCTGCGAACTGCAGTGAGACGCCGCAGAAGTGAGTCTTCAAGTACCTGGTAGTCCTCTGGACGCAGCTGACACCAAATCGTTTGCAGAGCGGCCGCCAATGCTGGTCTGTTTGTGGGTGCAAGATCCATGGCACGGAGCCTGCGTTCCAGGACATCCCAGATATGCTCGATAGGGTTCATATCGGGGCTCCTGGGTGGTCATGGCAGTCGTTGGACCACCGCTGCATGTTCGTGGAACCATTCCCGGGCGACGTGGGAGCGATGTGGCGGCGCGTTATCATTCCATACCAGGAAAATCCTCCCCACACCATAACAGAGACACCAGCGCCCTGGACCACACCTTCGAGGCAGGCGGGATCCATCGCTTCATGTGGTCTGCGCCATACACGGTGCCTCCCATCGGCATGGTGCAGTTGAAATCGTGATTCGTCCGACCATATCACGTTACAGTGTCCATCCCGGGTGACTGGCGACAAATGCGCGTCGTTGTGCCCGATGACGTTGGGTTAACAGTGGCATCCGTGTGCGGCGCCGGCTCCCATTCCCCATAGAACCCATGTTCCTACGGATTGTCCACTGGAAGACGTGTCTAGCACGGCCTGTGTTGAATTGAACCGTGATTTGTTGCACGGTTGCCCGTCTGTCGCTATTGACAATCCGTCTCAGATGTCTCCGGTCACGGTCATCGAGGGTAGCTGGACGGCCGGTCGTTCGTCTGTTGTGGACGGTCACACCCGCATTCAACCATTCACGATACACCCTGGACACGGTTGATCGTGTGAAGCCGAATTCCCGCACCACTTCCGAAATCGGCACCGACCACCATACCCCGTTCGAACGGTGTCGGTTCACGACGACGTTCCACGTTACACCTGTCACATGCACAGCCACTGCTCACAAGGTCTCTTATACAACTGCCGCTGGCACAGGGAGCGTCTGGTGCGCAGACAACACACCTGCGCATCAGTGCTCCGCTATCCAATGACATTTGCTCAGTCAGTGTACATTTTCCTTCTCTATACGTGAGTAATCCCAACTGAAGTTATGCCGTATTTTTTTAAAATTAATTAAGACTATTTTAAATTATATATTTACTTTGTAAGGGCGACAGTAACGTGCAACATACAATGCAGTTCTAGCTTGTATCTCACCAAGCTGCGTCTTTTAGAAATGAAAATGCGTTTCAAATGTTACTGCAACTAAAACGTGAGAGAGAGGGATATTGTTGATCACAATAGACTGTAGTGGGCTAGAATACAAACTTACTGAACGAATTCTATGAACATTTAAACTATTTAGACATTTTTTTTTCAATACTGAAGATAGCAGCGTTTCGCCCCATGTAGCAGTGCGCTCAACAATTGGATTGCCACACCCTTCCAAGATGCTGGAGGCTAGTGTGTGCACAACAGTTCTGCTATGAGGTTTACATAAACATTAGGAGTACACCAATTGTCTTTTCTTCCTTGCTCAATACACATTTTGTGAATTACGTTCTGTATTAATATAATTAGCGTCACTATTTCACTACACCGCTGGCAGCGCAGTAGCGTGTGACTGGGGAGGAGCTGTCCATGCGCGTGTCGCCATGTTGGGGGCACTCCACAGCTCGCCGAGGAGAGCGTAGTATGCAATTTATGCATTAACGTCCATTACGAACGAATGAAAACGCCTGTCGACAGGTTATTTTTATTCCTGCGATACAGGATAACACTGTAAGAATAGATGTTCATCAGATACATCCAAATTAAAATGTAAAAAATGCGCCGCATTAGAAAGCAGAAGATCCGTACGGAAATTCCCGTCAATTCGCAAACCAAAATTATTGCACTAATTTTAAATAAAAAGCCTCGCAGAAGTTATACTCATCATAATCCTGAGGTCTGAATAGCACCAGTGGATCGTGAAGTGTGAAGGTCTGTGGGTTACTTCACATTAATCTCCGGTAAGCGTCTAATACTGTTGCATTCCAAGCATCAGGGAAACTTTGCCATTCCCAGGTCCTAATTCATTAATAATAAATGGCACAGCCTAGACCGACTAACGCGAATACACGCAATAAATATACCATACAAGAATCAAGACGTTAATAACACGGCAATGATACTTACGCACACAAACTGAACACATTTACATTGTGATTGAACAAATCTCCACAAATAGTTTGGATGGCTAGCCTATAAGTAACAGGCGTAATAAAACAACATTTAGAAAACAAAATAAAAAGACTTAAAATACACTACTAATGACAAATAATGTATACCTAGGTAGATAAACAAATGTCTTAAATTTATAGAACACTCTCCAGAAACAGAAAAACTGTGTATACCCGTACATTATTTTTTTTTTGCTAGGGGCTTTACGTCGCACCGACACAGATAGGTCTTATGGCGACGATGGGATAGGAAAGGCCTAGGAGTTGGAAGGAAGCGGCCGTGGCCTTAATTAAGGTACAGCCCCAGCATTTGCCTGGTGTGAAAATGGGAAACCACGGAAAACCATTTTCAGGGCTGCCGATAGTGGGATTCGAACCTACTATCTCCCGGATGCAAGCTCACAGCCGCGCGCCTCTACGCGCACGGCCAACTCGCCCGGTGTACATTAAATTAACAATCTTCAAAAGAGAATATGTAGCTAACATTAGGCCTACTATCATGTAACTGGTGCTACTTTACCTCATAATTCTAAATGTCTCTAACATTGAAATTAATACCTAACTTAGAGTTTTAGTTGGTTAGGTTTAAGAGAGGAAATATATATCATTTAGGATGCAAAATTCCCTTTCATACTATTCTCATCTTAAATACCAATATTAGGCCTATTGATTTTATAAACTCGAACTGAAAGGAGATTTTCTGAGCACAAATTAAAATTGAAAATATATTCTAACTTTTCTATTACAGGAGCATTATGATTCATATACGGAAGAAGACAAAGGAGCTTGAATATCAAGCATAGATGAATATAACAGTTAAGCAGGCAGTGTGATTAGTGTTTTGTAGTGCAAAGTAGGAGTCAGTCTAGTCAAACTTCTTTGGAACAACATATTTAACAATTCTATTATTATAAAGGAGATGTGAAAACACGGATAATGGTATTAATAAATCATTGTTCTGATAACTGTTAATAATTTGAAGCCATATTTTGACCTAAAAATTGATGGCTTTATCAATAATATTTTCCAGATTCTAGGCCCGTGTTTATCATAATTTTAATACGGGTACACAGTCTGTAAGAACAAAATGTGCGCTTTTTCAGAACAGATGTTTAGTTATTAAGAACTGTCCCTAATTATATGAAAAAAGCCAAGAAAAAGAAGCAGCCTAATGGAGATAGAGATTCATACTAAAATAAAACTTCACTTAGAGAGCCTTTCCTGGTAACGTCAACATGCCGCGAATGCAGGCGCATCTGACACCCTCTCGCACGACAGCTCCTTTTATACAGTACTGTACATGCGCCATCAATGACGTGTTGCTGTCCATCGCCATCTATTGGCCTGTTTGTGCACTCGTTTTTGTTGTCAATAAAACCCTATTTCATGTCGAGGCTGTGTGGCCATATGCAGCTAACGTGTTGCTCTCCAGCGCCAGCTGTTGGTCATTTTGTGTACTTTATTTTGTCTCAATAAAGCTCCATGTCATACCAATAACGTGCGTCAATATTCCGTGTGAAGTATTGCCTCGTCGAATGTTAACGGACTTTTGGATCACTCTGTACACTTCTGACCTTTCTTGCTTCTAGTCTTCTTTGTAACTGTGCTCCTTATTCCGCTCTTTGCTTCCAATACCGTTATCTACACTGACTGAGCAAGTGTCATGGGATAGCGGTGCACTGATGCGCAGGTGTGTTGTCTGCGCACCACACGCCCCCTGTGCCAGCGACAGTTGTATAGGAGACCTTGTGAGCAGTGGCTGTGCATGTGACAGGTGTAACATGGAACGTCGTCGTTAGCTGACACCGTTCGAACGGGATATGGTGGTCGGTGCCCGACGGATGGGAAGTGCGATTTCGGAAGTGGTGCGGGAATTCGGCTTCACACGATCAACCGTGTCCAGGGTGTATCGTGAATGGTTGAATGCGGGTGTCACCGTCCACAACAGACGAACGACCGGCCGTCCACCCACCCTCGATGACCGTGATCGGCGACATCTGAGACGGATTGTCAATAGTGACAGACGGGCAACTGTGCAACAAATCACGGCGCAATTCAACACAGGCCGTGCTAGACACGTCTCCCAGTGGACAATCCGTAGGAACATGGGTTCGATGGGGTATGGGAGCCGGCGCCGCACACAGGTGCCACTGTTAACCCAACGTCATCTGGCACAACGACGCGCATTTGTCGCCAGTCACCAGGGATGGACATTGGAACAATGGCGTAACGTGATATGGTCGGACGAATCACGATTTCAACTGCACCATGCCGATGGGAGGCACCGTGTATGGCGCAGACCACATGAAGCGATGGATCCCGCCTGCCTCGAAGGTGTGGCCCAGGGCGCTGGTGTCTCTGTTATGGTCTGGGGTGCATTTTACTGGTATGGAAAGGGTCCCCGAGTTGTTCTGGAAGAGACTTTGAATGATACGCGGTACGTTGAGCTGCTCGGAGACCATCTCCACCCATTTTTGGCCTTCCAGCGCTCAGACGGTTCTGCAGTGTTTCAAGATGATGAATACGCCGCCACATCGCTCCCACGTCGCCCGGGAATGGTTGCAGGATCATGCAGCGGAGGTCCAACGACTGCCATGGCCACCCAGGAGCCCCGATATGAACCCTATCGAGCATATCTGGGATGTCCTGGAACGCAGGCTCCGTCCTATGGATCCTGCACCCACGAAGAGACCAGCATTGGCGGCCGCTCTGCAAACAATTTGGTGTCAGCTGCGTTCAGAGGACTACCAGGGACTTGTCGACTCACTTCTACGGCGTCTCACTGCAGTTCGCAATGCCAGAGGAGGGCCCACACGCTATTATGTGACTGTCCCAAGACATTTGCTAAGTCAGTGTATTACTACCTCTGTTGTACCTCCGCCATCGTCTGTTGTTGCATAGGTTTCATTATCGCAATGATCTAGAATATCACAACCTACTCTAGACAACAATTCAGATAACAACAAATTAACAACACTGCAATCATCTTCCGCTTCAGAATGTTCACGTTGCGATTCAGATCTTAAAATATTGAGGTTTCAAATGACTTCTAGAGCCATAGAAGTTTTTTTTAAAATTTGCTTCACGTCCCATCGACGCAGATAGATCTTATGTCGACGATAGGATACGAAAGGGTTAGCAGTGGCAAGGAATCGACCGTGCCGTTAATTAAGGTGCAGACTCATAATTTGCCTGGTGTGAAAATGAAAAACCACGGAAAAACATCTTCAGGGCTGCATATAAGTTTATCATATTAAGCAAAGTTAAATCGCTCTTCTTGTAAGGAGTATGTGTGACGCTATAACAAAGTTCCACTAAATTATATCATGACAGGAAGCATTCAAGCGGCTGTAAGTCTCTGCCTTTAGTGTGGACACCGTGAGACGTTTGTGTTAATATCAGTGAATTATGTGGACCGCAGACTATAATGTCTCCTCTCTTCAGCCGGCAGACAACCTTCTCTCCCCCGTCTGCTGGTGGCAGTGGTTGTAATTTAAGTCCTCCGCCGCAGTCTATGTGGCTACTTCAGCGTCTAGACGCTATTAAGAGCAAACACAATCCCGCGCTGACAGATTTGCAACCCCCATCTAACTTTTATCTCCTCGCTACAACTTTGTGTAATAGTGGTATGTAGTCTGAAGTACCCAACGTTTTGCCCTATCCACATGGAGATGTCTTAAACTCTGAGAAGTTACATGAATTTTAGAACACTGCTGCTGATGACACTGAGGGTGAATGATGTATATACCTCACTTTCTCTGCACCCCCACCCCTTTATCTCTCCCTTTGTACTAAACTATTAACTTCTTTCTTCCTGTGGATGTACACAGGGGGCTAAGAATCCGCGCAAGTGTATTTCTTATGTATTATAGTTTTATTACTATTATTTTTGAATTCTTATTGCCGAAAATTATGTTAATAATACTTAGTTTCAAATTTAGTGTATAACCAGCCGTTGGGTCGGTTGATTCTTAATTCCTATAATGACTAAGAAGGGGTCCCCCAAGGCACTATTATTGGACCCTTGTTTTCTTATATATATCTGCATGAAGCGAGTAAAGAATAATATATAAAATAAGAATTTTGTCTGTACATTGCATAGAATTTAAAAAGGATTGTATTTCTATATCACTCGCGTCCAGAGTAACAAGGAAATGAACTTTTTACTTTTCCGTAATTTGTCTGTATGTATGTATGTATGTACACGCATCACGAGAAAACGGCTGAACAGAATTTAATGAAAATCGGTATGCAAAGTCGGGGAATAAGTCGCTACAATCTAGGCCGAAAATAATTTTATTCACGCTGAGTGAAATGGTAGTTTAGGGGAAGGTCTAACATTTAATTCCCAAATAATTGTTATTAGTGGTCGTATCGATAAATACTACATAACTTAAGTTATAATTAAATTTCCCATCATTTATGTCTTATAAATTGCTACCATACCGGCTATGATCAGAGATATTCATGAATTTGAATTTTTGTTACTAAGTCCATATCAGCGCCGAGTCACGAGAAAATGGGTAAACAGGATTTAATGAAAATCTGTATGTAAAGTAGGAGAATAAGGAACTAAAGTCTACGCTATAAATAATTTTATAAGACGGCCTAATATCAGAGTCGAAAGAAAACTAAATGTGAAGGCCTACAATAGAGAAAGCACATCAAATTTATCAACACTAACATTACCTTGACCATTGTCTGTTGTGATGTGCTTTGTGTCTTCTGTTGCCATTCATCTCCGATAGATAGGATTACTGCTGCGTACGGAGTTTTTCTTAATTTGCCTTAGTTCGCAGCGACACAGTTATGTCTTATGGCGACGATGGGATAGGAAAGGGCTAGGAGTATGAAGGAAGCGGCCTTGGCCTTACTTAAGGTATGTTCCCAGCATTTGCCTGGTGTTAAAATGGGAAACCACGCAATAACATCTTCAGGGCTGCCGACAGTGGGGTTCAAATCCACTATCTTCTGGATACCCCTAACCACACGGCCAACTTGCCCGGTCGTACCGAGTGTAAGAGTCTGTCTGAATATTGGCGGGATGTAGCTGGGGGAGTTAGGTACGTTTCTAGCCATTCCTCTGGTTCCTAAATTTTCTGATACTACTGGTACGTAACGCACTGGTTCAACATAACATTCGAGCTATTCAGTCCCTACTATCGAGGCACTGATTGGAATGAGCAGTGTGCATATTTAACGGAATAATGGCAGAGGAGTGGTCACGGCTGTCTGCGGCCTGGTCATTCCAGCTCTGGAACTTTGGAATGTTATACCGGCACCGTATTACTATTTGTTAAAAGTGAGAAAATGTGAGGTTTTTCATTGATCGAGTGTTTTATATGATAACATTGCTTTTAATCGCTACATTCCTACTGACGTTTTTGTAATGATCTATGTTGACTTCAGTTACGAAAGCCACGAAGTCAGTTTTTCTAGGAATCCCGTAGCGAAGCACGGGTACATCAGCTAGTCACAGGTAAGGCTATTTTCGGATGATGTTCTAGTGTATAGAGTAGTAAAGGAGTTGCAAGGTTGTGAGCGACTGCAGCGGAAAATACTATGAAGGTAGACAGACAGTGTGAAAAGATAAGTTGTAAGTTTCACAAAGAGTAAAGTTCTCTGCATTGATGGGGTTATAGCACCGCATGGGGGCACTATAAATACTTAGGTGTTATTATAAGGAATGATCTTCATTGCGGTAATCATATTAACGAGGTAGTTAAGAAAGATTACAGATCTCTTCACAATGTTATGAGAATACTTAGCGGTTATCGTAGCTATGTAAAGGAGAGGGCGTATAAGTATCTGGTAAGACCGCAGTTCCAGTGCGTGGGATAAACACCAGGAATACTTGATACGAGAAGTGGAAATGATTCAAAGGGAACAACCACTATTCGTTCTGAGCGATTTTCGGGAAAGGAGTAGTGTTAGTAAAATGTTACAAACTTCGGGCTGGGAAGACTTCGGAGTAAGACGAGATGCTCCACTATGTGGTATGTTTCGAGCTGTCAGCAGACAGTTGGCGTAGAATTACATTAGTAGGTGAATAAGGAAAGAGAATATGAACATAAAGTTGGAATTTAAGGGGAGAAATCTGGATAAACCTGTATTTACTGGACGAGGAGTTAGGGATTTGATGAAATAACCAAGGGAAATGTTAGGTAAAATTGCAAGTTATTTGTAACCGTGTGACAAAATGATAGGTAGACAATTGATGGGGAATGCCATCCAGCGCAGATGAGGGGAGCGGAAGACAGCTGCCACACCTCAGTGTAACGTTATTAGGCCAGCGGATCTAGTTCTTTTTTTTTTGCTCCACGGTATTTGGACATCAGATGTCCATGGAGGTTTCCAGCTCTCTTCGCGATTTACATTTCTCGTATTATTTTCCTTCTCATTCCGATGGTTACCTAAATTATATTTCTGACGAATATAATCTCTTCAAACAGGTGTACTGATGGGATGTACCCTTAATGTTTATACAAACCTCATGGCATGAACGTTGTGCGGGTTGCAGTATGCTTGTTACTCGTTTCAGTAAGTTTGTATTCTAACCTAAATTTCAGACCCTACTAATCACCCTGAAACTTTCTTTACTGGACTTGGAAGCAAAGGAAGTAGCAGATCCAACAAGGGTACCATGGATGGTTACATTGCTTGTATCTCTGCATCTCATTCCTCAATCTCAGCTCGTCCGTGCTCTAATAAAAAGCTGAGAGAGTTGGCTCGTCATTTGAAACGTTCTCATTTGACTTGCAAAGTGGAACGAACAAAGTGGTTGAGGCACTCCTGTTACCATGGACACCACTTCTTTACTGTCCGACCATTCGCTACACAAACAAAAGTAGAGTCAACCCCTTCTCATGCTTGGAAATTAGGATTACAATGAAAACTATTTCTCCATGACTTCTGTTTCCTTTCAGTTCTACACTTCACTGCAACGACCGTAAGATGATGTCAAAATATCCTTCAAATTCTTCCTATGTATATGTTCCAGTATGCCGTAATTCCGGAGATAATTCTTAGATAATCCTCATCTTAATGCTACTGCACTAATGCACGTGTATTTAGATCCTTTGTTCTCTGAATATATCATTTCAGGACAGTCGTATCATGTTGTCGCATAGGTCTGGCGATCGACTGCCTTATGAAATCCAGTAGTCCATCTGCAACTTGAATAAAATAAAACTGAAGTGTATTGGGAAATAGTTACTGCAACAACGAGACAGGAATCCTTTTCCATGTCCTGGGTTACTGTCACTACGGCTAAAACTTCCGACGTAATACTAGACACAACGCAACAAGAAGCTCAAACGCTCAGTCATTAAAAGACGCTGGTTACACAGTGCATGAATTGCCGGAGAGCGGCAGTACCCGTAGGACTGATATGATACCCTTCAAGAACAACAGTAGATATATTATTTATCTCACAGGTCGGTTTGAATCTCAAGCCTAGTAAAGTACACGAGGAAAACAAAAACCTCTACGAACCAACTCTACCCTTCTGCCGACGTGAATAGGGACGCTGTAACATCGATGTGACAGTCCTCATGACCGGTGCGAGTGAAAAATGTTACTAAATTGTTCGAAAAATTCCTCTCAAAAGTATCAGATCCGTTGACGAAAAATGTGGTGCTCAAAGACTTGAAAGGTTCATTATCCATACCGAGAGATAGATTTATATAGCCATAAAAGCATATAGTATACTTTGTCCTCATGGACCACCTCCTTGTGTTTGTGTTTATATATATATACACAGTTCAAAAAATAGGGGAACATGTTTCGTAAGGTCTGGTATGTGAACGTTAATTTGGTAGATGGGGTTCCAATGGACGTAGAGCATACCTTGAGACCTCAGCTACTCAGGGTATGTCAATCGAAGTTATACTCAATCTGTAGGCGTAGCCATGCATTAGACTGTCAGGTGACCCCTCAAAACAAAGTGAATAGTAGTGCTCCCGTGTGTCGTCGTGAGGTACACAGGCTACTGCGGTCATTTGTGTACGTTGTACGTAAACCAGCACATCCCGTGACACATCTTAACGAGGTTCAAGTCGCAAGGGTCGAAACTTCGATCCACGAAGGATGGACTTTTCGTCGTGTTACTGTGGATCTCAATGTGTGTCTCCGTCAGTTATTCACCGCTTGTGGAATCGCTACAGTGAGACAGGCCAGTTCACAAGGAGAGTTGCACAAGGTCGTGGACGCATGACAACCCCACAGGATGACCGATATCTGACCATCTGTGCGTTGCGGCGTCGTTCAGCAACTGCCAGAGAACTGCAACAAGACCTCAGGAGGGTCACAGGAGTCACAGTGTCTGATTAGAGAGTAAGGAACGGGTTAACAGAAGTGTCCTTACGACCCAGACGCCCTGTTCGAGTGCTCCGTATAACGCAGCAACATCGGGCAGCTCGCCTTCTGTTTGCCCGTACGTACGTCAACTGGTAACTTCGCCCATGGAGACCTGTGTTGTTCACAGACGAGTCCAGATTCCCCCCCCCCACACACACACACACATCGTGATGGTGTGGGGTGGCATCAGTAGTGATGGGCGTACGGATCTTGTCACCGTCCGTGGTAACCTTACCGCTGCGGGGTACATCAAGCAGATACTGCTACAGCATGTGTTGGTTGCTGCATACGGTGTTGGCGCTAAATTCGTACTCATGAACGACAATGCCAGGGCTCATGTAGCGCGCATTACGAGAGCTGTCATGCAAGAACTGGACATTCAAGAGATGGAATGGCCAGCAGTGTGCCCCGACCTTAATCCCATCGAGCATGTGTGGGATAGGCTTTACAGATGTGTTCATAGGCGTCCTGTTCCACCACAGATTCTCAAAGACCTCGAGCAGGCTCTCATTGAAGAATGGGACCTGATACCGCAACGTGACCTCATTCGACCTTTACGGAGCATGACACATAGGTGCCAAGCTATGATGAATTCTCGTGGAGGACATACGCCATACTGAACTGTGATAAATATCCACCCTGGAGGACTGTTATTACAGCCAGGTTCTTTACAATTGAGCATTAAGAGTTAATTTCTTCTTCTGCTCAGTGGTGGTCTCTCAGTATAGCCTGATCCATCTTCTCGGCTTTGTTTCTCCACTTGGTACCACCATACGCCTGGCGGGGTGTAGACTTACGATCTTTGGGTCATTATGATCTGATCGTCTTCCCGCACTTCCATGGTTTCTGCGCCTGAAGAGCTGTCTACTCGAAGCACGTCTCCGCCGGCGTTTCCTCCTCTTCTGTGCGATTGGTGCAATTCAATATTTACTACGCATGTCATCATTGGTAACATGATCGTGGAGTATCAGGCGAGATGTCCTGCGGAGTAATCTGGTTTCCATGATGATAAATCGAAGTTCTACTTCCTTTATTGCAGGTCACTGGACTGGTGACAGATATGTTTTTGACTTCAAGCGCTCATAGACCACCACTTCACCCAAGCATCACTGATGCGCTTGGCTGTTTCCGCACTGAGGGTCTCATCTACAGTGATGGTTGAGACAAGATATTTCTAGGACATAACATCCATAACATTCGGATCTGTCTGTAGGCGTATTTTCCTTGCTTGCACTTGTTCTTGGAGCTCAATATTGCACACAGAGTCCCAGGTGTCGACTTCTGTGATGGCGTCCATGAATATTATAAAAAGCAGAGGGGATAATGCTGATCCCTGAAGGACACCGACTGATGTAGGAAACTAATTTGACAGGCCGGCGCTGACTGTAGATGGCTTTTAGGATCATCATATAGTTGTTTCACCAATTCTACTAGCTTCTCAGGAACTTTATGCTCACGGAGAGTAAGCCAGGTCAGATAATAATGCGCACGATCGTATATACGTTCTCCAGGTCAAGGAAAGCTAAGTGTACATGCTTAGAGATTCACGGTGCTTCTCCAGGAGCAAGTGAATTGCGTCGGTTGTGGCACAGCCTTTCAGGAATCCGCACTGATTAGTCGTAGTGTAGACAATACCTCTCTGAGTACACACTTTTATGTCCTTTAATCAGCATGAGGTTTAGCTAGCTAGCCGGTCCGGAGAGCCACGAATAACGGCCGGGAGGATTCGTTGTGCTGACCACACTACACCTCGTAGTCTGCAGGCCTTCGGGCTGAGCAGAGGTCGCTTGGTAGGCCATGGCCCATCGGGGCTCTTGCGCTGTGAGGTATTAACTAGTAAGACATATATTCTCTTTGTGAACTAACTATCCTGCATTTAATTTTCGGCAAACTACAAAGATGACTTTTTTTCACTTTTAACATTACCTGCATCTTAACTCTGTGGTCAGCTTTGAAGCTTGTGGTTCAGAGGGAACAGAGTTCGATTCCCAGACGGATTTTTGACTGGGTGTTTGTGTTTGTGTTTATCTTGATACTCGCCTCTTCATACTCACAAAACACATCTCAATATCAACCCTTTTTTTAATGTCATGGATCCGTAATCATTATGCCATTTAACCTGATGATTGCTTCTTTGCGAGCCAAGCACAAAGGAAATGAATAATCATCATAATATAGCTTTTAATAAGATTTACTAATTCAGAGTCAAAATATCACGAGTTTTGGATGTCTTGCATGAATGAAAAAGAGTGCAGTTCTCTACATTCTACTACCACCCTTCAGGCTATGATACTGTCCACGCTGATTAATAAAACATTTTATTTTCACTGTTTAAAAGATTAACTCAACTCTTCACCCCCATTTGCATCGCATGAGGAAACATGAAACAAAGGATCGTTTGTCATGGCTATAGTAGCCGTATCCTGTCAGTTCATCCGGCAGACTAAATGCATAGTTTTGCAAACATATAGAGCAGGAATAGAAACATTCGTCTGTCCAATAGAAAATATATCTAACAAACAAATAAATTGTGTTCGAACGTACGAAATGCTGCGCATTTTAGGGTAAAATATTATTATAATGTGTTTCAATTTCATTGAATATTAAATATGACTTTTAAATCACTGATGTTAAGAATAATTGCAGACGGTGACATAACTGGAAAGTAACCAACATGATGCCCAATGAAAATATATAAAAATCAGATCATGGTTAATAATAATAATAATAATGAAAAAAATAATGACTAGCTTTTCCAAACAAAATTGACATGAACTGTTATTACTTTTAATGTATTTGATTATTAACTATTGTGATTTTAAATCTCTTTGAACAATGTTAAGACTTTTGATCTCTTTGAACATCAACTATTATGGCTTTGAACACTAGTTATGACTTTTAACCTAGTTGAACATTAATTATTACGAATCTTAATACCGTATTTACGCGAATAATCCCCGCATATTTTTAAAAAAAATCGAAGCACGAAATTGGGTTACGGGTTTTATTTGCGTCGAGTTGGCAAGTTTTCGATGTTGGATGTACAGTAACGTTTTGTGTAACTGCAGATAGAAGAAAACTGTCCTCATATGTTATATTTAAACGGAAAACAATTCATAATTTCAATTTAAAACTGAATTTACATTTTTAATATAGTATTTTAAGGGTAATTTAAATTAAAGAATGCATCTTCCGGAACGTGCAAGGGTAGCCTTCCGCACGTTCTTTCACTTCAGTGTATCGAGAGTATTCAGCGTCTTCAGGAACGCCACAATATCACGTAATAGGCAGTGTGCGGAGAAGCAGAATCCGCGAACATTGCCGATGCCGACAAAGCGTGCTCATAATTATAATCAATTCATACGCACCGAACAATACTGCTAATGCCAATAAAACTGAATTGAATTTTTATACCTAGCCAAAACGGACGTTTAAAGGGGATGGATCACTGTACTGTGTTGCAATGCAGACTTCCTCCCCTCGTCATAGGAAAGCTACATAAGCCACGATGTTTCAAGGGCGTCGGCTACATTCCGAAATCCATACACCGTGTTTGTTTTTTCATTCGTTGCGTGAGGTTATGTTTACCACTGAGTTATCCAAGCCCATTATTTGAATACTGTAAATGCACCTTGTTGGATACTTTTTGGAAAACTTTCTTTCCATGGCATTTGAAAGACTAAAACTGTGAATCAATGTTAGTTGCTTGCAGTAACGGGTGTTGAATATTTTGTGACGCGGCAAAGGTTGGCATTTCTGAATCACGAGTTGGCAGTTCATTCGAAATAACGTAATTCGAAGTCAGATATTTTCATCCCAAACATTTCGAATCAACGAGGTTTTACTGTATAGCCGGTGTGTCTGCTTCGAGTGTTTACATTTCACGAAAAGAATTATCAACCACTGTTCGTGTTAATATCCGAGTAAAAAGAGACCGCGTGTGAAAATTGTTTCCGACGTGGAGTGAAAGTAAGTGAGGAGAGGATTTTAGTGATGCAAGAGACATCGAGACAAGAGACAGGAAATCGAGCGTATTGCAAGTTCAGATTGACGAAATACCTAGGCCAACTTGCTAATTTTCATGGCGATCAGTGATAGTGTGTTTTTATCATCTGAAATATATTCAGGCAAAGCAGCTATATCCGTTAATTTACACGTTCATACTTGCGTAAAGACCCCATGGACCTCGCGGAGTGATATAAAATGCTTGTTAATGCCTACTTTACTCCTTCGGTGGAAGGAATTTTAGTTCATTTCACTTTTGCAAAATGATCCTTCCTAAAATTAGGGTGCGGGGATTATTCGCATAAATACGGTATCTTAGAGTATTATTATTTTACGTTTAATCTATATTGAATAATAACTATTGTGAGTTTTAATCCCTTTGAACACTAAGTGTGATGACTTTTAAATCTCTTTAACCATTAAATATCAGTATCTTCAATCTCTTCGAACCAGGCGAGTTGGCCGTGCGGTTAGGAGCGCGCATCTGTGAGCTCGCATCCGGGAAATAGCGGGTTTGAACTCCACTGTCGGCAGCCCTGAAGATGGTTTTCCGTGGTTTCCCATTTTCACACCAGTCAAATGCTGGGGCTGTACCTTAAGGCCACGGCCTCTTCCTTCCCATTCCTAGGCCTTTCCTTCCCCATCGTCGCCATAAGACCTCTCTGTGTCGATGCGACCTAAAACAACTAGCACAAAAAATCTCTTCGATATCGAAAATGTAATTTTGGAAATCCACGAATGCCAGTTACGGCAGTAAATCGATCGTTTGGTTCAAAAGTGCGATAACTCAAATAGCATCCATTTTAATTTTTAAATGTCCTCCATTTTTCAACAAGTTCTGCTTAGCTGAGTACTGCATTAAGTCGTATCGCTAATCAGAATCAAAGTAAACCAAAAAAATACTATAGAAATGTCCACAAATGTCGTGTTAAATTTTTCACGACTGCACGTTTTCGAAAAATTTATTGGTTTTGAAGAGGAGAAATATTTTGTCATTTTTCTACAGTGGCTCGGAAGATAAAAGAATAAGAAGCTATCGAGAATGTCAGTTTGTATAGAGACAGGTAAACTTTCAAACTCATAACTCAGAAGTAGCTTTTAAGGATACTTTACGTTGAAACCAGACAATCGAAATGTCATTTCAGGCAGTACACTGCTGTATTTCTGCTGCCGGAATGCGCCATGGAATAAACAAAAGCTCTGCGTGTGAGACGGATTTATTATTGAGAGAATGTAACTGGCAGTCACTGCCATGAATACGTTACCAAGAGTGGAGTGGAGTGGAGACGTCAACTGCAGCCGGTGTCGGGGCGGCCGGGAAACGCTCGGACCTTCTTGCGTCCTCTCCAGAGGATCAATATCAGCTCACCCGTGCACAGGTGTGAAAAGCTACTGGAATAATGTTGGTTTAACCCTGGAACTTATGGTGCTAGCCAACGAAATTTCCTTGTGGATTATTGGTATGGAGTCGGATCCAAGCATTGGTCGATATAACCAAGTTGAGATTGTTCAATTTTTGAGAGACGACACAAGTCCATTCGACAATCAGTTGGCATGATGGCTGTTTACAAAAATCTCTGGGGAAATATTTGCTTTTTAACCGAAAAATTAAATAAATACTCTCTAAATTCTGGATAACGTTGGAGTCCTTGAACAGATTACGAGCTTAAGACTCAAGATCCACTGCGAACTTACGTAAGCGGCACTGTCTCATGTGATTGTAGTGACTTGCAGACAACCAAAAATCTCTTATGCTGTTCCTTGTGTGTATGCAGCTGCTCAGTGAAGGACCTCAGGTTAGCTACACCTAACGGTCTTGAGGTGGCTAAATGTTTTAGCAAAACTGTGCAACTTTGGCATTGATCCCCATTGTTGGCGTTATTACTTTCATATTATAGTAGAAAAATACCCGTGCTTTGCTACGGTTTTAAAATCAAAGTTCTCATTCAAAGTTTTTCATTTCGCAGAGTCCACCGACTGCTGAACTTGTAAAATACACCCTCAGTTGATACATCAGATGGGTTTGGAGGAATGATTGATTATTTTCAGATCTAACACTCCTTTGAATCCCATAGAACGGAAATGTTAAAATCCCTATCTGAAGTGACTAACCTGTGACTTCATATGAGAACAGTATTGGAAGGATAAAATGTTCTGTTCCACACGCTCGTCCTTCATAGGTATCTTTCACAATCTTATATAACACACTTTACGTATTTTCACAGGATGCGGTAGCATCTCTCTTTTGTGTACATTTATGCAATGTTTCCCTCACTCATCACGTATCTTCATTTTACACAATATTCTGAATTTTAATTACATACACTGATATTCGCTTTCTGTTGAGTATTCACTCACTCTTATAACCGACAGTTATTTATTTCTTAGATGGTTGCAAATAAAATTGTGGAACGACAAGCTATGCTAGAATATTGGGTCAATTAAATGTACCAAAACTCCTCATTTTTGTACTGGCCAATTCTCTTTATCATGCAGAACGTTAAGGGTATTTCGTATTAATTTTGGAATCGGACATTCTCCCTTAAAGTCTCGTAAAAGTTAATTAATCACCTCTCCATTGTGAGGTCAATGATACCTGTTCTTTCTCCATGACCGAAATAGCGTAAGTCTCTCCCATTGATAACATCATGCACGATTCCTAATAAGATATTCAAAACTTCTGTACAGAGGCCGAAAGTTTGAGCACTTGTTGCTGAGTGACGTATCACTTCTGCTACATGAACATGGCAAAAGCTACTCAAAGTACGACGTCACAGGTAGGGTTAATACCAATAATTCCTGTATACCTTTTGAATGTATTTCGTAAAGAATCGACCACAGGACTTAACGCTGTATTGTGATACTTTCACACGTACTATACCCGCCTGCGAGTGAATGCCTGTTATTTAAGTCTGGATTTTTAGTCGGTAACGGGTTCGAAATCAAACTTACGGAAGCGAGTAATAAGTATACTCTGCCCTGTACAACGATTAAGCTATGAGCTTTGCATAAACATTAGGGGTACGGATCCATTAGAACCCCTAGAATTTGTTACTCCCGCTGCATTACGGAAGAGTGGGCTGCGTTATAACCTAGTACTGGCTAAAATCAGATTCTATCCCTAACAGTGTAACAGCGAGTAATTAAAACAATCAATAAGTCTTCAAGTGGAGTACATATTACCTCATTAAGACACTCCTTCACTTTGCTATGACTTGATGTTGTTTTCTTGGTTGGATTTCTCAACTCCCCCTCCTCTTTGAAGCCGTTATTAATTTATAAGTGGATCCGCCTCGTTCCGGCAGACCAATTATTGTTTATTTCATCATCCAACCGGAACCGCAGACAGACATTTCTCTCTCATGCATATTTATGATCTCTGGGTTTGTAAATGTGTTATTAATTGATTTTATAATAATAATAACAACTAATGTTTAAAAAAAATCTAATTAAGGACGTTAGAATTGAAAGCTAATTTGAAGACGAATTAGCAAAGAACGTGTAAAACTATTTTGAAAAGAGCTTAGAGATCGATATGTAACATGTGCCTGTGCATGCTTTGAAAGATTCTATCTGCCCTTTCTGTTGGTCAGCGGTAGGATACTGT
Source organism: Anabrus simplex (assembly GCF_040414725.1). NCBI lineage: Eukaryota > Metazoa > Arthropoda > Insecta > Orthoptera > Tettigoniidae > Anabrus > Anabrus simplex. The sequence goes on from NC_090274.1 coordinate 8,531,957, forward strand.
ATCTAGAGCCCTAAGTCGTGGGTTAACATTCGATATAGTTGGATAATTTAATTTCCGTCCGACGCTCGCATGTTTGGGGCATAAAAGAGCGCTTGTCAAAATTTGGTATCTACCCGAAATAACTAGAACTCAGAAATTGTTCGACCGATAGATTTCGCGTTTCACCGCCATCTGCTAGAGTAAAACAGAACGTGGATATTCACACGCAAGCAGCTTATTTATTTCGGATGAAGTACAGTCTCGTATTAGGAGAGTCCCGGCTGTTTTAAAAATGTGGGTAACATGTTCAACAGTCATGTGTAGAATACAGACCAGTTGGTGATACATGGGAAGTGCCCTATAACCCACTCTTCCCTAATGTACTCGGAATAACATAAATTCTAGGGGCTCTAATAGGTGTGCCCCTAATGTTTATGTAAATCACATAGCAGAACCGTTGTGCGCGCTAGAGTATTCTAGGGGCTCTACTAGGTGTACGCCTAATGCTTATGCAAATCTCACAGCACAACCATTGTGCGGGCTAGAGTATTCTAGGGGCTCTAATAGGTGACTTCCTAATGTTTATGCAAAACTCTTAGCATAGCCGTTCAGCGGGGTACAGTATTCTAGAGTCTTTAATAAGTGTACGCCTAATGATTATGCAAAACTCCTAGCATGGCCGTTCAACTGGCTACAGTATTCTAGAGTCTCTAATAGGTATACCCCTAATGCTTATGTAAATAACATAGCAGAACCGTTGTGCGCTCTGGAGTATTCTAGGGGCTCTACTAGGTGTACGCCTAATGCTTATGCAAATCTCACAGCACAACCATTGTGCGGGCTAGAGTATTCTAAGGGCTCTAATAGGGGTACCCCTAATGTTTATGCAAATCTCGTAGCAGAAGCGTTATGCGCGCTGGAGTATTTTGAACTAATTGCTTCAGTAAAATTGCATTCTGTCCTATTACTAGTTCCTCTTACGAGTGAACTATGAATATAAACACTATGCGCTGTTGTGTACTCGCTGTCCTTTATTGTGGAGTTTAAACACTCACGCTAAAACAGTCGCTCTGTAAAAGATTGGAAGCCTTTCAGATCTCGTTGTACCGAAGGCACTTACAGTGCTAGAGACTGTGATTATAGGGGCATGAAAAAGGATAAGGAAGTTCTAGTACCTTGGACATATTACGAGGAATGAAAGCAGATATCAACTGCTGTTGTCTATCAATCAATGAAAAGATACCAGGGAAGTTAAGTGATGTTTGGAGGACGACTTCCTGGCTACAGAATCTCATAATGTGGACATCCATACCAAGGACAAAACTACTCAGAGTTGCGCACAGCAGAGAAAACTCTGCAAAGATATTAGTCGACAATCAGAAAGGGTAGGGACTACGAAGAGGGCGAAGCAGCAATCTACAACCAGTAGCGGAGACTACACGATGTTGTTATTCACGTCGTGCCGAAACAGACAGGCCTTATGATCCCGATGGGGTTGAAAATTACTAGGACTGGGAAGGAAGTGACCGCGACCTTAATTAAGGGACATTCTCAGGATTTGTCACGTGTGAACACTGGGGCAAACCTTGGAAAACCATACTGTTATAGACTAGTTGTCGCAGTAGTTTTTTTTCTCAACATATCCAACCTGTTCCCTATTCCCGGCCTTTCGGATGCAAGAAGCCTTTCGAACACAGTCACTTGAAGGATTTCACAGCCCTCTGATCCGCTCTGCACTTTCGTACGAAGGTCTGGCAAACCCACAGGGGGATTTGAAACCTTAATACAATGTAGGAAGGTTGGACTTTACAACAGGGGATCTGAAACACCCCCTACAGATCTGTAGGAAGATTTGCCTAACCTGAAGGGGATTTGTGTGATTCATCTACAGATTTAGAGAGGTTGCCATAACTTACATGGGATTTACAACAACAACTGTACTTCAATTTAAGTCTCCAAATTAGTCAAAAGGAATGTACCTGACGGCACGGATGATTAGATTATCATATATCATTTCGCACCACGTAACACAATACTTCGAAAATTAGGCGGTACTGACAAATCTGCCTACAGGAAGTTCAGTTGCGTTTTGTTGTTGCTATTTTGCTTTCCGTCACACCGACACAGATAGGTATTATGGCGACGATGGGAAAGGAAAGGCCTAGGAATGGGAAGGAAACGACCCTGGCCTTAATCAAGGTACATCCCCAGCATTTTCTTGGTGTGAAAATAGGAAACCACGGGAAACCATCTTCAGGGCTGTCGACAGTGGGATTCGAACCCACTATCTCCCGGATGCAAGCTCACGTTTTAAAATTCATGCAGTATACCTATGTCTCTCCACAACATATGGTATTTCCCAGCCACTATAACAGGGGTGGCAGGGCGGAGGTTCGGTCTGCTTAATTAATAAGGGGGTGATTGTTATCTCAGAGCTCTGTAATAGGTCAAGGGTTACCAAGGATAACATCAGCAGTCACTTTACCTCGTGTAACTGACGTGAAAGAAACGCATTTCAAGGAGGCGTGTCCCGCGTGTGATATATGTGGCCTCTTATCGATGGCCGTTCGAATTGCTTGCTGGCAACTGCCGCGTAACTGTGAGCTTGCATTCGGTTCGACCCCCCACTATGACAGTTCTGAACGTGGTTCGCATCAGGTATACACTTTAATGAAATTCGCAGCTGTTAGCTCCGCAATTCTAATTATAAAGTAGGCTACTTACAGTAAGTGACCGATACCGTTCTGTTGAACATTAGCCTACCAAGGGACCACTGCTCAGACACAGGTCCTGCAGATTAGGAGGTGACGCTTGGTCAGCCCAACCAAACTTCTCGACTGATACTCTGGGGTTTCTTGACGGAGGCCGCCATCTTACCACCAGATAGCCCCTCACTGAACCTCGACCCAGCCCTGAGATCCAGCGAGAGGCAAGTTTACTGGCCCTAGACTAAGAGGCTTGCTTCTCTCTAGAAAGGTTGGTCTAACCTACAAGAGTGTATGAGAAACATATTTCTAGGCAGGAAAGTCGGCTAAATTACAGGGGATTAAGGAGAAATTTACGTAGGAACGGTTGTCTTGGTTAAATGGGATTTTGGAGAACAATACATTCTTATTTATGAAGGAAGATTTGTATGAAACACAGGGATTTGAACATCTACGCGCTGTGTAGGAAGGTTATCATAAACCAACAACAGTATATTGCAAGTCTTACGTAAACTGCAAGCAATTCATATGATTGACACTGCAATGTTCGAAGGTGGATATTTAAATATTTTAGTATTCTGGTGTTGGATGATTTGATTAAACTATCAGCAATTCAAAGCATACATACCTCAAAATGGGAAGCTTTACATAAAATACACGCAATTTATAAGACTCGTACCTCTATGATACAAAGTTTGCATGAACAGGAAATGCATTCGTTTGTATTTGATGGTTTGCATAAACTACAGAAGAACTAAATGATCCTGACATATGTGTTGGTAATTTCGCAATGCTCAATGCTCGAAGGTTTGTCTAAATTTCAGGACATTTAAATGATCCGCAATTCTATGTAAGGAAGTTCCGTGACTGTATGTTGGAAGATTTGCATAAGCTACAGGAGATTCAAATGATCTATAGATATACGTTCGAGGATTTGTAAAAATACTGGCTTATTATTAGGTAATTCCCCTCTTTAGGAAAGCTTACTTATTCAAAACCCCTGTTACAACTAAAGCATCGTAAATACTTTTAAACTCTGATTTTTGTTAGTTAACCAAAAGGCTTAGCTTAGCTATGAGAAACTTCTACCAGATCCGTGACAAAATATTAGCCATTAAGTTATTCGTGTTCGAAATATTATCGCTAAAGTAGAGCTTTATAAAGTTGGGTAGCGTGACGCAAGTGTTATTGTAAGTTGTAATTTGTATCGGCGGCCAGCCTTTGTTGAGCGCAAAACACGGCCGCCATGCTATTTGGATTCGTGGCTGGCAGGTAACAATCCAGATACCGTAAGAGCCACACTTGACTGACGTCGAAAGCAATAAATCTTCACTTCAAAAGATAATATAGATCTTAACGATATATGAACAGCATATGGGGAGGAAATGAACAGCATGGAAGCAACATACTCCTCAGTTGCGGTCATAAAACACAGCATGTTATGGCATATTGTTCAGGAGGCCATGATGTGAATGATACGAGAGCCATGTAAATTAGCACTACAGGAGCAACAAACTATTGCGTAATATTTAGAAGGCAGTCGAAATGAATGTTGTGGAAGCAGCATGTTATTGCGTGTTACCTGAAGGGCGTTGATCAAAACGAAATGGAAAGACCATATACTGGCATATTGTTGAGGAGGCCAGAAGTATGAACGAAGTAGAAATTGTAATGTAATTTTAATGCTTTCCAGTCTGTCGAGTACTAACAATAAAATATAACATACTTGTAAAAAAATTACTCTTTTAGCGATAAATAACATACCAGACGCTACGTAAATTCAGATAATTTACTACAGTTATGAATACCTTAGTCCACATTCTAGCCCTTTAAGTCAGAGTTAGTTCCTGTAGTAGTTTGTTCCAGAAAAATCATCAGAGTATATGAAATAACACTTTCTATATTTATAAAAAAATATCAATAAAACATTTATATATTTAAATTCTGTTTACACGCTTTAATACTTGAAAGTTAGAACTTATCTCAAAGAAGCGCTCCTAGTAGTGCATCCTCCCTCCTTGCTAGTTCAACGGACAGTGCGAGGTGGTGTCATTGTCGTTTGAGGCCAGCTGGCCAGTCTACGGTAATTTCCCGTTACGCCATTTTCGGGTACCGTCAACGCCATTCGCGAAAGAGTATTTGTAGTTTGGTTATTATTATTTTGTATTAGGTAGTAAATGGAAGGTAATATTCGTTGAAATAAAACCAAGAAATTGGATTAGAGTATCTTGTAACAAACTACTTTTTAGCGATAAATAAAAGCATACCGGACGCTGCGTAAATTCAGATAATTTACTAGTGATATGAATGCCCTAATCCATATTCTAGACCTTTAAGTCAGAGTTACCTCCTGTTGGATTCATTAAGCGCTAAAGCAGAAAGTGTGAAATGTTGTTCGAAAATTAAGGAGTGCAAATAGTGGGTAGGGGCGCTTCTTTATAAATGTGTGTGGCCATTGAAGTTGATTTGTTTTATGAACATAGAATGGGCTGGTTAGTTCACACACAATTTACCGGCGATGTCAACGGCAACGCCATCCATGGATGGGTAGTTGTAGGTTTTAATTATTATTATTATTATTATTATTATTATTATTATTATTATGGTAAAATACGAAGAAATAACTGCATATAATGGCATGTTATTAAGGAACCTATGATAGTGAACGAAGTAGAAAGAATATAAAATGTTGTATTGCTGAAGATCGCATGCAACTGGTATTCCGGGAGCTGGACGTTATTAAAAAATTTAAAAAACACGTGTATAGAGTTACTGAAGATCTCATAAATTTGGACGTTAAAACAGCATTATTATTTCAGAAGGTCTTTAAATGCGACGATAAAGAGCAAGACATGACGTATTTTATTTAACTTCCTATGCTCATACAAGAGATCTACTTGTGCAGAGTATTTAGAGAACCAGAACAATTGATCTGACTTCGTTTCCGGACTCTAAATTCTCACGTGACTTTTCAGGAGGAACAAGAGAAGCAACGAGCAAGGAATTGTCGGCAGTTTCTGTTGTTTGCGCAACTTTTACGAGTGTATGTGCGGTGGAATAACGACCAGGGGCTAGGTCGTTATCTGACTGGAGCTCGCAATCGATAACGGCTCGTGTGAGTTGAGCAAGCGAAAGACAAAATGCTGGCTTTAGATAAGTCCTAGCAATGTAAGCCCAAACTCCAATTAATTGTTTATTATTGTTTTCCTTCTGCGCGAACAGAGTTGCCAGATCGAATCCAGGTGAGGAACAAACAGCTGCTACAATAAATTCATGTAAGAAATGAGTGAGAAACAAGTGGCCGTGGCTTTAATTAAGATACAGCCTCAGCCCTTTCCCAGTGTGAAATTGGGAAACTACGGAAAACCATCTTCAGGGCTGCCAATCTCCCGAAGTTAAGAGACTGCAGCTGTCGAGTTTGATTGACATTTAGTACAATACTTGAAACAAATATTAGAAGAAGAAATATTTCACATGGGAGCTAATAAATTTCATAATATGGCCTACAACATTTATACTCATTTTTCTCCTCTTTCCTTTTAATTTCTTCTTTATTAAGGTACATCCCCAGCATTTGCCTGGTGTGAAAATGGGAAACCGCGGAAAAACATATTTAGGGCTGCCCGTAATTACTTCTATATTCTGACGTATAGTCTTACATGACGAAGTCAATGCAGCTTTGTAGATATTGAACACTTTCTTCGCACCCGTTATCTGCATACTATTTCTATACAGAAACTATACAGAGAAAGTGGGCTGACAATTTGCAATTTAAATTTTCACCGGGCGAGTTGACTGTGCGGTTAGGAGCGCGCAGCTGTGAGCTTGCATCCGGTAGATAGTGGGTTTGAAGCTCCACTGTCGGCAGCCCTGAAGATGGTTTTCCGTGCTTTCTTATTTTCACACCAGGCAAATGATGGGGCTGTACCTTAATTGGGGTACGACCGCTTCCTTCGCACTCCTAGCCCTTTTCTGCCCCATTGTCGCCGTAAGACCTGTCTGTGTCGGTGCGACGACAAGTATTGTTTGTAATCCAAAGAGAGAGGAATCTGGAAAGTAATATCAACTGTAGTGCCTGCCTTGCGGACTGCTGCAGTCGTCTTAATTACCACGCCCCTGATCTGTCAGCTCCAGGGATATCTGTCGATAGAGGACAGCTGCCCCATTACCGTAAATTAGGAGGCGGTGGAAGGACCAGCGCCAGCTTACGACAGTCGCGCTTTGTTGACAGGGAGTGCCAACATCATAAAGTTAATCAGTAAATACATGGGTAATCAAAAATCTGAAACTAACTTCCACCCTACTGCACTGTCTACACGGCATCTGTAAAACCAATAATTTAATTACTTCAGCAAACGTTCCCGATAATTATTAGAATCACACACAATACTGAGCATCTGATGGCTTTTCAATTTTGGGAGTCTGTTTTCTTAAAGGACAGTAATAGGTTTCCCTATGGGAAAATTGAAAGACCTTACATCACAGCCTGCACGGTTGCTAGGTAACACTGTCTGACCATCCATCCATATCTTACATCACAGCTTGTACGGTTGCTAGGTAACATTGTCCGGCCATCCATCCATACCTTACGTCACAGCCTGCACGGTTGCTACGTAACATTGTCTGGCCATCCATCCATACCTTACATCACAGCCTGCACGGTTGGTAGGTAACTGTCTGGCCATCCATCCATACCTTACATCACAGCCTGCACGGTTGCTAGGTAACTGTCTGGCCATCCATCCATACCTTACATCACAGCCTGCACGGTTGCTAGGTAACTGTCTGGCCATCCATCCATACCTTACATCACAGCCTGCACGGTTGGTAGGTAACATTGTCTGGCCATCCATCCATATCTTACATCACAGCTTGTACGGTTGCTAGGTAACATTGTCTGACCATCCATCCATACCTTACATCACAGCCTGCACGGTTGCTAGGTAACATTGTCTGACCATCCATCCATACCTTACATCACAGCCTGCACGGTTGGTAGGTAACATTGTCTGGCCATCCATCCATATCTTACATCACAGCTTGTACGGTTGCTAGGTAACATTGTCTGACCATCCATCCATACCTTACATCACAGCCTGCACGGTTGCTAGGTAACACTGTCTGACCATACATCCATATCTTACATCACAGCTTGTACGGTTGCTAGGTAACACTGTCTGACCATCCATCCATATCTTACATCACAGCTTGTACGGTTGCTAGGTAACACTGTCTGACCATCCATCCATATCTTACATCACAGCCTGCACGGTTGCTAGGTAACATTGTCTGGCCATCCATCCATATCTTACATCACAGCTTGTACGGTTGCTAGGTAACATTGTCCGGCCATCCATCCATCCATACCTTACATCACAGCCTGCACGGTTGCTAGGTAACTGTCTGGCCATCCATCCATACCTTACATCACAGCCTGCACGGTTGGTAGGTAACATTGTCTGGCCATCCATCCGTACCTTACATCACAGCTTGTACGGTTGCTAGGTAACATTGTCTGGCCATCCATCCATATCTTACATCACAGCCTGCACGGTTGCTAGGTAACACTGTCTGACCATCCATCCATATCTTACATCACAGCTTGTACGGTTGCTAGGTAACACTGTCTGACCATCCATCCATATCTTACATCACAGCCTGCACGGTTGCTAGGTAACATTGTCTGGCCATCCATCCATATCTTACATCACAGCTTGTACGGTTGCTAGGTAACATTGTCCGGCCATCCATCCATACCTTACATCACAGCCTGCACGGTTGCTAGGTAACATTGTCTGGCCATCCATCCATATCTTACATCACAGCCTGCACGGTTGCTAGGTAACACTGTCTGGCCATCCATCCATACCTTACATCACAGCCTGCACGGTTGGTAGGTAACATTGTCTGACCATCCATCCATATCTTACATCACAGCTTGTACGATTGCTAGGTGACATTGTCTGACCATCCATCCATACCTCACATCACAGCTTGTACGATTGCTAGGTGACATTGTCTGACCATCCATCCATATCTTACATCACAGCCTGCACGGTTGGTAGGTAACATTGTCTGGCCATCCATCCATACCTTACATCACAGCTTGTACGATTGCTAGGTGACATTGTCTGACCATCCATCCATACCTTACATCACAGCCTGCACGGTTGCTAGGTAACATTGTCTGACCATCCATCCATACCTTACATCACAGCCTGCACGGTTGCTAGGTAACATTGTCTGACCATCCATCCATATCTTACATCACAGCTTGTACGGTTGCTAGGTAACATTGTCTGGCCATCCATCCATACCTTACATCACAGCCTGCACGGTTGCTAGGTAACATTCTCTGGTCATCCATCCATACCTTACATCACAGCCTGCACGGTTGCTAGGTGACACTGTCTCGTCATCCATCCATCCATACCTTACATCACAGCCTGTACGATTGCTATGTAACATTGTCTGACCATCCATCCATACCTTACATCGCAGCCTGCACAGTTGCTAGGTGACATTGTCTGGCCATCCATCCATACCTTACATCACAGCTTGTACGATTGCTAGGTAACATTGTCTGGGCGTAGAAACAGGGCAAAATCCACTTGTGCGGCACATTTCGCACCCTCGACTCTACAGGTGTGGGGAAAATGCCGTGGTAGAGGAAGATAGATATACATTGCTTTACTACGGTATTTGAGAAGAATACTGTCCTCTTATTTTGTACTTGTTCTTCGGAAAAAAACTATACAATGAAAGGTATGTTTTCTCCGTGAATTTATGCCAAGTTTCATGGTTCCATTCACTAGTTTAAAAAGGCATCTCAAAGTAATGTTTTCCGCCGGAATGTGAAGTACGATAATGCAGAACAAAATCAAGCGATGAGGAGGATTTCGGAATTCACTGTACGCTGCAAGTTGGCTCTATTTCTGAGTTACCTGCTGTGGTGCTAGGGGTTTAAAATCACACTAATGTTGGCAAGCGGTGATTAAACGTGTAGTTATATTACCTCAAGGTGCAACTGCGAGCTCACTCCATTAGCTGCATTGTGGCTTGATTCAAGCTCACTTAATATGCTACCATCCTGGGAGGACACACATCCTAAATACTTGAAATTATGCACCTGTTCCAGCTTCGTATTCCCAATCTGATATTCAGTTCTTGGATTTCTAACCTTCTGGTATCAATTTAGTCTTGGAATGGCTAATTGTCATACCATACTCACCGCACCTACATTCAAGTTCGAAGATATTAGACTCAAGGCTATTAGCACAATCTGGCATTAAGAACAAGTCGACATCATAGGTATGAAAATAATAAGAATATGAATAAGAAGAATGGTTCATCTCCTACGCACGGTCATGAAACTTAGTTTTATGCGCATTCCAAACCGCAAGATGTGATTTTAAGCTCAATAATTTCGCAGCTAACAGTATGGCCGGTATTCGGACTAAATGACAGCTCAATAACAATGTAAATCAGGCACCAGGCACCATATCCCTACACATATAATAGCTTTCCTAGCAGTTCTGAATGAAGCCATTTAACTGAAAGGGTGTATCTTGCCAAGTTATCGTTCTTTAACGATGCGTTATGTAGTAACAGAGCACGATTCGGTCAGTAATTGGGCAGGTACAGGAGGAATATAGTATAATTGGGAACATTACTTGGGACAAAGTTTTTATGATGTCCCTCTACATCAACAAACAGCGTGGGAGTTGAGGGTGGGTGAATAATATTTAGAACAAATACATCTCATGCTAGAGTTTCTAAATAAACGCCATTAATATTACAGCAGTGAGTAAGCGTGTAATTATTTTACCTCAAGGTTCAGGTATGGGACCATTACTGTTACCATGTAGCGTACATTACTACAGGTAATTATCATGAATCAATTATTCCTGTTATAGCAAGCAGAGGCATAACGGTAAAGAGGGAATAATTAATTATTGTTGGAGTAATTGATATAGAAACGCCATCAGGACGAGATATATATTACAAATAAATTAGTTATATTCTAGGAATTGATCATAATCGGTCTCCTTAGAGAAATAACTTGTTACGTGTTTAGCAACGCCCTCAAAGGTGGAAGATCGAATTACATTGCAGTAAAGAGTGCTCAAACCCGTAAATATCAGTATTCTTACTGGAAAACTAAGGATTTTCCTTGTTCGGTAGAATTTTTACTCAAGACAATATGATTTTGAGGGGAACTAATTTTGATTGGGGCCCAGCTCGGTAACTAAATTTTTGGAGTTTGTCGAGAATGCCGAACGTTCAGGACTGTGAAACGTATTCGTAAGACTGTAGTTTGCCGTAAAAATGACTTTTAATATTATCGAATAACGAACGTAGATTGTATCATAGGTGATAATGCACTTCGCCTGTGTGCTTGTTACCGTCCATGTGTAATTATACTCTAATATCGTCTTTCCCCACCATGTTTCCCACACTCTCGCAATGATGACTGCGATCTGTGTCCCAAGTGAGTCTTGACCCGCATTTTCGGCTGGATGCCCTTCCTGACCCCCACCTAATGTGAAAGGATGCATTCAGCTGTTACGCGTTTTATAGTGATTTATACTGCACACGAAGAAGGGTGTATAATGGTGAACATTCCCAAACGCAAGGAAATTCCCTTAAAATGCCTTGGATCACAAGCCTACTCGGGAATCGAACAGCGAACACGGTGAACCGGCGGCCTCAACTCTGACTTTTTTCACTACTACTATAATAATATCAGACTAGTTGGTCGTCGAGTTAGTGACGCGCAGCTGGGAGATCGCATCCGGGAGATAGTGGGTTCCAACCTCACTGTCGGTAGCCCTGAAGATGGTTTTCCGTGGTTTCCTATTTAGAAACGAGGCAAATGCTGGCGCTGTACCTAAAATGAAGGTCACGGCCGCTTCCTTCCCACTTCTAGGCCTTTCCTGTCCCATCGTCACCGTAAGAACTATCTGTGTCGGTGTGACGTAAAGCAAATTCTACAAATAATAATAATAACAATAATGCTTTAGAGTGCCTTTTCCTCTCTCGCAAATGTGCCCTAGCTAAGTTAGAGCAAAATGTGATGAATATTCTCCACGAGATTCTTGGCCCAAACTACAAAATCGGAACGTGCATAAGAAAATCCATTCACGACATCTACTCTAAGATGGACACAATGGCACAAACACAGGGCTCACTTCTACGGTCCCCTACGACGGGTGGACGACTCTCGATGGTCAAAACACATTTTTAACAATTTACGACCAGAAGACGTGCTGGAGGTTCATCAACAACTTAGAGCTACTCTGTCTACCAATTGAAATACCGAAACATTTTTGGAGCATGCAGTAGGGCGTCTAAGAATATTAAGATATTGTGGAATTCAAATATAGAATAATTAGTTCAGAATAGTTTTGTTTTATAGATTTTAAGTTCATTGCAATTTACAGTTTATCTGTGTCTTTTATTTGTATAAAGAACTTGCTGAAATACTGAATGTCACACAATCCACTTTGCCAGCATCATTATCTCCTTGTCGAGAATCTCTTCTTTCAAACGTTCACTGAAGTCTTGTTTCTTATTCGCCATTATTTCTCCAGCTTTCAGCCAATACAACAGGATGAAGCGAACGCAGACCATTACCGTATAATGAGATCGGCGCCGTGACATCTCCAATACAAGGTGCAGGAGTAACAACCTACCCTTCCGTCGATATATTGTTGGCAATACTGCGCATGTGATGTCGAACAAATATAGATATGTTAAATGTTTTAATGGCAAATTTAAAACAGGGAAAAACATATCAATCCGTGTTCCCAATGAAGATTTTTGGGACACGGTGACATTTAATTGGAAACTGGGAAACGGGAACGGACGGGATTCCTAACGAATTACGATTATGCTGCTCTCTAGCGGTTAAAAATTGAATACTGCTGGGCCGTGAGCCTTGTCGGGTGATACTATGTACGCCAGCAGAAATGTTTAACAATGACATGGTTGTTGACCGCCCTGATTCAGCCTGGATGATGAGTCGGACACTCCAGCACTAAGCGATTTTCGCAACTAATGCCATTGTTAAATGTGGACTTGTTCCCTCCTTGATTGTTTTCCCAACCCTTATCACTGTCGAGAGTGCACTGTGGGGACCCGGCACGTTATTTCACTAACACCCTATTCGTACCGCTCTCCTACGAGGCGTGAGGTTGTAGAGCGGCGTGTTGCTGTCAATGTAGGCGTTCGGCAACATGCAGAATGGAACGGCAATACAGGCCGATTCATGAGTTAGCAAAAATACATCTTCACTCTTTTCCCATCAGATTAATATTTGCATTTACAAAAAAAATCGATAGCATTTGAAGAACACTGGTGAATAACAGAAGTCAATTTTTGTCAATTCTAGAATTATGATGCCAACTTGTGGCTGAATTTGTGTACTTTTAGGTGACATAACCGAACTGAGAGAAAAGCTAACAGGTCAGATGGTGTAGATATATGAAATATTACTATACCGGCGAATAATTTGACAATTCTCGCTGGAACAGGGAAAATGTTTATAAATAGTGGAAAACTTCCGTTTTGAAGACATATAACAATGTGTGTATGGAGTTTCAAGAGGTCATTAGAATAGTCGGTACATTCATATTATATTTATAAAATTAGCTGTGATTTCATCAAACTGGTTGCAATAAAGTAATGTTGACCAATCTAAAAAGCTAGGCAGTGTTCTAATAGAAGTAAGGAATATCAGTAATTACCCTTCCACCTCTTTCTCTGTCGAAACAGAACGTTTCGAGCTAGTGACCATGCGGTTAGGGTCGCGCATGTGTTAGCTTGTATTTGGGAGATAGTGTGTTCGAATCCCAGTGCCGGCTGCCCTGAAGATTTTCCGTAGTTTCCCATTTTCACACAAGGCAAATGCCCGGGGCTGTACCTTACTTAAGGCCACGGCCGCTTCTTTCCTACTCCTACCCCTTCCCTGCCCCATCATCGCATTAACACCTATCTGTGTCTGTGCCACGTAAAGCAACTTGTTAAAACAGTTTTCAAATGACACCCAGTGCATTTCATTATCTTATAATTGAGAAAATTACAAACAGAAGACAATTGGGGGAAATGCTGTCGCAACCTTGTATCAAACTCTCTACTCACATAGAGATTTTAAGAAAATGGTTCTAAAAGCAGAAGAGGTTTGGGTCTTAGCCGCTAGGTAGAAATACAAGAGGCTTGGAAACTGAACTACGAAGAGAAAACTCTAATACTGTGGAGGAATTGCAGGGCTCTGGACAGGTGGATCTAGATAAAAACCCTGGAGAAAATTGGTTTTCTCCATAAGCTTATTGGATCGCTCCTGTGTTGCTTCGTCTGCAAGATGTAATACAGAAATGTCCTGCGGGCAGGAATTCATACCCCCCGGCCCCCGTGATAGTAATTCCTTCCTTGACCGGCCACGGACTGCTTCGATAAATCCAATTTCCTGTCGCATTCGCTAACCGTGAGGGAATCTAAATTCAATATCCTCCTCCTCTTTCTCTGTTGCAATAAGTCTCAAGCTGAGAAGAGCTTCCTAACTTCGTGGCGCTGTTGACTGCCATGAATTATCCACCATTAGAGGCACTTCAGTCAAAACGTTTACTCACATTTCTACCTACAGTTTACGGAGACTGGTAGATCTTAGTCACTGGCGCCGGGAAATAATTAGAGTACTGTAGCTCATGTAGGAGGCTTTCTATTAAAGGGACCTTGACGTGAAATCTGCAGGTTTTAAGGTCTATTTTCTAGATGAATATTTACCCACGTACCCTTGAATATTTTAATGTCACCCCCCTGTAGATGGGGGACGCTGATGAAGAATTCATCCGTCGTATGCCCTGCTTGTCGCAAGAGGAGACTAAAAGGGGCGACCAAAGGGATGATGAAATTAGAACCATGAGACTACTATTGATTAGTACCATGTAAGGAATACCATGGATCCATGTTACCTAGGAGTAGTATCCTGATGCGAAGGACACCACGGATTTACGTTGCCTCTGATTAGCACCACTATGTGAGGAACACCATGGGTCTGTGTTGCCTGTGGATGGTACGATAACATATGATACGCCGTAGGTTTGCATTCCCTATGATTAGTAGCACCAGGTAAGTGGCACAAAGTGTATACGTAGCCTGTGATTAGTTCCACTATGTGAGGAAAACCACTGGAACACCGGGGCCCATAATTCGTCCCAGTATGCGACGAAATCCATGGTCTGCGTTGCTTTCGAATGGTGCCCTTACGTGAGGAAAACCATGGGTGTGTGTTGCCTGCGATTAGTACCACCATGCAAGGAAAACCATGAGTCTGCTTTACAAGTGATTTATACCGTTATGAGGTGCCGGTGACTTGGATTTCGGATCACTTCTGTTAACAAGAATCACCATCATCCGTTTTACACACTAGTTCGTGGATACATTTTGAAGTTTAAATTATAGTTTCATTTCGTTGAATCTCGTAGTATTAGGGGCCGATGACTTGGCTGTTAAGCCCCTTTAAACAACAAACATAATCATCACTTTAACGTCTGTATGTTCGAAACCGTTCTTGGTCCGATGAGACCTACGTAAACATGATATATTGTTTAGCTGAATGTCTGTTCTTCGCACGTGATAATGCGTTAAGTCACACATCGAAATAAATATTTACGTTCCTTGCTTAACTTATAAAGAACTCTTATTCTTATTTCGTATTTCCCACACCTGTTGAGTGACGAGTGCTATCCTCGTCGCACATGTTTGGCCCAGTTTTACGGTTATATGCCCTTCATGAAGCCAACCCTACGTGAAGAGGAGAGTGGTGGTACAAACACGCTGTTTCCGAGCCAGAATAATTAATCACCGGCAATTGCCATATCCGATCCGACCGAGAATTGAACCCGGGACTGTCTGAACCAATGCTGACCATTCAGCCAAGGATTCGGACTCTTAATAAAGACCCGCCAACGGCCGTAGCCGTGTTGAAACACCGGATCCCGTGAGATCTCCGAAGTTAAGCAACATTGGGCGTGGTCAGGAGTTGGATGGGTTGCCACGCGCTGTTGGTGGGGGTAAGGGAATGGAGGAGCGGAAAGGAACTGGCCACCCTACCGTACGTAAACTCCGGCTCAGGAACACCTCTGCGGAGGTTCGGACCTGCCTTCGGGCAGAATAACCTTTACCAATAAAGACTAATAAAGAGAGCGGATAAAATGACTGCAATAAGTACTGTTTACAATTGCCTTATTCAATATTATACCGACATCCGCCAGGCACTCAGCGAACGTTGTTCGTTTGATATTCTGGCAAGTTCCAATTTGAGGTTGCTTTCTTTCACAATGCAGACAGGTTCCCATTCATTTGTCAGCGATTTAACCAGTCAGAGCGCTTATTCTGGGCCTCGTTCGCATCGTCGGTTTCCTCCCCCGATAATGGCTGGAGTCACTCGTGCATGCCAGAGGCCAGCCAAGTTCTCTCTTCGTCAGCCCGCGTGCTCGCAAACTACTGTATCCTATAAAACGCGTTTTTGATTATTTTGATTGTACGTATTTATTGTATGTCACATTTACCGAAAGAAATTTAAACTTTCCGACACCCTGTGGGTGGGGGACGCACACGAAGAATACACCCACAGAATCTCCTGGCTCTCGTAAGAGGGGACTAAAAGGGGCGACCAAGGGATGTTTAAATTGAAACCTTGGGATTACCTGTGATTAGTATCACTATGTGAGGAACACCATGGTTCTTCTTTACCACTGATTAGCAGAATTATGAGGGGCCGCTCACCTGGATTTTGGACGACAAGAATCATCTCAGAATATGAGCCATTCTGAATTGGATCCAATGTTTGTTTTGGATCCATGGTAATGTTTTCACCATTCGTTTTACATTCTAGTCTGTGGATATACTTTGAAGTTTTAATTATCGTTTCAATTCGTTGTACCTCGTACCATTAAACAACAATCTCCATCATCATCAAAAACTTCCCGCACGTACTCGCTGCACAGTTTTCTCAAATATTCTCCATCTGATTTTCTTCCACTATGTCGCTGAGACAAATGAAACGGCTCCTCACACAATGTGCGGCTATTCTAGTACCTCAAGATGGCGACACTATAGATCCACGTGATGACTTCATGTGGAGGTCGGGCTCTTGTTACTACAGTCGTAATATTGAATGTTGCGTTCTGACAGTTCTTAGAGGGAGGTCCGTTTATTGCCTGCCTCCGTGGGGAGAAGGGAGCAGGGGGTTGTGGTTGCCGTGGAAACGGGAGAGGAGCCACTGCTGTTGCCATGGAGATAAGCCTGCTGGTCCGGGTCGTGTTCAATGGAGTCGCCAAACCTCTCACTTCTGAGTTACGTACAACAGAACACAGCGATCTGAACGAAGGAACAAGTGAGCCGCTAGCGAGGGAAAGGAGAAAGAAAGGAATGTAAGGACACTGCGCTATCTGTTAAAACGCTTCTTTTAATATTAGGAGTACAGTAGATATACTGGTCCTTCCTCTTTACACCAACATATTGAACACTGCCGTCTGGAAATGATTTCGACTGGAAACTGTCATGTTTTCTTGGACCGCTCAGTGGCTCAAGTACGGTTCTGAAAGTACAGATATATTATACGCCAAAACCCAGCTGCGCTTACGTATAGGAAATGTTTGTCATCTACTGCGATGGAACTACCTGGCTCACAGCTAGGGTTGTCAGATGTACAGTTTTGCCCGGAACACTACGGGCATATTGATTTATTCCATTATTGAAACCTCACGCCAAATATTCCATTTATTTATTAAACATTTCGTGTTAGACAACAGTATCGTATGGAACAAGAGCGCTGTTATTGTTACTCCGGAGATTTTGGCAGTAATATGTCACATTGCCCGTTCGTGCGTTATGTAGCGAGAGTAACATAAATTCCAGGGGTTCTGATGGGCCATACCCCAAATGTTTATGCAAAACTCATAACATAACCGTTGTCCAGGATAGACTATACTAGTTACTCGCTTCAGTAAGTTTAGATTCTAACCATGTACTGGCTAAAAATCCAGGCTCTACAGTATTTATGATAGAGTACAATAGCTGATGAACCCGTGCTTCCCTCCGGAATTCTACATTGTATACAGAATTCTAGATGAAATCGTGTAGATGTTGTGAGTAGAGTTTTATTAAACTGCGTAGTAGCGTAGGTATTACAAATCAAATTTTAGGCGTCTTCCTCTAAACTACAATTTCATCCAGCGTGAATAGAGGTATTTGTAGCCTAGACTGTTGTGCCTTATTCTCTGATATTTTATACCGATTTTCAATCAATTATCTTCCGCCATTTTCTCGTGATGCGCTTAAAATAAACAGACAGACAAAGATGGCGGAAAATTAAAAAGTGTTTTTTCTTGTTTCTGAGGACGCGACCAATACAGAAAAAACATTGTTTTTAATTTCGATCATTGTACGAGTAAAACTATTATTTTATATACATAGATAGGTTCTATGCAAACATCAGTCATCACAGTTGAGAACAGTGCCTCTGGATGCGTAATAGCGGTGCCTATGCCCATGTAGAACAGGCAAAGAATGGGGAATTTATGATAAGGTGAGCCGCACATTGTTTAGTGTAGAATTTAAGATCTGTGAAAATGATTTTAAACTTGTTTATGAATCTTGTATTAATTATCTATGTAACTTGTTTGATTTTAGTGATTCTAATACTTTAGCGTTGATGAATTGCATAACTCTAGCAAACTCACCTCACTTCAGAAAGTATTTAGAGTGCTGGCACTAGGTTTAGAGGAAAATGTGAATATGTATGACAATTGTTCAGAAATTGTAGAAATAGATATTTTTTTCTGGCGAGGATGGTTCTGGTAAAACAATACCAGAGAGATGGGTTTATATTACAGGTTTAACTGACCCAGAAAATCTGAAGAACATTTGACGGACTTAAGATTGTGTTAATTATATTTCCATGGATTGAATATACTGAAAGAGTATCTTCAATTATGGCAATAAAATGGAGAAATGACAGAAATAGCAGCTCTGTATTTGTAATTAAAAATGAAGTGTTTGTATACGTCAGCTGTGATGAGAATTGTAAGGGATTTCAGAAGAAATTGTTGAAAATTGCATCTTGAATAAGTTCTTGTGAAATGTCTATTTCATTCTGAAGACTAAGGCATTATTAGTTTGTAGTAAAAACAAATATTTCTTGCTGGTATTTATTAGTTAATACATCCCTGGTCTCTTCTCTCATTCATCAAATGAATGTCTTTTTTAGCGCTATATGGCAAAGAAATTGAAGTGTTCCTTATTTGCCATTGGGAATTTGGCAACCCTACTCACAGCCCCATGATGTGGCAGGACAAACTCTGTGCACAGTGGATGGCACGCTTCCAGCCTGAAGCCTACCTCACGTAACATTCAAAGGTCATATTCACAAGGTCTAAGGAGCCACGTCTCTAAATATAGAAAATGTAGAAAATTGAGCAGAGCTTCGTCAATACTCTCACTGAGTAGGAAATAAATTTGAAGAAATAGAACAGAAGAGCTTCAAATGTTATCGATCGCAGCCTCGAAACCTAATTCTCCTCTGTAGGAACAAGTGTGTTACCGGCTTCTATCAATACAGTCATATCGAAACTGACAATGAAATTTCGCTGAGAGGATGAGGGTCTATAAGATATCACTGCTCGGGAATGAAGCTGCCATTTCGAGGTCTAAGATCCTGAAATCTAATAAGACTGCACGCGTTACCATACAGCTGGATGTGGTCAGGCCTGTGCCGCACAGCTTACGCATGTTCCTTTGAGAGAGCAGCCATGAATCCGGCTAATTTCCTAGAGTACGCATTATGCTATTTCATCTTCCCGTGAAATAACTTCGGTTGAAAGGGAGATGGCTAGACATGTAATCGAACCAATCGAGGAAGCAGTGCATCTGAAGGAGAAGACAGCACACCATTCCAGGTACGATAGGTGTTACGGATCCGAGTTTGAGCCCCGAGTCTGATTCGCGTCAGTCCAAGGAAGCGACACCTCAGTCACCTGATAAATCCACCAGTTCAAGCTCTGCTCCAAATCCATGGAATAAAATGAAACATACTGCAGATCTTGCGTACAAGAGGAAAACTATATATGTAAGGTTGAATAAGGGGGTAAAAAGCGGCTTTCATTATCAACTGTTCGGAAATATTGTACGGTGACGTCACTACGACAACTGTACATGTGGTAGAGCCAATTAGAATCTAGAATACCGTTGAACACAGGAAATCGATGTGTATACAAAATTATTTTCTCTCTTTGCAGAACCAAGAAGGTTGAAGCTGAATTTTTGTGATGAAGACCTGTGGTTGTGTACCTCGGACATTTCAGGAGATATTTCAATGGGGCAAAGTAATTTCAGCGCACCTACTGGTTGGTTAAGTTGCTTCAAGAGAAAGCACCGAATCAAAAGTAGGAAAATCACGAAATTTTTATCTCCTGCGTATCTGAGAAAAGAAAGGGAAAACAGATGAAGTCGCAAAGAAATTTGTGGAAGCAGCTACAGAGCGAATGTTAGATTACACTCCTCCTTCAATATATAAAACAGATCACAGTGGTTTCATGCACGAATTGAAGGCGGAAAGGACTCCATCGTTTGTTGGTGACAAACATACAGTAGCCTTCAAATAAATAAGGAAAACTCTGAATAACAAAGCGACCTTAAAGTGCATATTCGTTGTGCGTGGTGCCAAAAATATTTGTGTTTTTATCATGCGATTAACACGGCTCATTTATGCTTCACATTCGTCCTCTTGGCGTGCGGAAACCTAACAGTTCTTTCTCTCTCTCTCGTACAACAGCAACTCCACTCCGCTGTGCGCAAGGGTTGTCCAGTAAATGCGTTGCCACGCCATTGAAAGTCCCCCTTGTGAGAGGATACCAGATACACAGTAGATGTTGGTGTTGACTTGTTTGGTGACTGACACATACATACATCTTCATTTGAGACTGTTGAGCCTTTCAAGGTTCAGTCTGCAAGCATCTGTGAATATACTTAACGCCTCCACAATCCCCTCTTTGTAACTTCCTCTGTGACTTCGTTTAGTTCCATACTACTTAAATTTAAATCGTTAAAAACTGTCTAAACACCACCACCTTGCTCTCCTTGCACTTCTGTTACCACTCATTCCCATTTTTGCGTTCAGCTATATCATTCCAGATTATTACTAACCTTAATGTAGATTCATTTCCTTACTCAGAGTACCCTCCTGCTATTGTTCCCACCAACTTGTACCAGAAACAATTTTCGCTACTTTCATGTCTGTTACTCCTAGCTTATAAATAAGATATCCTGAGTCCATCCAGCTTTCGCTCTCGTAAAGCAAAGTTGGTCTGAAAACAGACCAATGTAAAAATATTTTCGTCCGGGAGCTGACTTCCTCCTTACAGAATACTGTTGATCGCAACTGCGAACTCACTGCATTAGCTTTACTGCACCTTGATTCAATCTCACTATTTTACCACCCTGGGCGTACACACATCCTAAATACTTTAAATTACGATGGCAGATCAGCAAATAAGTTGCACTTCCCAGTTATGGCCATTTATTACACCACCTATACAACAGCAACACGACTATAACGACATACACTGTAACGTTACTTTTCCACATAGTTTTCAAGAGACTCCAAACATTTCTGCGAGCGCACAACCAACTTGTCGATGCCGGATGCATAGAAATTTCCTCCAGTGTCCTGCAACCACTCGGAGACAGCGGCCTTCACCTCCTCATCGGTCTGGAAACGTCGACCACCGAGCTCCGTTTTGAGCTTACCGAACAGATGAGTCACATGGCGCTAGGTCGGGACTGTAGGGTGGATATTACCAGACCTCCCACTTGAAACGCTGCAGCAGTTCTCTCGTTTGGCGGGCCTTGTGAGGTGTTGTGTTATCGTGCATCAAAATTTCCCCCGGCGCTTCTCTTTAATCGCTTTACGCAACCGGTGCAACGTTTGACGATACGATGCCGCGTTCATCGTCGTTCCTTGCGGCATGCATTCCACGTGCAGCAAATCCTCCATGTCAAAGAACACTGTCGCCATAACCTTACAGACTGAATGTTGCACATTGGCCTTCTTTCGTTGTGGTGATGAGGGGTGCACCCATCCCATTGATGTTCGCTTCGTTTCGGGGGTGAAGTGGTGGACTCACGTTTCGTCGCCTGTGACGATTCGCCGCAGAAACCCGTTGCCGTCTGCGGCATAGCATTGCAAAAATGCCAGGGAGGATTGGAAACGTTGTCCCTTGTGCTCATCGGTGAGAAGACGTGGGACCAATCTTTGACACAGCTTACGATATCCAATGTCCTCGTGAACAATGGCGAACACACTGCCATACGACATGTTCAGCTGCGTCGCGATTTCTCTCAGTTTAATGCGCCGGTTCTGTCTAATGACCGCATTCACACTGTTGACCTTTGCACGGGTCCTGGACGTTGCGGGCCTGCCTTCGTGATGGTTATCCGTGATATCCGTGCGTCCGGCTTCGAATTGCTAACACCACTTTACGATGCCTTGCCGGGAAATGTCCCGCTCCCCATACACAGCACTAATTTCACGATGAATGTCCGTGAAATTCTTCCTTTTGGCCCATAGGAATCGGACCTTCGCACGCACCTCATATTTGGAGTGAACGTCCAGTTGACGCGCCGTTGCATTTGGCCGCTATTCACACAATACTAGACGAGACATCACAGCGACCTGCCTAACAGACGTGTGGGCAGTGTCTGTCCCTTTCTCCGCTGTGCCCACGTTTGCGACACACAGCGCGCTGCTGCGGCGCGTTAGTGCAACTAACGTTTTGATTCACCTCCGTATCTACCTGTTCCAGCTTTGTATCATAAATATGATGTTCAGTTTTCTGAGGTTTCTTACCTACTGACATCAATTTGCATACCATATTCATTGTTTTTTTCTTCTTTCAGCACAGTCTGCCATTAAGACCAAGTCGTCCGCGTAGGCCAAACTGCTTACTGCACTTCCGCCTAACCGAATCCCCGAATCCCTCCCTGCCACTTAATACCTTTCAGCAGATGAATGTGAATTATGAACCAAAAAAGTAAGGATTTCAGCCTTGTCTAACCCTTGTAGGTACCTTGAAACCAAAACGCATTCTACCTTGAAAAATGAATAACATAAACGAAGGGAAAGCAAAGAGAGAAGAAATGAAGGAAGACACAAGGAAACTTAGAAATATTGGATCCGTGCATAGGATCAATTAACGCACCTTTATGCATGTACCTTTATATTAAGATGAACACATTCGGCTTTTTTACACCAAAATCCTCACTCAGTCTGTAATGAACTCACCTCATTGTCTGTGACAATCTTTGAACGTTGCGTGAGGATTTCGATGGCCAGTCTGAAGATCAACTGTGATTTTGAGTTGAATAAATCGCTAAGCCAAGTGTCAAGAACTATTTCAACAGAAAAAAAACTGCTCCGTGAATGCGGTTAATGAGAGAGCGGTAATAGTCAAAATCGGTAGTTGTAGGTTCACGAAGGTAACGAGGGTGTGTAACATATTCCCAGCAGAGTTCCTCAATAACCTCTTCGCTCGAATGTGGGCGGGCATTATCATTACAGCCGTGATGATTAGGTATTTTTTAGCTTAGAATGAAAACTTACTGAAGTGAGTAACAAGTTTTCTCTAGACTGCACAACACTTGTGCGATGAGTTTTGCATATACATCAGGGATACGACCCATTAGAACTGTAGAGGTTACATTACGGTAGAGCGAAAGCCTACACATCCTACTAGCCAAACTATTTTCCAATCTCAACTATTAGCGGTTCAACATCCGGCCTATTTATTATGGCTATCTTCAACAACAGCGACAAGTCCTCTTAGTTTTGGGCTATACATACTAGTGGTCGTTTCGCTTCTTCCAAGGAGTTCATGGTGAAGAATTCCCTGTTTGTCCCACAAGACACGCTGAATGAGCACTGTCCTTTGCGACAGTGGGTTTGGCCGCTCTTTCCTCTTCCTGATGTTGACGTATAGACAGCAGTAACAAATGTCCCCAAGGAATGACACACAGATAATTGCTTTCCTCACTTACCGCATCTGATCCCCCCAGGAACCCAATTACCCATAGAATGCAAATGACGCACTGCAGCGTATTTCCACCAATTTCCGCGTTGTTTGACTGGGATTCGCATGAATAAGCACACCAAAGCGATTTTCATCAAAGTGTGATGGTCGTTCTGATCAAGTAACCAATATACTGTAGCCTGCACAACAGTTACGCTGTGAGTTTTGCATACACATTAGGGGGTACGGTTCATTAGTACCCCTAGAAGTTATGTTACTCTCATCACATTACGGAAGAGCGGGCTGCCTGTCTGCCTGAAGACTCCAAATTTCTACAATCTTACTGAAGGAATTAAAACAGAATACTCTAGCCCGCACAACGGTTCTGCTATGAGATTTGCATAAAAATTAGGGGTACCCCAGTTAGTGCCCCCAGAATTTGTCACTCTCTATACATTGAGGAAACGTGGCCAAGATGAGATTTCCCCCTTGTCAAAATAGATTGCACTCTAACTTATTACTGGTTAAAGTCCGAGCTTTCATCATCACGGAAGTTAAATCGGTCTTGCAGAAACAAGAAAACCATTCCCTTGCCTTACTTGCCTTAAGCATTAATTCCCTACACAGTATAAACTATCTCCTCCCTTGTTCCTGCATTTTGTCCTGGGTTATACTCGAAAGGCTGAATGTGACTATAATATTCAATTTGTGAACTCGACTCCCCTTCATCTTCCGACTGCAAACTATCCAGTTTATCTGCCTAATTACAATACACTATCTTTTCACAAACTTGAAACAACAAACTCAGCAACAGCAATGAAATCCTTGACGGCACATTGTTGCCAACGATTGAACAAAAGATATGAAATTTATGTGCCAATCCAATAGTTGAAGAGACTAATTAGAAAAAGAAAGAAGTATTGGAAATAGGTACAAAACGGAAACATAGTAAGGGAGAAAGCGATGAACAAAGAAAAGGGAATATAAGAATAAAGAAAGAAGGCAAGGAAGAAAGACAATACAGGAAATGGAGAGTGTCAATTTACGAATAAATAAATAAATAAATAAATAAATAAATAAATAGGAAACAAAGAGCTCAGGGGTCTTAACAGTTTGGCATCTAACACAATATCGTGTACGTAGTTGCCAACAGGGAGGGGCTTAAATTTGACTAGAACAGCGTCCACACGCTGCATGGATAAAGTCCTCCTCGGCAACGGCTCAGAACATCTGAGGTGCTGGCTGTTTCACCATAGAAGAAGAGAACGCCGCACATCCGCTAGCAGTTGAGCAGTTACTAATGAAAGCTGTCTGGTGTGGAGGACGGTGAAGAGGCTACGATCAGGAGTGGGAATATGCAGGGATAACTTGAAGAAATGGAGGTTCAGTATAAGTGAGACAAAGTGTGAATGTGGACCAGAACAAACCATTCTTCAGTGCCCTCTGTGCCTAACAGAGGATGATCTCCTGCAAGCCACTCTGAGTACACTGGGAGTTGCAAATTTCTGGCCAGGTGTAATATGAGCATCTCACATCAAACTCACTTGTACATTACTGTAAATATGTATGTTCGACTCGAGTATAATAATCTACCACAACAGAACCATCTGTTAAATCAAACTAATAAAGAGTTACTGATTTATAAAACAGCATTTTCAGACAAGGAATTACAAATACCGAAGATTACAAATTATCATCAAAGGCAAAATGGAAAGAAAGCAATGATCAGGCGGGATAAAAACGTTACGCGTTGGGCCGAAATGAATATTCAATGTCTAATAAGTACAATGTGGAACGAAACTCTCTTGGCTGAAGAACTTACGGGATTGGACAGGACTAGATTCTAGTAGGCTGATGACAGCCGAACACCGTACAC
This sequence comes from Anabrus simplex, assembly GCF_040414725.1. NCBI lineage: Eukaryota > Metazoa > Arthropoda > Insecta > Orthoptera > Tettigoniidae > Anabrus > Anabrus simplex. The sequence continues at coordinate 8,557,585 of NC_090274.1, forward strand.
ACTTCGGTTTGATTGTAATGGAGGAGGCAATACAAGAACAACAACGAAAAGAGACTACTTCGCCATTATTATTGCCTGTCATCAGAAAAAAACAAAGAAGACGAAGAAGAATATAGTGAAAAATGTATCTCCTGGCCATTATTTAACAGAATACCTGTGCAAGTGAACTAAATCCTAACGTTGTTGCTAGGATCTGTGTTACGTGATGCAGGCTCGAACTGTTGCCCTCCAGCTAAGCCAGTCTCATGTTGACAGAAGCCATTAGTCACTTGGCCACCGCCCAGAGTCGAGGGTCCGGGGATTAGTGCTGACGTACAAACAGCGTGTTCTGTCACAGTGACAGCCGCATAAACATTAACACTTTCGACTAAAATTGTACGTTAAAACATAACAGCCACATAGAGGTTACCTAAACTGCTTTAAACTTAAGCTACATGTAAAATATAAACAGAGCTGGTCAAATGAGGGTGCCTTGTGTGACCCTTATTACTGCCTAGGAATGGACATCGTTTACTATAATTATTAATTCATTGAATGTTATCCTTCAAGTAACATTAAAAGTTGACAATACACGATTAAAAATTGCACGTATACAACAACATGTAATATATCTCATTAGCATGGGCACATCATACACGTAAACTGTGAACAATACTGGGCCACGGTTGATACCTTGAGGAACTCCTACACTGCATTCTAGAGTCGATCTGCAATTGGAGCAAGAGAATTTGAAAACATACGCTGTTTGTGTAGAGGAAAAATATTTGGAAGCTTACGTGAACCAGAAGAAGTAGAAAATCCTGGTGCAGTTAAACAAGGAAATATATTGAGGAGAGTTTAGAATCCAACAAACAGTTTGCAGCTGGTAGAAAAATTACTACTTACGGCAAATTGCAGTTTTTTGAACGTCTGGGTTAAGGCGAAACGATTAAACAATAAGATAACCACTGCAACAAGAAAGAAATACTACTGAGAGGAGAATGGGAAGATGAAGAATATTAAAGTGAGTGAGAAGAAACAGAAGAGGAGGAAGAGGGAAGGAATAAAAAAAATTGAAGAGGAAGAATGAGAAATACAAATAAGAGTGAAAAAAGCACAAGGCTGAAGGAGACAGTGGGGGAGAAGAAAGAAGAACATCTCAAAAAAGGAAGAAAATCAAACGGATGAAGAAGAAATGAATCAAAAAAGGAAGAGCAATGAATAGGAGTCAATGATAATGGTTAAGTAGAAAAATTTGCATAGATAAGAGTGGAAATAGAGCTAATGAGGAGGGAAGTATAGGAAAGAAAATAATTAGGATAAGTATAAACATAATGAGAAGGGGAAAGAAAGAAAGAAGAGGAATGAGGATGGAACAAGGCGAAGGCTTAAATGATTCGCTAATTTTCAATGTCCTGTCATGTTTCGATTTTTAATGGAATAGTGGATAAGGAAAACTTTCTGATAGAAATGGATGGGTCTCGAAGAGAAGCAACGATGAGACATTACATGATAATCCCTGAATCCATCTCCTTCATTATGACAGGGAAATATTTAACTTCCAATAAGAAAACACTACGTTTTTCCTGCCTTTGCTCTTTACAATTCTTCCTTAAAATCCGTGAAGGAAAGTTTATTTCCGAGATCTTTCTATCTCGCTGTATTCAAAGGAAAGCTTTGATCTCTCCCAGTAGTTTGGCAACCTTGAATGCACCTTCAGATCAATCCAAGAGACGATGGCAGCATTTTTATGTCCATGGCGTAGATGCCTTGTCTCTGTTTGCTCGTCAAAGCCCTGCATTATACTGGGCACACCATACTTTTATAACATTTTGCCTTCAACTGCTCAGGCATCCTGGAATATCTTCAGTATCTTGTGTGAAGTATAATTTCATCCATCTATTATTTATGATTGCAATAACTGAATACCCGTGCCTTAGGCGTCCGTCATCAGTTATTGTGTGAGAAGGATATTCCCTGCATTTAGCAGAGGGAGGCAGATGGAAGCATTTCCGCGAGATGAGAATTACCCCAACAGGAAAATATTAGTATTTCTAATTTGTCGAAGCGTTAGTGCCGCATGCAGCCAAGGGTGTTCATTAAGTTCGTGACGTAACAAAGTTATTTCCATAGACAGTGAGCTTTCAATGGAGGATCAACTCCCCTGAGGTCTCGGCAGTCAAGGGCAGAGCCACCGCACAATACGAGGCTATTTTCTCCTGAGCACAGTGAATACCACAGTTGACAATATTGATTTCAACCATCCGGTGACGACCTCACCGTGCTCCGGTCTCAGATAATACATTAACATTAGCTATCCTTGAAACTGCCTCTTCCTAAATCCGAATGAGTAAGATAGAGAAAAATCAGAATAAAGAAAAGGAAAACAAATTGTTAGAGTAGTGTAACAAGAAAGAGGAGCGAAATTTAAAATAAATAGAAGGACCAGAAAGATAAGAGAAAATTATTATTATTATTATTATTATTATTATTATTATTATTATTATTATACTCTTAGGTAGTAACTGGTTAGAATACAAACTAATTTTATTATTAGGAAGTTTCTTGTAGTCCATTCTTCCGTAATGTAGCGAGAGTAACATAAGTTCTAAGGGTTCTGACGGGCTGTGGGATTTGAACCCACTATCTCCCGGATGAAAGCTCACCATGTAACCTGTCGTCGTCCATTCATTTCACATGTTTCCACCACTCAAGGCACTTTATATGTTCAGTTTCATACACCGGGTTAATTCCTGACTTCGCTTTTATCTGTTCATTTTCAGTATCCACCAGCTATCCCCTCCCCCCGTTTGTACCAGCAACCATTCTCGATATTGCCAAGTCTTTCACTCACAAATTGTGAGTAACATACTTATTACACCAAGCTTTCACTCCCATGCAGCAAAATCGGTCAGAAAACAGACCGGGGGAAGACAGTTTCGTCTGAAAGCTCACTTCTTTTCTTTTACAGAATACCGCTGATCGCAACTTCAAGCTTGTTGCACCTTTTCAAGTTCGAAGTTGTTTCTTAGAAATAGAAGGGAAGTCACTAATTTACTGTGGCACTCGGGTCGATGGCACGTAAGGGTGTCTAAATGTGCCAACTCTGTTTCCATAGATTTCGGCAAATATGTGAACACTTACGGAGAAATAATGCGACATAGATCTCGCCTTAAATTGTATATCAGATGGTAGTAAATGTAATAATTGACAATATTAGTATAATTATCATATGTTTCACTATATAAATTGTATGCTATGAACAATAAGGGTCCAAGATGCATCCTTGCGGAACCCACGTTAACTACTTTGATGTAACTAATTGCACTCCCTTTGTCTGTAGCTGCTCGATCCACGCTCGAATAAATTGCTTTTAGTTCATTTTACAGAGAAGCACAGCTGTGGTTCTGGAGGTGCCAGTTTAGTTGCCCGTTGCGTGATTAGTTTTGGAACTCTGTGTTATTTGTCCTTCCGGAGTTCACTCGACCCAGATATCATGAGTCCGGCTTGCGATACACTCCGCTTAGCTCATTTAACTTCTTGGAACACTTTCAACTGTAAATTCAGCGGCCATGAAACTGGTTGCTAGGCGACGAGTCGTGGAGTCAGAATATGACAATAATAAGTGTATGGGAGTGACAGCTTGGTGTAATAAGTATGTTACTCATAATTTGTGAGTGAAAGACTTGGCAATATCGAGAATGGTTGCTGGTACAAACATGGGGGGGGGGGTGATAGTTGGTGGGTACTGAAAATGAACAGATAAAAGCGAAGTCAGGAATTAAGCCGGTGTATGAAACTGAACATATAAAGTGCCTTGAGTGGTGGAAACATGTGAAATGAATGGACGATAGGTTACATGGTAGAATAAAGAGTCAGTCGTAGAAGATAAGAGAACTAGAAGAGAGGAACATGACCAAGATTGGACTCAGTTCTTTAACGATTTCATGATAAGAGGTGTTAAACTAAACGAAACAACAGAGTAATGAAGACTCTCAGAGGTTTGCAGACTGAAAGTTGCTCAGGCGGTAGAGCCCTGGCCTTCTAAGCTCAAGTTGACAGGTTCGATCTTCTCTCGGTCAGATATTTGAAGGTACTACTAAAATACGTTAGCCTCTTTTCGGTAGATTTACTGGCACCTAAAAGATCTTTTTCGGGCTAAAATTTCCGCACATCGACGTCTCTAAATACCCTAAAATGTTATGTAAATTATAACCTCTGTGGATGGGGGACACAGACAAAGAATATACCCACGGTATCCGCTGCCTGTCGTAAGACTCGACTAAAATGCGAGACCAAGGGATGATGGACTTGCTGTAGAACCAGAAGACTACATGTGATTAGTACCATCGTGTGCATCCCACCGAGCCGGGGGAGCGGGTGCTACTGTACTGTGCCAAGCGCTCCGCTCCAGTGGGTTGGTTGCCTTGTGTTCAGAATGGATCTGTACTACCTATGAGTAGTACTACTGTATGGGGGACACCATGGGCCTACGTAGCCTGTGGTTAGTACCACTAAGCGAGAAACACTTTGGGACTGCGTTGCTTGTGAGTAGTACCCTTATATCAGGAACCCTATGGGTCTGTTTCACCTGTGAGTTGTGCTACTGTATGTGACATACCATGGGTCTGCATTACCTGTGATTAGTATTATTATGAGGAGCTGGTGACTTGGATTTTGGACCCCTTTACACAACAAGCATCATGTCGGGGGGGGGGGGGGGAAAGGCATTGTGCATTGGATCCACTGAAATGAAATGGCTTTTAGTGCCGGGAGTGTCCTAGGACAAGTTCGGCTCGCCAGATGCAGGTCTTTTGATTTGACCCCCGTAGGCGACCTGCGCGTCGTGATTAGGATGAGTTGATGATGAAGACGGCACACACACCCAACCCCCGTGCCAGCGAAATTAGCCAATTCAGGTTAAAATTCCCGACCCTGCCGGGAATCGAAACTGGGACCCCTGTGACCAAAGGCCAGCACGCTAACCATTTAGCCATGGAGCCGGACATCGGATCCACTGATTGTTTGGGATTCGTGGTAATTTTTTTCATCATCATTTGTTTTAGAATCTAGTCAGTGGATTTATTTTGAAGTGTTAATTTATCGTTTCATTTCGTTCATTAGGGGCCGATGACCTAGCTGTTAAGCACTTTTGAACAGCAAACACCATCATTATCAAGTAAGTAATAATATTACTAATTATTTAATGAACGCCAAAAATCATACCATTTTATAATGACGAAAGCAAAGAAATAACACATTTAGAATTCTAAGAATGATGTAACGTACTTCATAGCTGAAAATCTGACAGTCCGCTACTCAGTTTAGAACACATAGACAAAGCTATCTTGTGTCTCACTGGTAGAAACTATCCTGTCAATATTATCGAATTTCTGTCCGTTCCAGTTTCTGTTGCCCCTGAGTGATAGGTGACCCCCATTGCGTATTAATAGCGACCTCTCTATCCTGGACGCGAATTAGATCAGCTGGGCTCGTGTTTGTCGGTTATTCACAGAGCTACCAACTTCTACACACTCTCGTTATACATGCTCTTTGTGCAAAGTGTTCGGTGAAGGTAACTAGGAAACAAACTTCCTTTAACAATTACCACCTGCTACAATGCACATTTGGGTACACTCTCTGGGCGGAGATGAATACACCCACGGTACCCCCTGCCTCTCGTAAGTGGCGACTAAAAGGTGCGACCAAGTGATGATGGAATTAGAACCATGAGACTACGTTACTATTATGAGGAGCCGGTGACCTGGAGTTTGAACAACGAGCATCATCTCAGAAATTAACGCATTGTGAGATGGATTCACTGATTGATTTGGACTCCTGGTCATTTTTTATCATTCGTTTTAGAGTTTAGTCAATGGATACATTTTGAAACTTTAATTCTCGTGTCATTTCGTTGCACGTCGTGCCATTAGGGGCTCACGACCCAGCTGTTAAGCTCCTTTCGAACAGGAAAGCATCTATGCAAATCTCACTGCATAACCGTTGTACAATGTAGAGTATACTTGTCATTCGCTTAAGTAAGTTTGCATTCTAACCTACCAGATTCCTAACAATCCACACTCTGGGCGTTGACCTACGTGTTGATTGACAGCATCGCGTTCCGTCTCTCTGTCTTCCCTTTCAGAGCGCTAGAGGCCAGACAGCCGGTGTACCCCATTATCTTGGTGATGTACTCCAATCACGGCCTGCTTCTGCTGTTCCTTACCGCGAGCTTCACCATCGATGGGTGTTTGACTGAGACCGCCCTGTCTTAGCAGATGACATGCCCAAGTGGATCTGCTGGTTTGGATGAGTTTCCAAAGGCACAGAGGTTCTTCCTCTGCTCCGTAGTGAGCCACACACAACATGAGCGTATGACACAATTATTATTTTATCAGAATTAATTGTAATTCACCTCGTATGTAGATACATAACCTGTGATTACCCACAACATACACTATACCTGTAAACCCTGTTATTTCTGAGAGAAGTGTAGCCTACCTGTCAGGAACTTACTCAGTACAATGCGCCCACTCATTTTCGCACCGAATGTGCAGAGAAATTCAAATAATTCGGGGTCATCCGAAAACTTTTGTACCGTGACGCGAGATAATGCCTTGGTCGCCAAAGACGGTGCGGCTACAAGTTAAGTTCCTTTGACGTAGAGTTGCAGTTCTCCTTGATAGAACATTGTGTTTCATTTATTGAAAGACATATTCATGATCGTTAGCTTTTCGCAGAGGGAAACGTTACTCTTTCTTTTTGTTAGTTTTGTACATTTTTCTTCCTTGATGATGTCCAATTATTTCACGTCACTCGCTACGTAGCATTTCTTCGCCATTAATATTCTGGAGCTCAAAAACCGCAGTGATGTCAGTGGAAATAAATGAAGGTGATTAGTCAGTAGCTCGAGCAGTCATGAACTAGTAGCAGAGTTTCTTTTCTCTCTCTACAAAAACCGTCGTCTTCTATGACTTCACTTGATGCAAGGAAATTCTCCTGTCTATCTTAAGTGATGTCAGCTGGGGGAAGGAATATGAGGATTGAATTTAACGTAAGGAACACAAAACTTCAACGGGAAAATCATTTACCGATCGAGTTGGCCGTGCGATTAGGTTGCGCGCAGCTGTGAGCTTCAGTTCCCGAGATGTAGGTTCAAACTCCAATGTGGACAGCACTGAAGATGGTTCCCCATTTTCACAGAAAGCAGATGTTGGGGTTGTACCTTAATTAAAGCTTCCTTACCACTCCTAGCCTTTTCATGTCCTATGGTCGTCGTAAAACCTATCTGTGTTGATGCAATGTAAAGTAGATTCAAAACGAAGAAGATACTTTTCAAGAATGAGAGTCATGACGGATTTACACCCATACAGTACAATTTATCATTTTCTCAATCAAGAATTTCTTTCGGATCCCTGGTCATTTACCAAGAAACGTTCGTTTCGGTCCTGTCTGTCATCCCTAGAAGTGTGAACGTGAAATTCGATACAGCCTGTATATATGATCATTTTGGGAACTCTGATCAACGCAATCTATTTTCACTCCAATTCCAGGTAAAATTTTGGTCGTTTTCCTCTGGGTAAGATTTTCTGCTACAATTTCTACTGTACAGCTGCTTTCAATGAGACGAACATTGGGCAGGCAAGTAGGGTAGTTTCCTCTCGTGCCGTGTAATATTACAGGAATATAAGATTAATCAAACAATTGCCTCCAACTGGCAACAATCTTGGTTGTCCAAAGTTCATGAATAACAATTTGACAGCGTCTGCTCAAATATTAATCTCGGATAACTAGCAGTAGTCTGAGGAATATTGTCCGTGAGTGCACGTTGTATGAAAAGTAGGGACACGTCAACAACGTGTCCATGAATCCAGGGAAGTTGCAACAAAAAGAAATGAAATTTTCTCCGCTTTACGGAAAAAGTGAGTCATAAATATTATTTATATGCAACAATACTAAAATAATAACAAATTTAGCAGGAGTGTACGAGTTACATGGCGGTTTTAGAAAATACAGTATACACTTGATTTATTAACATTCAGTAACGAAGTCCCATTTACAAGAAGCAATAACTGTGAAAGAGTTTGTGAATGTGGTAGTTCTCTGGATCGCCGGTGCGAAAATGGTGGTTTTACATACTCGGGTATTTCCGAGGCAGTGAGGTACATGACGGAATTACTGAGGTTGGTAGGTTGTAAAGAATTCAGTATTTTATGAAGGGTGTTTACGATGTGGTATGTACGTTGCACGGTTATACGTAGTCAAGATACTGTATGAGACTACCCGATAAGGCGTGAGCGCAAAGTTTCCGTTTGAGGGCAGTGGACATGCAACTCTGATGCGGGTATATGAGCACAGACATGTAGGTAAAGGGATTAGTGTGGCAGTCTTGTCGTGCGTGCGTTAAATGCTGCCGCGTGAACTATGGCGATGTGTCCAAACAGGACCAACGCGCTGTTATTTTGTTCTTGGCTGCCGAAGGACAAACACCGGTGGACATCCATCGGAGAATGAAGACTGTCTGTCGAAAACCACCGTTATAGATTGGAGGTCGAGTTTCGACACAAGCCGCCGGTCGATCCAACAAGCGAGCGGTATATGAAGTCTATTATCACGCTTCCTGTCGGACGAGGATGTGCTGACCTTGCATCCAGGAGATAGTGGGCTCGAATCCCACTGTCGGCAGCCCTGAAGATGGTTTTCCGTCGTTTCCATTTTTCACACCAGGCAAATGCCGGGGCTGTACCGTAATTAAGGCCACGGCCGCTTCCTTACAACTCCTAGGACTTTCCTATCCCATCGTCGCCGTAAGACCTATCTGTGTCGGTGCGACGTAAAGCAAAAAATTTAGCCTTCTTTTCCTGAGCTCTGCCGCAATATTAGAACATTTTTCTGTGGATTTCCGGGATTGGAGGCGCTATCCTTCTTCCGTGTGTCTTGGTTCTAAAATTTTCATCATGATTTTTCGCTCTTCTTTTAGGATATTTTCGAGCTCACCCTTTTTATGAAGCGTTACAGTTTCCCCTGCATATGAAGTCTCAGATTTTATTACAGTATTGTAATGTTTAATCTTAACGTAAAGGGACATTCATATTTGTTGTAGATTTAAATTGTTCTGCCATATGCTCTTCTGAGTTTTTGGTCACGGTTGTTTTGGGGTATTTTTTTCTCTGGTTGGTTCGAGGATTTCGCCCAGGTATTTGAAGTGAGGGACTCTGTTGATTTGTCCGTATTTTGTATTAAGACAATGGATGTCTAGTTTTGAACAGAAAAAATCTGTTTTCTGTAAGGCGACATGAAGTCCGACCGACCTTTCTGTCAGATTCTTGGAGAATTTAGACTTGCTGTAGCGCTGTGTCTTCATCGCTGGACAAAAGGGTCAGATCGTCCTTGTTTGTGTCCTAATATTTACTGGGTTCCAGCTATTTTTCCCTTTATTATTATTATTATTATTATTATTATTATTATTATTATTATTATTATTATTATTATTAAAAGAGAATAGTATGACGCACATTATCTTCTCACCAGGATGATGTATCACAACAAATAATGCCTGCTGCGTCTCGTGGGAAATGACAGGTGGTGCTAATGTATGGCGGGCTTCATGCCGCCAGGGGAAAAGTGTATAAAGAATTGGATACGATGAACGAAAGAAAACAGCAGCAGAGCAGGAAGATGCCACTTCACAAATTTTGCTTGTGTGTTTCTTTCTCTGTAAACTGATATCGCTTATTGAGAAAAGTTTAATGTTATATCTACAAATCCTCGGGACACTGTCTCAAAACCTCTCGAGTTACAAGCGACGTTATACGAGATGGTTGCTGACAGGAGTGATGCCACGTCACGCATCCACTATCAATAGAAGCAGGCAATGAGTGGAATGTGTTTTCTTTCTAACCTGGAATTTCTTTCGAAGTTTAAGTGGCCTAAATATACAAAAATAGAGTTTCCAGGTGTAACTGCCCTTAAAAACCCTCCTATATTCAGTGATGCCCAGTAATTTCCTTCCTGTCTCACGTCGAAACACTTACAATTAATGGTTGAGGACATTATTGACCATATATATGTAATAGTTATTTACGAAACAGCCACCCAATGTGCTCTTTCACGCTTCCAGTGAGATGTCTCCAGAATTTCGAAACGTTTAATGCGAACTTACCACTGTAGTGACTGTTCTATACCATACTGTGCTGAATTTACTTATTTTAAATATCAAGTAACATACCCGGTCCCCAGACGTTGGCGATCTCCCTGCAGAAAGCCCCCTTTATTTAGCCTAGTTCAAGAGTTGTTCGCTGTTGTTAATGCAAGTCCAGTATTTGATGTTTTTGAGCCATGATATCGGTGGTCTACCAGTTCCTCTCTTGCCTTTTATCTTTCCTTTTAATACGATGTTGATGTCTGGCAACTCACGTTCAACTCTAGCTCGCCTTAACACTTCATTATTGGTTTCAAAATCTGCCCAGGTTTTTCTGAGCATTCTCTTGTGTAACCACATTCGTACTATTTTAGTAGTAACTTCCTTGGAAACATTCACTCCGGTGTTTTTGCGTTGCCTTCCCCTGAACCATTACACCCGCTCTTAACATGGAGTGCAGACGCTGCCCTGTGGATTCCAGTGGCATTTCCTCCACTGAGGGATGGCCACCCATTTGATGGAGCTCATCCACCCGAAGTAGTTGGCTCCTTCAACTGTTGGGTTATATCTCGCTGCACCGCACTCGGCGTTGAGTCGCTGGTTGTACAAATTTAAATGAATTTATTTATATACAATTTTTATTCATTGAGACGCAAATCCTCCATTTTTGATCCATGCTTTGAGAGTTTATTTAATTTTTCATTTATTTATTATCGTCTTGTGTTCTATGGCGTCAGGCTATAGAGCCTGCTATTATGCCCACCCTTAATACACTGTTTAATTAAAGTTGAATTATACAACTTACCAAAACTGTGTAACTTAACGGTTAATATTTTCATGAAGAATTGTTTTAGGTGCGTGCTATAGATTATATTCTTATATGTAAGTAATGTTTGCAACACCTTCTTTTGTACAGTTGAGTACGGAATGGCAGAGAAATCTACAGGCGGATAGTAGCGGGGATAATGTATCACTGTAAATAGTAGTGTGATGGGTAGAGAAACTTAGCAGGGATTTAGCTTAATGACCTTGTTTGGTGATTATTTCTGGATGATAGGTACTGACGGTGTTGTTTATCTCTGTAAAACACCATGAATAACTGACACAGACTGCATATTTCGTCTCTCCTCTAAATATTTCCAAGGTAGCTGGTTGATGTAGGGAGAGATATGACATTGTCTCGGTTTATTGTTATCGTTCGTGTCCTGCGTGGAGTTACGTTGTAATAAAACACGAATATTAATATTATGTCAAGTAGTGGACAGTCCACTAAGCTGTCAGAATCGTAAACGCGATGTTTCCTATCGGAAATGCATTCCCCTTTACATCAGCAAGTATTGTGAATGTGGCAGAGTACTTGAGCTGGGAATGGATAGACGCAATTTTTGTATAGATGGGTAGGGAACCAGAGTGCTGCGATCAGGCGGAGAATCACTTAATAAATCTTAACTTGATTCATGATCTCTCTGACTATCCGCGATGTGGAGATCAACAACCAGTCAGAGACGATTTGTAATCAAACGGTGCGGAAAGCCATTTAAGTTTTCGTACACCTTTGAGTGCGGAAAGAAGGCAATAAAAAAACCCTTTGTTGTTGTGTTCCAGGATGAAGGCTGGAAGCTGAACCGCACCAATTACTACCAGGAGGGCTGGCTGGCTACGGGCAATGTTCGTGGCATCGTGGGCGTCACTTTCACCACATCACACTGCAAGAAGTCAGCCGAGTCGCCACTGCGCAGCAACTACAACCTGAGAGGGCACCGCTCTGAGGTAGGCACAGTTCCACACACACACACACACACACACACACACACACACACACACACACACCTGTTCACAGAACGGACACTTGAACAGCAAACTTTGTACATCTCCCCCAGTGCTATGGTCTCTGATATAAAATATTACTCGTCTTGCTTTTTAGTTCTACTATTTGTGTAGGTCTACTATGTTACGAAAATCGCAAGCAACATTTAGGACAATTTGTAGCTAATGTTCTAATGTAAGGAATGATAATGATAGAAAATTGTGAATAAATTCCTTTGTTATTCTTCTTGTACGAAAGGCCTATATGTTGAGAATGTGCATTGTCGAATCAAGACACTCCCGGAGTAGGTCTGTGGTGTGCCAACAGACTGGACAGACCGCTTCCCACAAAGTAGACCATGAATCCGGCTGAAGTAAGGCTGTCGGAAATTTGTCTTCATCTGATGCTACTTCTTCTATTCCTCTGATATCTATCTATCTATCTATCTATCTATCTATCTATCTATCTATCTATCTATCGTCTCTTTATTAACCGTCTCACCATCATCATCAATGTCGTCATTACTAGACGCCCGAATTCTAGGGTCTTAATAGGTGGAGCCCGGAAGTTCGGGCATTTAATTTTGCTAATACAGACTGGCAAATAAGCACTTAACATTTAGGAATTATGCAGTAAATTAATTAAAATAGGCTTTTATAATGACAAAAACGGGCACTAAAATAGTAAGGATACTTCAACGTAAGCTACATAACACGAATGTGCACCACATTTTAGTACTTGATCTTGCATCCCCCTACGGATAGGGATGACAGAATATCGTGAACGCTATCCTCTCTGGCCTAAGAGGAGGCGACTAAAAGGGAGACCAGTGAGTGTCGGTTGGCAACCACGCTTCTCCTAGCCGAGTTGTTCTTTCCCGACCCCGTCGGTATTAGGTTGCGAGGCCAAGCAAGTCTTTCATTTTCACGCTTCGTGGTCCTCGTCTATCTTTTGCAGATGACACCATTTTTTGAAGTATCGGACGTCTTCCATTTTGCTTTGATCAGTGTTGTGAGAGGATAGTTACAAAGTTGTTCTTCCTCTTAAACCAATAATCACCACCAGCACTTTCGAAGAAAGGACGTGACCTGGCAACCCTCATATCATTTGTGTAAATGTTATTTTTTTATCTATTAAGCTGAAATAATTTTTTCTATATTATTAATACAGTACATTTATATTACATAGTTTTCCTCCAATAATACATAAGATAAATAGCAGCAGAAAATATCCACAACTTAGCCTATTTGATAGCTTAATGACTTGACTAAGGAAGCTAAAATAGGCAAAACATGTTTCTGTCTATTTTACACTTCGATATATCCACCTAGATTAAAATGCATTCTGTCTAACATCCGACTCTCCTAATAGTTCAGGATGCAAACTAATTTGGTTACCAGCACGTGTCGTCTAGCCCGTTCTTCCGCGCTGTAACGAGAGTAACATAACATCAAAGGAGTTCTGATGGGCCGTACCCGTAATATTTATGCAAAAGTCGTAGCAAAACCGTTGTGCAGGCAGTTCCTGCTTTCTTCAGTAAAGTTGCATTCTGTCCTGTTACTGCATAAAAATACGAAGTCTAGTTATTACCGCTTTGTTCTCGCGAATGAAATCGCTATGATTGTTAAGCTGACAATGGAGTCACGTACATTTAATTATTCTTAGGACGCCGTCTCCCTACGAAATTCGACGATCCAATTGATATGATAACTCGTGAAACAGTGAAAGGATTTCAATCGAAGGTTGTTTATACCAGCGGTGCAAGTGTTCAAGCCAGCAATTTCTCCGCCTCTCCACATTAATTTTCCCTTAATTTTCCCCTCGATGATGAACTGGAAAAGTTCATATCGTTCGCCTCTCACGATATACTCAATGTACCTGATCTTCTGTTGCTTGGTGGTTTGTAGAAGCTCGTTTTTCTTATTTAACAAGTTGAGGACTTCCTCAGTGATCTTCGTTTATACCTAGGATATCTTAAGCAATATATTTAATTGTGGGAATTAAATGAAATTTCGCCAAATCTCCTGAATATGTTTGCATAGTTGATGGCTTAAATGAAAGCCGGGAATCACAATAAAGTGGCAAAAGTAGTATGTATAAAGTCAGGGGACATGCAACGTAGCGCGACTCCAATGCGGATATATAACCACGGACATGTAGGCAAAGGGATTCGCCACGTGAACTGTGGCGACGTTATTACGAAATGCGTCCAAACAGGACCAACGTGCTGTCGAAGGACAAAACACGGGTGGACATCCATCGGAGAATGACGACTGTGTATGGGGCGGCCTGTCTTACGAAAACCACCATGGTTCACCAAGCTCCGCGCGGGTCTCGTTTCGACAGAAGAAGCCGGTCGACGTGGGAATCCACCCTCATCCGTTACTGACAATAACACCCGCCCTATAGCCCTGATCTCTCTCCATGCGATTATCAAGCCTTCGGCCCCCTCAAAAAGGACTTGAAGGGTAGACGCTTCCTGTGTGTCGTAGAGTACCATCCAGAAGACTAGGAGACAATTAACTGTTCGGCGGTTCAGTGAAGGAGAGAACACTTCACGAGTACCCTGACAGTGTTTCCTTAGCTGCATGGTTGCTAGGTAACATCACCTCACACATTTCAGATCACTCCGGGCCATGAGACATGTTTATATCCGTAATGAGAGATAGTGAAGAAGTGGCTTATTTAGTTTTGCTATTGGATGCTACCTCCAACTGTCAGCTGCGGGCTGCCACACACAGTGGCTGTCACCTCAACAATTAATTGATCATGCAGCTCGCTAACGAGCTGCTCCATTGTTCTGCCGCACACAATGGCGGCAGGTAGTGTTCGATATTTTCATAAACCTCCGCTCGCGGATTAATTTGTAAAGTGGCACAAGTTAAAGGTCAGATACACATCGACAACGACGGATTAACGAGATATCGATCTTCTCCCAGCTCGATATTTTCAGTTTCTTTCTAATCACAGTTCTGATATTACAACCTGTAACATGCAAATGAAGTCATACTGTATGCTCTTGCTGTCACAGCTGAATTTTCAAAGGGAGTCGTTTAAATGCTACATAGAACTTCCGTAACGGAACTGTTAGGGGAGTAATGGGTGAAATATTTGTTTTCTGGACCAAAAACAGTTTGTTTTCTTCGTAAGAACGTAGTCCATTCCTTCCTCTATCAGATAATTGTATCAATTATGTCACTTCGATGCCTTTGCTGGCAGGACCTAGTGTTTACACTGCACTATGACTTCTGGTATGTGCTAGAGCAATTTTGTTACTTTCATAGATCTGTCTCTGTCTTATCCTTGGCTTTTGCAATATGAAAGTGTCTGGGGTATGAGCGATGCTAGTAATGCCATTCCTTCTGCAGCCAGTCCCCGCTATGAATGGTGTGAAAATGTTGCTCATAGGGCTGGTTGGTGCATGGATTTCAGTGGGCTTGGCAGACTGATATGTAATAGCAACTTCTGGCTCGGTGAGGAAAGCGACGGGAAACTACCTCACTCCTCATTTCCCTAGTACGCCTCTTCAGTGATGCCTAGGCCATCTTTGACAGCTGATGGCGGAGCTGTTGAGGATCCAACCAGCCTTAGGGCTGAAGACTGAACTAGAAGTTCCTTCGCCATTTTAAAAGCCTACGACATGCTCTGAAGCAGCACAAAATGTTATGTCTTAGTGGCTCAGAGCAGAAAGAGAATTCGTGATCAAGTGAAATGAGAAGAAGACATCAGAAGTGGCAGAAAATATCCAAGAAAGAATTTGGAATTCTGAAGGGGAGCAATATGCTGCAGGGCAGTTCTGAAATGAGTAGATATTCTTTTTATCTTTTCTCGCTTCACAATTTTTTAATATTTTGCTCTGTGAAAAATTCTCCTTGCGATGCAATTTATATCAGAATTTGTTTTAACCTAGTGAGATTGTTCCCAAATGTACAACTATTTAAATTTCTTATACGTTTTAAGATATTTTAAATTTCAATGTGAATTTTGGTGCTCGGTGTTGGATTAATATTGAATTTAAAAAAATGGAAACAACATTTTAAACATTTCTGGACAGAATAGTATTCATCTGACAGTAAAACCATTACCATTTCTACATGCATTAGCTAAATGTCAACAAACGTTCAGCTTGATAAAATGGAAACTATTACGCAGGGACTTCCTTACGGGACTAGGTAAAAAAAATGGAAATAACATTCGAACAAATACATTTACACGGCTATAATTTGGTAAAATATGTTTTTATTTTTACCTAAATGCAACAACTAGTCTTGGTAAAAATCGGATAAAAACTGCGGAAGTTTCAATATTCAGTATTAACTCCCCTTGTTACAGAGAAGATCCGTAACGGAACTGTTGGTTGTACTAAGCAGAACATAAGTTATTTAGTCAATGGATGTCATTTCGCTTCACATAGTGAAGCTTCTATTGCACCAAAATTTATTACGGTACACTGATGAAATGTCAGTATCGTCAATAGTCACTAAATGAGAAAACTTTTTATTATACTAATTGTGCCAAAATTGACCAAATAGTTACACGGAGAAGATTAGGCATGTAGTGTGCCTGTATTTTAAGGGTTATAGTGCCCTGCAAATTCATGATTGATCCCGGCAGTTTTCTGGAATCTATTGGCCACCTTATGGCACTATTGTGAGATGGTCTCAGGACCCTCACAAACGAGCCAATACCTGGAAGACAATCACAGGAGGACAAAGCCGCTGCAGTGAAGAAAGTGGAGTGTGTAATCCTGCAAGACAGACGAAAAATTGTCCAAATGATCATGAATGACTCTGGTCTGTTATTGTAGTGTTTGGCAAATTATTCGCTAACTACTTTGCTGACTCCTTTCAAGAAACAAACACAGCGTGACTTTTCAGGACAGATTTTGACGCTGTTGGAACAGGATGAAAATTATTTTTTGTGGTCTGGTAACCATCAAAATGGTCCAGGGACCATGCCGATTCCCCTACCCTCAAAAAGGCAAAGATGCAAAAGTTAGCTTGGGTGGGGGGGGAGTGCATGCTGTCACGTTTTGGGACTGTTGTGGAGTCATTATCAAAGAGACAAACCATCACTGGGGCATACTAGAGCAACCTTCTTGACAAGTTAACAGATGCTGTGAAAAGAAAATTTTCCTGGCAATGTATTAGCTCGCTCTGCAGAGCAAGGGCATGTGGTTTTGAAATCGTGCAGCATTCGCCTTATTCTCCCGGTCTCGCACCAAATTTTTCTTGTTCCAAAACTTGAAATAAATAATTCCGATTTGACGACGCAGATGACGTCATTCTTAAAGTGGAAGATTGGTTTCAACCCATCAACACAATAATTAAGAGTGAGCGGACTTTTCGCTTTGTGAAACTTATCTCGTTTACTAGCATACCATTGTCTGCCGTCCTCTAAACGACTTTTATTGGGTTACTAGCCTTATATCTAGACAGTACTCTCAAGTACGAAATAATGTGTCTATTTTCAGTCACAAAATCTTCAACATTTTCTTTAAAAAACGGCCACGTTGTAATTTTTCTGATAATCTTGCCGGGACAAAGAACACCTCATCACCCCTGTACGACGGCTACCCGCTAAGCTCTACGGGGCGGCAGGTGACTGACTTTCGCCTGCCAACACACATCTTCAATTGGCGGCCATCTTGGGATGACGTCATGCGCATTAGGTCAGCTACAGTGGTCATACCTTCAGTGTTCATCCTTCTGTTCTAGAATAATATACGAAACATTCCCGTATATACAACAGTTCTTGAGCTATAATATTGAAATGTTACATGACTAGCGTCACGCGGATTTTTCCGCTTTAGGATCTCACCCTCCAAGATTAATTTGAAACTTAAACTTTTGCTGAGAAGGCAGCAGACATCTGTGAGGAGGAAAATGGTGTTTAAAACAAAAGAATCCCGCAATGTCTTTGTCTTTGTTGCTTCTGTAATTGCATTGATTTTCATGCCTATTGTAATTACAACATTTGAAAGGTTGAAAAATGTATAATTTTCGAAATCATTAATAACTGCATTTTGCAGTTCAACTGTGTTATCAATCACAAAGGAGGATAAATCTTTTTGAGCTCGTAGAGCAGATGATTCATACAACGATCCTCCTTCGTTCAAAGACTCACGCCTGACTTGATTGCGAGCTGCCCTCCCACTAAATCATTAACAAGGCCGTGTTTTTACTTCCGTAGTACGGGTTACGTGTATCCTTGACCTGGTGGCGACGTCCGGACCGAAGGTCTATTTTCAGAGCGCGCGCCATCATTACAAACCAAATGTTATTGATTGTAATAGAGAGGGGGAAGATGGTTCTTGATTACGGCCGCTTTAGCGAGTACTAGAGTGGAGCTTTGTGGGATTGCCTTATCCAAGACACTCTGTCAATACTGAGATTAGTTTGTCGGGTCAGCAGATTAGCACCATCCAATATCAACCTTCACCATGCGTCTATTACAGTCTATGATATTGATGACTTGGCCTCCCTGTTCCCTTCTTACCCCCTACATAGGCCATTCCCGCAAAACTAACTGAACAAGTCGAAGAGTTTTAACGTAGAGTATTGTTCCTCGAGAACGCGAAAGTGTTTGGGTAGAACGTGTATATCACTGAGGGTATTGTCCGACTCGTTGGCCGAACGGTCAGCGTACTGGCCTTCGGTTCAGAGGGTCCCGGGTTCGATTCCCGGCCGAGTCGGGGATTTTAACCTTAATTGGTTAATTCCAATGGCACGGGGGCTGGGTGTATGTGTTGTCTTCATCATCATTGCATCCTCATCACGACGCGCAGGTCACCTACGGGTGTCAAATAGAAAGTCCTGCACCTGGCGAGCCGAACCCGTCCTGGGATATCCCGGCACTGAAAGCCATACGACATTTCATTTAACTAAGAGTATTTAACTTGCGATTGTGTTTAATGTCTCAATTGACAGATAAGAAAGAATGCTACCTGTTGCAAATAGAAAGAAAATATGAAGCCTAGTTGTCATGAAATAGCGCTTCACAGTAAGGCAAAATGTGTGCTAAATATGTGATGTGCCTGTCGTAAGAGGAGACTAAAAGGGGAGGCCAAGGGTGCCATTGCGCGCGTAACACCATGGGCCGACGTTATATAGGAGCAGTGCCTTTATGTGAGAAACACAACGGGTCTGGGCGTTGTTTATGATAATGGCCATCGTGGGTGTTCCACTGTGTCCAGAATGCGTCTGCGTTACCTATGAGTAGTAGTAGTAGTAGTAGTAGTAGTAGTATGTGAAGAACATCATAGGTTTGTGTTGCCTGCGGGCGTTACCGTAATGTGTGATACACCATGGTTCTACATTATGTTGTATGTTGGGTATTGAGCCCGAATGCTGCTTTGATCCTCTGCAGCTTCGCCAACAGCTGTCATAAATACCCTAGGCGTCACTGAAGAAGCGTACTATGGAAATGAGGAGTGAGGTAGTTTCCCGTTGGTTTCTTCACCGAGCCAGTCGTTACTATTACATATCAGTCTGCCAAGCCCACTGAAATGCATGCACCAACCGACCCCATGAGCGATATTTTCACACCATTCATAGCAGGGACTGGCTGCATAAGGAAGGGTATTACTAGCATCGCTCATACCTCAGTCACTTTCATGTTGTCAAAGCCAAGGATGAGACTGAGACAGATCAATGAAAGTAACAAATTTGATATAGCCCATACCAGAAGACATAGTGCACTGCAAACAGTACATCTCGTCAGCAAAGGCATGGTTCTACATTACCTGTGATTAATACCATTATGAGGGATCGGTGACCTGAATTTTGGACCCGTTAGATAATAATCATCGTGCCAGTAAATAAGACATTTTGAACTGGATCCGCTGATTGGTTTTTGTTTCCTGATCATTTTCTCACCACCAATTAGTTTTAGATTCTATCAGTGGATACATTTTGAAGTTTTAATTTTAATTTAATTACACCTCGTACCATTAGGGGCCCATGACCTAGCTGTTATGCACCTTTCGACAACAAACATCATCATAATAATCGTCGTAATATTCCTCAAGAATTAAGTCTCTTATTTGATCAAATCACAGGCTCATACTGCACCAGTTATTACTCACATTCTATTGAATAACATTTATTATACACATAGTATTTAATTTCTAATATGTAAGTCTGCTAAAACCTCAACCGTTACAATAGTAACATCCTACAGCCAATTTCTTTTTTTTTTCCGGTCGGGTGACTTAATAACACCTCTCTAAATCAACTTTCATGCTGAAGAGATCACTTTCTTCCGTTCCATTACCTGCTTGTTGTTGGAAGATGAGATCCACTCCACCCCCTCCTCATTTTCTGTTTCATTTCTTACTTGCTTCGTTAAATGCAACCTTTCGCTGGTCTGAAACCATTGGCTACTTTATGGCAAAAAATGGGTGGATGTTTTGTATTTAGTTCAGAATGTTTGACAATATAATTTTGCTTTTCCTATTCTGTGATTCACAATCAAAAGGTTTAGTTCTTAAAGCAGTTAAAAACAGTAAAATTACCACGTAGATAGTAGGATCAGCGAAAAGAATGACAGACTGCTATTCCATTATGGCAATAATCACTTCGTTCTCACGAAATTTCCCATCGTACTATTGCAGGCTGTAAAAAGTAACAAATTCAGCATTTCTTATCACGAATAACGATGGCGGTAGGACGAGACTGCGTACATTTAGGCAAGAGCACAAAAAATAATATCGTCTTCAAGCACGACCTTACGGGTCTGAGGTCCACTAGAGGTGTTTTAATGTTACCTACCAACCGCGCTGGCTGCGATATGAAGCATTGCTGGGTGGCCATGACGTACAGATCGACGGCCTGTGCAGCTCTCAAGGTACGGTTGCTAGGTAACATCACCTCACACATTTTCTTACATACGCTACATTAATTCGTTGCAGAGATTTTCGGATGATCTTCAGCCTTAAGACGTGTTTATATCAAAATACCGCTAGAACGTTCTTTCTCTTATGGCCGATGTCGAAGGAAAAAAGTCTAAGGTTAGAGAGATTGCAAAAGTTGGTAGTCGCCACTGATCATAGTGTTACGGAAATATAAACATACGTAACACTAGCGGTAAGCATATCGCAAATACGGGCGATTTTCGGAGACGCTGAGGTGCCGAAATTTCGTCCCACAGTAGTTTCTTTACGTACCAGTAAATCTACGAACATGGGGCTACGTATTTCAGCACATTCAAATACCGCCGGAGTGAGCCAGGATCAAAACTGCCAAGTTGGGCTCAGAAGGCCATCGTCTCCACTGTCTGAGCCACTCAGTCCAGCAGAATTATTATTATTATTATTATTATTATTATTATTATTGTGTATTAGGAAGTAAATGAAGGCTTGACAAAACAAAGTATGCAACTGAATTAAAGAGTATCTTGTACGACGATATTGTTAGTGATAAAAAAATAACTTGCCAAAACGTACTGAGTGGTAAAGATGATACGTAAATTCTGAGAATTTACTAGATGGTATACCCTAACCCAGAGTCCGTAATTGTGTATAATATAACAATTAATATTTACAATTATCTCATGAAATTAGAAATTAATATCAACAGACCACGAATGTAGTCTGTTGATCATAACCAGGAACTCTGCTGGATTGCCAGGGAAAGCTCTCAAAGTACACGGTGAACAGTCCGATTTTCAGTGTCACGAACACAACTTGGAGATGTTATTTTATTCCACTCGTGCGCACTTGCCAGTGTTGGTTCTTATTCGGTTAAGAACCGATCAGATCTTGCGTGGCAATTCACAGCTAGGTGGCTTGGACAATATGTGCAGCATCCTAAGTCGTTCCATCATGCCACGTCTGTTCTCCCGGTTAGTGTTAACCGAGCAACAAAATACTGGCAACCAGACAATCCTCGAGATCACATCACACACGTATGTACTCAATGGTGCGAGACACTATGTAATACTAACAACAGTAGTTACAGATAACGGCAGGGCAAGCAGCACCACAAAGAGCCTGGGAGTAGTTCGTTACAACTGAACAGTATTGAGTTCTGTTTCCCATAACAACGTAACTTGCATCAGAGACCATTCAAATGTCGGCCTGTAATGGCGTTACACATCCACCTGGTCAGTCATGTCAGCAATTTGAGGGTGAAAATTTGATTTCCGCACACGCATATTGCGTGACTCACTCATCGCAACATTGTACACGTCAAATAAACTTGTGATGTGCGCTTAGCCGACTGAACTCGCCGTTCTTTCTTGAACTCAGGCATTGAAATATAAAGACTTTCAGTCTGTACTCATTAATGTAGCTCTGAATGGTCCATCACTTAACCCCGTTTACTATAGGGGGTCAGGGATGAAGTGAGACCAAATTTTACGGCATTAATGACGTGAAAACTTCTTTCTTTTACCGTCCGGCGCTGTGGGTGTACACGCTTGCACAGAAATGGTGCCCCGATACAAACAAAGGATGGTGTCCCCTACCTCCTCACTTAAGGCATTGCAGCAGGTAGGCAGCCCGCTACAAGACTGTTGGGATGTATAACAATACACATACTGTGCCTTCAGCACTGTCTCTTTACTTCCTCCCCTTCTAAACTATTACCGCATAAAAATCCAGAGCCTAATCATTAACCTCTATTTAATGTTTGTCGAAATCAGTTAAAATAAAGAAATATTAAATGAAGGTATAAATTACTTGGCTTAAAGGAGTCAAGGGGGAGGACATAAAGAAAATAACATACCAGACGATGCTGTTTAAAAGAGACATAATTATAGGATGACCATAAATAAAATTACGGTATTGAAAGATCAAACGATCAAGCAAGATCGCACAAATTGGAAAAGGACCGCCAAAACCAAAAATATTAATTTATGGAGAAGTAAAGAATACAAAAAATGAACTATATATTTTTTACATGTTTTCACGCTTTTAAAGTTAATGACAGTGAAAATCTACAGGATCAACCGAAAATTGAATAAATGCCAGAATGTGTAATGAAACATATGAGGGGGCACCGGATCAAAACCTGCTTAATGAATTTTTGTTCAGTTTAGGTTATGATTGGTGTCTGGAATTGCGGAACATAAGCAGTTGAAGTGCGCAAACGTGTGTATCAAACTCACTTACTTAGCCATATTAAAAGACTGTTGAATAGGAGGCTGTGCTTCAAAACATCCTTAATGCACTTAGTTGAAGGTCTACAATCAAAACATTAGCTGCATTATTACGAACATTGCTGAGCACATTAGCGCGAGGTTATTAAATTATGGAGGGAACATGAAGTCCCAAGGACCCCAGGAGCAGAGTCCCAAACCCAAAACAACGGAAACTAGCCGTAGCCGTCAGAGGTATGGAGGAAATCTTGTTTTCTTTTTTTTGTGTGTGAGAAATTTCTATTTCAGCAGCAAAAATCGAGGTTGTGAAGATGCTAGTGAGTAATCACTTTGGGTATTCATGATTTGTCGTATTACGAAGGTGTGGTGGATGGGAGATACGAAATTTACAAGATTAACTCCCGGATGCTACTTGCGAACCACGAGATTGAGAGGCGGATCCTAATACATGTACACACTTTGTTTAAAGTGATCCAGAGTGCATAACACATAGTTGGACTAAAACAGCTTGCAAACAGTATCCAAAAGTAGTGAAGTACTGTTCGTTCACTATCGTCTATCCATGTAGTAGTAAATTTAAAGTAATATAAAAACCAAACCGGTATTTAAAGATTATTTTTAAAATCATTTCTAAGAACCTCGTAGCAAAATCTGCCTCTAGTTGTAATGAATCGATAGAAATTTACATTTTGAATTTACCAATCTCATGAAACATGCTGTTAATATAGAACGAAAGTAACACAAATATTGAGAAAAGATCAAACTATTCTAATATTAACGGTTATTCACTGTACATGTTTCTCAAAACTATAAATTGTACATTTGACATGTTTTGCACCAGAGCCCCTCATATGGTGGATCGATTAGCGAATAAAATATTAATCAATAATTTAGACCTACTATAGACCATATTATTGTCAGAACGATACATACATCTCTCGTAAATTATAAGAGGTTCTTTTTACGTTGTTCAAATGAACCCCGGGGGATGGAGGAAGGAACTCTGCTAGTCGTAAAACCTAGTAGCGGTTGTAATTTCTTCCTACAGTCATTTAACCCTTTGTTTTTGCAGCTCTCTGCTCCCTAGATGAGGAGATAGCGTGTTCACCTCTCGGCTCTGAATCACTGTTGTTTTTAATGAACATTCACGCCTCCGTCAGTGACAAAATAGACTTCGTCCCGCTGTTCCTTTCCATAAAAAACTCGAAAATTTATTTATCAATATTTCTCGTAATTTCCGATATACCACGATATTTCTTTTGTGTATCTCGAACTACTTTGAAGCTTTCACAAAACCTTAAAGATTACTTCAAGTTCAAAGCGACAGATTTGTCAGCGAGATAGTCAATAAATATTGTATAAAACACTCTTTCAGAGGGAAATTAACGTTATAACATCCGTGGCGATGCAACTCAATGAGTGCTGATGAGTTAAACCCCTGCTGTTTATGTAAACCTCCCAAGAGAGAATTGCATAAATGAGGCCAGGATGATAAATTATAACCCCTGATGTATATGCAAACACTGTAACGGATGCATAACGATAGTTAGACTGTATCGATAAGAATGGATTAGTACTGCACTGCATAATTTGTTGTTCACTCCAGAGAGACGCGCGGTGCCTCAAGGATTGTGTGAATGACCGGAAGATGGTACTCTATATCATAATCCGCAGTGTGGGTGGCGACAACCGGATACTTCGCTGAGTCCTGGCATTCCTTCCACTTTACTTGTGTCAAGCTTCTCACTTTCATCTGTCTTGTCCGACCACCCTTGATCGACTCTTGTTCTTTTCCGACCACGAAGTTATAATACATCGAGGCATAGGGAGCTCTTCACTTTCACGCCCTTTAAGGTCCTTGTCCTTCTTTGGCCGGTTGTTCATTATTTGAAGTGTCTGACCCCTTCAATTTTCTCCGTCTGATTACTGTTAATAGAGGATGATTGTCCAGTTTTACTTCGTCATAAACCGGGTGAGTTGTCCGTGCAGTTAGGAGCACGCAGCTGTGAGTTCGCATCCGGGAGACAGTGGGTTCGAACCCCACTGTCGCAGCCCTGAAGATGGTTTTCCGTGGTTTCCCATTTTCACACCAGGCAGATGCTGGGGCTGTACCTTAAGGCCACGGCCGCTTCCTTCCCATTGCTAGGCCTTTCCCGTCCCGTCGTCGCCATAAGACCTACCTGTGTCGATGCGACGTAAAGGAAAATAGCAACAACAAAAAACTTCGTCGAAAAACAGTAATAAATCACCACCACCTGTAGCCTATTTCATAACTCCTATTGTTTATGCAAACCCTCAGACATAAGCGTATTGTCGGTAAGATTGCATAAATGACCGGAGATCAGTATTTGGTAATTGATTTTTTAGCTTAATTAAAACACATCGCTTTCTTCCCTGTCGCATCCCTTTGTCGCCATAAGCGTTGTCTGAGTGCGTGCAGTATAAAAGGGAAAATAGCGAAAATAAACTGACACAAATTGTGGGAGGCACATTACAAGATTTATGGCGTAGAACACCTCGCTCTGACAGAAGTAAAGTAGATTCAGTGTAACTAGAATATTATCTTACTAATATTTTAAAATTGCAACGCTTATTTTTTAATCTGAGTGGAGAGTGGAAAGCTTGGAGACTGTCTACAACTGACTTCAAGTCTACACGCTCCACAGGCACGCTTGAAATGCTGTCCTGTACGTTCACTGCATGAACAACTCAGAATCTTTGCATTTGCGGTACTCTCTGACATGTTTTGATCCTCACTCCTGTAACTTCACTCGATTCCTCAGATTTTTCCGGAAGATGTTTAGATATTTTGAAAATTTAGCACAATTTTAAACATTTTAAGTGCCTTGGTTACTCAGTTAGTGTCTTATGTCAGTGTACCCTTTGTATGAGGTTGGCTGCTTCAGTGGATAGAGATAAATACTTATCTAAATAATCGAAATCGATTTTTCAAACATTAGGTCATGTTACGTACATTTAAGGGGGAGGTCCGTTTACTACCTGCCTGGGTGGGAGTAAGCGAGCAGCAGGTATGGTTGCCACGGAAACGGGGCGGGTCCACAGCTGTTGTCATGGAGATAAACCCGCTGGCGGCTCTTGTTGTTGCTTGCAGTTGCCAAACCTCTCACTTCTGAGTTAAGTACAACAGAACACAGCGGACTGAACGAAGAAGGAGAAAGGAATGTAGACATGTGGCAACATCGTCTAATGCTCCTCCCTCCATCCCTATCCGTCAGTAAACAGGTATGCTTTTATTTTACTGAATTTGGTATCTATATTTCAAATTTTTAAGTTTAATATTTAATATTTTAATGTTACAAAAATGTAGTCAGTGTATTCATAAACCTGTACTGTGTTATATGATGACGCTACATAAAAAGAATTTTCGACCTTAGTGGCATGTAAATTATCAATAAATTCAATTCAATTCAATTATCTCTCTCTCTCTCTCTCTCTCTCTCTCTCTCTCTCTCTCTCTCGAACATTTGCCAAGAAAAATGTAACGATACCATTTTGAACACCCCGTTACCTCTGAGTCGCAAGTCATAATACATTCACTGAGTTGTGACGAACGCTGTTTCAAGACAATGACCACATCCCTCAACACAACGTTACCGATTATTAAAACTAATTTTGAACGAAGTTTTCCTGTTTCACATTCTCGACCGTATGTTAACCATTAGGTATTACTTACAGTTTGAGATATAAAGCGAAACTTACTACACATTCCCGTGTAACATTCTAAATACTGAGCGAGGCAATACACAAAAGAAAGGACAACAGTGTCGTTGTGTATCACACTGTAGTTAGGCAAACATTCAAACAAAATTCTTATGTAAAGTATTCGATCCGGGTGAATCTAACCTAATCTACAGTATATACGAGTTTGATACGAGTATATTGTATGTATTTCGGTTTGTAGATGTAAATTATCTGAAATTCTTCTTTAATTGTTAAAACTTCAACGTGAAGTCAGACAGTTCTCCCTCCTATTGCATGCCCCTCCTCCTTTTGTGATTCAAATACTTCATCTGTAACGTTCTTGTCATGAAGTACAAACTTATTGGATAAAACTAAGGAGACTAAGAGGCACACGTCATGACAGTCCGTTAAGGAACGGACTTACGCAATGCGCAACGACTCTACAATGTACCGTTTAACCCTTTCAGTTGAAAGAATAATTTGAGAGTGATCCTTCGAGGTAGTCTTGCATTCCCTGTTAGGTTTATACAATCCAACCGCTTCCTGCCGTTCAGATAGCAATTCGCAAGTGTAACATTGGCAAATAGAAAACTGCAGACCAAGATTTGTCAAAATTTGCTGCTAGGTACGTTCCTTGAATAATCGGAAATGTAACCGTAATTGGTTGATTACGCAAGTAATAATACAGAATGAAATTTAAACCTTAGTCGAAAAACTTAAGATTCTACAAAGCAACAAAATGTAAACAAACAGGTTAGGAAACATGACTAGAACAGAATAGATGTGGAAAGCAACATGGAACCGTGAGAGGTAATGGAACGTAGCGTTTTGCTAGGAAACAAAACGGAGAGAGCAATTGCCTTTGGATTAGAACATGTTTTAAAGAAAGAAAAATTCAGAAACTCAAATTTTAAATACTTTTACAAAGGGAAATTCAGGAGTTATTACGCATGCCTGCAGACATGCCCAGTTCACTAAAAGGAATGTATCACTAAATTCAAACTTAGAGAAACCCTAATCCGGTTATACATGTCGACTAAAATGAGGGCTACTCCAAGTCTACACCAATATAGAAATAAAACCAAACTCAGAGGTACAGTAAACTTGCATCATTATCTAAACTCTTCAGGTAATGTGCACAGATTTTCTGTACTTACGCAAGGTGATACAGAAATACCGGGAGGCAAATCCGAAGAATAATGACATCATACGTTACAAAGTTAAGAAACAGGATATTGCCTCCGAATAATGTAGAGGAAGAACCACTGCCCATTACTGTTCGATTTGAGGAGCCAACAAAAGGAAGACGTGAGAATGTGACAGTCGAATACTGCAATCATTTTTGCATCTCTTTCGACAAACTGTTGATATACACTATAAACAAAAATGGGCTTATTACACCTCCCTGCGGAACTCCTTGTGACTGTGAGAACTGTAACTTCAGTCAGTGTTGCGACGCCAATTTGATGTTGCTGGTCATCTGAATCATTCCGTCTACACCTGATAACGGTCCTCACCAACAAACCTAAAACCTACGTAAATTCATTCATTTCGTGCCCACAGACACGTTCTAACTTGATGTTCCTTCTTCTGTGTGACATCTGACTTATGAGCTGAATGAATACACGTCTTCTCCAGGTAACTGCACAATATATAGGGCAGAAGTCTCTGTTCGTATTGTACTACAGTATTATCACGATATAATCTTATAAGCCTGAATATATGATGTCTGTTCTACCAGCCACGACTTCCCGGGATTTACCGGTATATTTCTTCGTAATTGTTTCCGATTAAACACTCGCATTAAACAGGAAATAACCGATAGAGTTTACTAGGCAGTACGCAACCCATAGCTGTGAGCGTGCATTCGGGAGGTAGCGAGTTACACCCTCAGCGTTGACAGCCCTGAAGATGATTTTTCAGAGGGTTTCCATTTTCAAACCACGGAAATTATGTATATGATCTTTCACTAAGTCCTTCCTATTTCTAACCGTTTCCTATCGTCATCAAAGGACATAACTCGGTCGGTATGGCGTTAAAACTTTAGTAAAAATGCAGAAAATGTGAAGGCACCACATTACCTGACCTAAAAACTACCTATGAATTCTGTAACCTTCCAATGCTGCAAACAGTTTTGAATCTCTTTCGACAAACGGTTGATGTAGATCATAAACAAGGATGGGCCTATTACACCTCCCTGCGGAGCTCCTTGTACTGTTACATGACCGGTACTACTATATGAATGTTAATTTCTCACATTTAACTACTGTGTATCGGAATGTTTTGAAGTGAAGTAAGCATTCTCTGTATTTCATGTGTATCTCGGTGATTAGATGTGCATCATCTTCGTTCAAATATATCAACTCTGTGAAATCCGTAAAGGTATGTCATTCTTTTACCCATCCTGTTGTTTGTTATTCTCATTGTGTTCCCCCAACAAGGGGAATTAATCTGTATCGTGTAGCGATTCGCTAATTGAGTGACATCTCTCCCTTACTAATTAGCGAGCTGGATTAAAGAAAATCACATTACAATAGGAACGCCCGACAATTACCAAGGAATGGAGAAGTCACTTCACTTAAAATAAGTTTCATTTTCGTGCTGAGGAGGATAATACGAGGACTGAGATGTATCGTTCAAGGGTACGCTGTGTGGCTTTACAGTGAAACAGGGTGTCTGGGAACACGGGCGGGCGACATTCACTCATTCCCCATGGCTCTCCGCACTGCACTCAGACCATCGGCATTTGACATAAGATCTCCTAAGTTGAGACGTACCTCATTACAGCCAGAACATGGCTTCCGGGGTATAGACATAGTAATGACATTGTGCTCGCTTTACATAATTAGCTCTCAGATATTTCACGCGCGCAATCATGAGTAGTTTTCAAATTCATTTAAGGCTAAATATCTTTAGAGGAAAAGAGTTACGCTTTGTTTGTCAAGTTATACTTGATTTCTTAGATGGAGATGGAAATTAAGTGCATTTAAGCCGCTTTATTATAATTCATTTCATTTATTTATCTCATTTGTTTACCCTGCCGGGTTAGTTTTTCGCCCAGACTCAGCGAGAGATCCCACCTCTACCACCTCAAGGGCAGTGTCCTGGAGCGTGGATAGAACTGGGAAGGAGGACCAGTACCTTGCCCAGGCGGCCTCACCTCCTATGTTGAACAGGAGCCTTGTAGGGTGATGGGAAGGGATAGACAAGGAAGAAGGAAGGAAGCGGCCATAGCTTTAAGTTACGTGCCATCCCGACATTTGTATGGAGATGTGGGAAAGCAAGGAAAACCACTTCGAGGATTGCTGACGGGCGAATCCAACCCTCTTTACTTATTTGAACTCCGAAGGCTGGGTGAGCCCCATTCCAGCCCTCGTACCATTTTTCAAATTTCGTGGCAGAGCCGGGAATCGAACCCGGGCCTCCGGGGGTGGCAGCCAATCACACTAACCACTACATGTATTAAAGTGACCACAAGGCTCATCTTCCTGTACTGTATGCGGGGGAAAATGAAGCAGCTTCACTCAACACTGACGAAAAAGGAGCTAAATTGCCAGAGAACTTCGATACTTGCAGTTATCGATGATTATAGTGAACTTTATACCTGATAAGATTGTTACTTTGTTCAAAAGAGTTCAATCAATAAAACATCACTGTTCTGAATTTGGGACGGTCGCCCAGGCGACACATTCTCTAAGAGTATCAATTGTTAGTTGAGTCCTCGCGTAAATGATTTCGAAGAACCTCGAAATGAATCGAACATTTCCCTTCCTAAATTATTGAAATACATCATTCGTCTTCCTATACACCAATGTTTGGCCCACTTCTGGAATTCGAACTTTATCTTTAGTACTTGGATGTATTCCACTCGGACTTGCTCGTCCGCTAATGTCATTGAACGCCTGCCTCGGAAAATACCGCTTAGTCAAGCAGCTCGTCTCCTTACTCCCAAGTCTTCCCAGCCCAAAGGTCGCAACACTACTGCTTTTTCGGAAATGACCCGGAACAAATCGTGTTGCATTTCTGTTCGAAGTGATTGATTAGTAAATGTGCTGCTGATGTCCAGGACATTTATCTTTCGGTGAAATCTCATAAAAATGAGTACATTTCTAACAATGTTCTGCTCGGAGAAAGCGAAGTTTGAAGCGTACTACATCAAGGTAAATTAATTTACAAATTTTTATTTTGTAATTTTTTGCGGGATTATTTTTTTAAAACAGTGTCCTTTTAAAAGCACACCACGGCTCAAGAGGTTAAAACAGACGAATAATTAGTGAAGGTATTTTAAGCACTAATAGTCTGGAATACAAACGTATTTGAACAAGGCGCAAGTATCATCTAGCCGCTCCACAGCTGTGTAGGCGATTTGCATGCATTTTAGGGGTTCTGATAGTTCATTCGTTAGTACTTATGCAAATCTCACTGCAGATGCGTTGTGCGGGTAGAAAGTAAATAGGAGTAAAACTCCTGGTGCCTAAGAACATTTTCGTACTCATAACTAGGACTAGGATTCGTATGTAATTATGCATTCTATTGTATTTCTTTGAATTAGATATTTTACGATTTATGTTATTACCTTACCATAGTTCTTATTATTCTTTTCGGTTCGACCTAATTAGGACCACGGCGCTCGTTTTGGCTCTTTACATGCTTATTCTTGGAAGCTTTAATTTTCTAGCCACAAACCTACTACGCTGGCGTAGCAGCGGGAGAGAGGATACTCCCACGTGGCGCGTCCCAAGTGGCGGATAGGAGGGTTCTAACCGGTTTGCCGGCGGAATTAAGCGAAATACAACAGCTCTAGCGGACCAAACACACAACGCGCTGTGGGTTGGCGACGCAGACGAAGAATAGGCGTAAGAGCCATAAGAGGGGAACTCCATGGGTCTCATTTACTTGCGAGTAGTACTGCTATGTTAGGTACACAATAGGTTTGTCATTAGTACCAAAAGAGTGTGAATCAGGGTGGGTTTTACAGAACCCGTGATTACTACCACTAAATGCGGAACACCACGGGCTTGTAATTAGTACCGTTATGTGAGAAACACCACGGGTCTGCGTTACATGTGCGCATTACATTACCTGTGAGTAGTACCATAATGTGTGGAATACCGCGAGTCTACGCTACCGCAACATGACAAATACCATGGCACTACTTTACTAGAGATAAGTACCATTATGAGGGGCCGTTGACCTGGATTTTGGAACCCTTTAGACAACAAGCATCATCATCATTATAATTTTCTACCTGTGGGGCAGCTTACCCTCCTCGCTCTTCTGGTAGCTCACTGGGAAGACACTCTGCATAGTGGTCCGCCCTTGTTGGTGAGCCTGCAGTTCAAGTGGCCATAGAACGGCAGTCGACTTTTCCACGTGGATTTCATTATGTCTTATGGGTCTTAATAACCTCCGTAAGGTTTTCCGTTCCTTGAGCTCTGTTTTCCTGAGAGGGACATTCCGAGGCGTATAGCAGAGTGTTACTGATATGTTTGGATGTGTAAATGCTCTTGCAGGAGTGGTAAACTCACCCCATCTTGGCACATCTAGTGTCTACTGCCAGTGTTTTGTTCTTAAACAATAAGAAATCACCAATGACGAATGCTGTCAAACTATTCTGCGTGAGGCATAAAGCAGCTTTTTAAATAATTAGCTCGGTTGGATTTTGTTAGATTCAAAATATTAATGCAGTATCGTGAATGAACCAGACTTGCCCTATATTGACCATTTCTTAAGTGGACCAGTGAAAACCAAAGCTTGTAAGTCAGAACTGTGTATTGTTAGCCAGTACGGTTTAATAGTTCTCTCTAACAGAAACACTTACAAGACAGTGGTATCCACGAGGACAATAACAACAGAAAATGTCTTACAAATAAGACAAACTAGTAGAAGACACGTTTATTAATATTAACAAGATAACTCAACTTAATATGGTTCTTACCGGGCATGGAAATGACTTATTATGTTAGTATCAAATAAGAGAGAGAACTGACCTTAGCAGGTTAGTGCAAAACTTAAAAAACGGAAGGATTGACTTATCTGGTTTTTCGCCGGGATGAGTGATTGCCCTCAAATTATTTTCAAAACGAGGAAAAGTCTTTTGCGCAGAGCGCACGAAGGCCCTTGGAATGGTGGAAGGTAAAGTCTTCGTCTATGCGTAACTTTGGCACTTGTTGGCGTAGAGCCGGCATTGCCCGCACGAATTAACCTGGTACTACAGGCTGAGTCAACCTAAGGGCCGTGTGCACCTCTAGAACCTAAAATCTCGTTACTTAAATTTTTTCGGCTATCTGGCTACGAATCGAACTAAAATCCTTCCGGGTAAACCGGGCAGACACACCTTCATCGCCTCGACCAGGCGGTCGCTAAAAATTATTTCATTTCCCACATATGAGATATCCCTAATAAAGTGGGTCATTTACTGGTGTATGTTTCATAAAAAGTAACTCACATCAGGATATTTTATTTATTTATTTATTTATTTATTTATTTATTATCAACACCATAACACCAAATTATAAAGACCCCTAATATGTACAGTAGTAATTATTGAACTAACATGGGATTTTTTTTTGTTTGGATCATCAGTTCACAGCCTGGTTTGATGCAGGTTCCATGGTACACTCTCTTGTGCTAACCTTTTCACTTCAACGTAACTACTTCAATCTACAAATCTGATTGTCGTATTCATACCTTGGTCCGCCGCTCTGCCGCCTACACTTAGTCAAAAACTAACTGAATAATTCCTGCGTGTCTAAGACATGTTCTGTCATTCCATCTCTCCTTCTGGTCAAATCTTTCTCCTCTTATCGGTGGAGTATATGTTCATTCGTGATTCTATCTACCCACCTCATCGTCAGCACTCCTCTATAACACCGCATTTCAAAAGATTCTATTCTCTTTCTTTCTGAGCTAGCTACCGCCTATGTTTCACTTCCACACTAAGCCACACTCCATGCAAAATCAGCAAATATCTTGCCTGAAGAAAGCCCTCCCTTACTTCTGCCATGGTAATTCATTTTACTACTTCCTTACCTAATCTAATATTTTCTGCATCGTCTGCACTCCATTACATATCTTTTTTTTTAGATTTTTGTATTTTCATCTTGTACTGTACTCCTTACCCAAGACTGCGTAGATTTCATTCCGTGATTTCTCCAGATCTTCTGCGGACCCAGATAAAATATCATCAGGAAACCTGAAGAGTTTTGATATCCTTTCCTTGGATAGTGATTCCCTTTCCACATTCTTCTTTGATTTACTTTATCGGCTGTAATGAGAAATATACACACATGTATGAGGGACAAAAATTTAAAAAAAAAAAAAACCACAACTGGGCTAACGCAACTGAAACCATACATTTTACATATACTTTTAAAGAATGACATGAATTAAGGAACATTCACGTACATACAAGAGAAGAGAATGAGATAATGTAAGATGGAGAAAGAACGGGAAGGAGAAATGAAGCTAGGGACGTAAAATACGCGTATTTTACGACAGAATGGAGGACACGATAAGATTTAAAGAACCTGGTGAGAAATAAGGCATTATACATGACTTGAATACGTCTAGATATTGATCGTAAGTTAGGAGAAAGGTGGTAGTATGGAACATGGAAGAGGATCTTTACTCTCGTATTACAGGAAGGGACATGGTGGTAGAAGGAGATTGTTTAGGTGACATAAATCCACCATTCGCTGGTAGATGTCATCGATAAAAATAACTGATATTACATCACGGAATCGCTCATCATTACGCCTCGTTACTTTCTCCGTTATTTGCAATGGATAAATATTAAAAAGCTGGTTTCCGTGCATCAGACGGATGTGAGATAATGTTTTCGCCATTGTAGAAACTGTTCGTGAACGAACAAGTGAATGTCACACTTCAATACAAATTATGCTAGGGTTTGCCTGGGGATTTACCCCGGGGGATCTAAATATATTCTGGTAACCTTTACCTCTCCTCTTTGATTACCCGATAGTTTAAGACTAACAAACAAGCCTCCGGGATCGTTTCTAAACAGGCAGCAACCGTGTACGTAATATCAAAAGTTAAATCTCTCAATTGCGGTCACAAAACAGACACTCTGTTTGGTAAAGGAGTTCTCTGTTGGAGTTGAAAAGGGAGCCGTGATAATGTGCCTCTTAAAATCCGCCACTAGAATGTATTGACAAGCCTGGCTTATGTCTGAGTAATAGCGCTATTCTCTCAAGCTCGAACTGTGTGTATGTAGCAAGCTGTCCCCTGATAGTTGGGCTTCCCGCTAGACTTGCATGTCTCACGCACAGCCGGTACAAGTCCCTAGGGCACAATGTCGACCATTAACTACTTGCCGCGTTCGAACGTACAGTTTACACTTCTAGGCTAGTTATGACTTCCGGGTCATAGAAAAACGATGTAAAAATAGACATAGAATACATATTTATTACGTCAGATATATTTTCGCACATATTATATTCATAATATCTGTCATAATAATATTAATAATTTGATGATGATAATAATAATGGGAACAAGAGGAAGCTGTTTTAATGGGACCATCAAAAACCCAGTTCTAGCCCTTCAGGCAAGCAACTGAATGTTGGAAACAACGAATTTCAGGTAAAGAAAATATAATATAAATATGAGAATGTATTCTTTATCTATTCGTAAAAATTACAATCTTCCCCTTAATCCTCGTTTCCAACATTCAGTTGCTTGCCTGAAGGGCTAGAACTGGGTTTTTGATGGTTAGATTAGCAGTTTGACTTTTTCTACCACCACGAGCGCTAATGTGAGTCTATACAGACTTTCATTTAAGCCCTTGTAAATATATTCGGTGGGGACATTTTTCAAAAATTAAAAAGCCTCTTCCTGGTATTGAACCAAGGAACATATCACGGAAATAAGTTAATTTGGCTAAGATTTGAATAAACAGAAAACTAGTAGAGAAACAAGCGATTTTAGGCTGTTTTTCCGAAACTTCATTTAGGCCGGAAGAGATTTTCAAAATTTGCATTTTAGTTTGATAGAACTGTCCTGGACTCACAGTGGGAGACGTGTCTGGGGCTTTAGTCCCACTACAATTGAGGAAATTCCTTAATTTTACGTTTTTTCGCAGTATGGGGAGCTCTACTTTGTCTATTAAGAAATGTTTTGACATTACAAAATTATTATAGTTATAATAGCCTATTTCATAACTCCTATTGTTTATGCAACCCCTCGGACATGAGCGTAGTGTCGGCAAGGTTGCATAAATGACCGATCAGTATTTCGTAACTGGATTTTTTAAATACAAACATTCAAAGTGAGAAGGGTGGTGCTAGATGAAGGTAAGGGAAAGATATTTCATAAGCATTTACTTTTATGCAGAAGCGTAGTCTGAATACAGGCTGCATAACTGACATGTCATCAGCCTAACAGACGCGAGTTTCGGCAGTGGACCCTGGAGCAGTGGCGGCGTGTGGTATGGTTCGCTGAATCCCGGCTCCAGTTGCACCGAGCTGAGAGGCGAGTCAGAATGTGGCGTATGCCCCATGCGTGTTAACAAGGTTGTGTCCAGGCGGGAGGTGGCTCAGTTCTGGTCTGGGCGGCGATCGCATGGTCGCAATTTCCGGCTGCAGAGAGCGCAGACAGGTGCACGTTATGTGGATATTCTCTCAAACCATCTGCATCCCTTTCTGGCCTTAGAGTACCCTGATGGAGATGCCATGTTTCAACAGGACAATGCACCATGTCACTGCTCTGTGCTGGTGGGAGGAGCACTCCATCCCCCAATCGTAATCCAATCGAGTTTTTGTGGAATGCTGTCGGCGATAGTGTACGCTCCATGAACCCCGCATCACCATACAGGATCAAATGCAGTGCAGGATGTGTGGACCCACAAAGCTCAAGAACACCTTGTAGAGTCGATGCCTTGCCCTATTGCTGCCGTTTTGAGGGCTCGCGGATGAGCAACTCGTTATTAACTTCACATTCAGTGTATTTTCACGCCGTCTGAGTCACGTCTCTGTGAGCCTGTATTCATGAGATCACGGATTCGAAACCTACTGTCGGCAGCCCTGAAGTTCACCTTCCATGGCTTCCCTCATTGCAAAATGATGGCGCCGTACCATGATTAACGCCACGATAGCTTCCTCCTCGTTCCTAGCCATGTCATATCCCATCGTCACCGTGAGACTAGTCTGTGTTGGTGCGTCGTACAAAATTAGAATACGAAAAACTGTTTAGAAATTATTAGGAAGTCTTGTACACACGTTCCTGGGAGAGAGAAATATTTACAGAGGAACCTTCTACTGGAACTAAACGATATAATGCTTGCGACACATACATTCCTGATCCATTTGCATTGGAATTTGAACCAATGCTATTCCTATCACACATACGAGCACCAGAAATATTTTTGTAGGCGAACGTAATGATGACAAATGGATGATCGGTTTTTGATTTTATCTGCACGGGTAATTCATATAAATGTACTACATAAATATCTTTAATGGCAGGGAGTCCTGTCGATGGCAGTGTGGTGTAAGCTGTGACAGAATGGATTAGTTACATTTAGCATCGTTAATTCTGACAGAGAGCAACGCTTAGCCAAATTATGACTGTGACCTGCATTCGGCTGTCTCTACAGTAACTTGACTTAGAGCTGTCTGTCTGTGAGTTTGTGTGATGCATTGGTTTTGATATCCAGGAGATAGTAAAACCTCTCTGTGCGATCCTCTTTCTCCATATTCCTCTTCTCCACTTCCCTTAACCTCCTACTACCACTCGAGTTTCTATCTCCCATCATCTTATACGTAAATCATCTCTACTCCTCTTCTGATCCTGCACTTCCTCATTTTCATCTCTATGCACCGCCATTCTCATTTCTTTCTACTTTACATTTCCCTACTTCTTTCTTCAGCTTTCTTATTTTCTTCTACTTTTCCTCGCCGTCTCCTTATTTTCTCTTACTCACTTTTGTTTGCATCGTTTATATTTTCATCGTTACTTTTCGCATCTCACCTCGCCTCATTACTTTCCACGTTCTTCCCCTCAATCTTCCCAATTCCCTTCATTTTCATTAGTTTCTGAATATTTATCCTGCTTTTACCTTGTTTCCGCACCATTCTCATCCTAATAACCTGCCTCACTTCTTTCTTCTAAATTTTTACTCCGTCTCCTATTGATTTGATCTCTCCAATTCCCATTATTCGCCTTCCCACTTTCGCGCCCTCACTTCCCTTACATTTTCCTGAATCCTTGTAATATTCTGCGGTTTTTCCTCTTTATTTTCCTGCCATAATACTTCTTACTTCCCCTTTTCTTCCCCCAATTCCCTCACCTTCTCCACGTCATTTTCTTTACTTCGTCGTTGCTTTCCTCACTCAAGAAATCGTATTCTTTATTTTCGCTTCTCTTTCATTCACGTTTGCTCTGCTTTTTTATTTCCCTAATTTTTTCGACCTCACGATCTCCCTTTCGCTAATTTCCTCTATCTTCTCCTCTATTCCCAAACCTTTCTGATCTAATTTTTTCACATTCTCGTCATTCTTATCCCCTCATCCTCATTTGCAATGCCCTTTCTTGCATATTTCCCCTTCGGTTCCTTTATTTTTCCTCCTCTCTCATTCACATTCTTGGTCTTGCGCATTTTCCCATTCGTTCTCTCTACCGCCATGCCACAGTTCGTTTCTATGCTGAGAACTGTTCCAAGACAAGAGCTCCACTGGGAACATTACCAGGAAATAGCCGGCCATTATGACTGTATAATGTCGTAAAAAGTTTCATACAGCTCGAGATCTCCTAATTGAAATGTCGAGTCAAATGTTTTGCTGGCTTTTATGGCCTTTGCTCCCAGTGGGTGTCCCGTTATATCCTCTTCGGTTTGTTTATTTTCCCGAGGTGTGCTGTATCCATTATATTAATATCTGTATAGAGAGAATAGCATTGGATCCCTCTAATACCCTTGTAGTACAACAACAGATTATATGGTGAAGAACATTCTTCTCTCCTACCCTTAAAGCTAGCAATCGGATTTTTACAAGTTTCGTATAAACCGCACAATTCATCTGTTTAAAGGTTGTCATAATCATTGTTCCGAAGTTAATTGCGGACTAGAGGCTTCTTAGCAGAGTAGAACATATTCCTGATGGCAAATTATATTCCTGATAATAACAGAAACTGCAAAAGGAAAGTAATTTCTGAGAGATGTCATCACGCCGCTCTACCCATTACTCCAGAACTGAAACGATTTAAATGGACAGAGAACGAAGCCAGGGCCTTGAAATAAGACAGGCACGCTAACTCTACACCACAGGGGTGGCTAATAATAATAACCATATTATTAATAATAATCGTGATTGGATAAGTATTATATTTACGAGGTATACAATGACTTCCATTTTCTCACAATTATTTTGTGGATAGATCTGTCATTCGATTTATGGAACTGTTCACCTCTCCTCAGAGTGGTGTGTACCCCTTTCATGTCTTTTAAGAGAGGGAAGAACCGAATAGTCTATACTCCTTCTCTCTTCTTCTAAGCCTCCCAAAAAACATATCCGTGATTCTATGCGAAGAAAATGGAGGAGGGCAAATGAAAAGGGCGAAGAAAAACACGTAAAAGGTGAGTCATGAAAAGAGGTAGAAATGAATGCCCTAATATCGCGGTGAGCGGCAATGTTGTAGGCCCAGGAAGCTGAGCAATAGAGTCTACAAGTGAGTAACAAGTATACACTAGACTGCACAGCGATTATGTTGCGAGTTGTGTATGAACATTAGGAGTACGGTCTAAGAGTACCCCTAGCATTTATGTTCCTCTCACTACATTACTGAAGAGCAGGCTACTCGATACTTCCTAATGATCAAGTCAGTTTGCATTCTAACTTCCTTGTGCGTACAATAGGCTCTACTGATGAGCAATATCAGCTCTTTCTGTTCAGCCTCCAGACAGCATTACCGCTGCAATTGCACAAAACGTAACTGCAAGTAGTACAGGATGACTCAAAAATCACTTAACATTTGACGAGGCAATACTTTACGGAATATTGGAAGTAGAGAGGTAATAATTGACACACATGATTGGTATGACATGGGGTTTTATTGACACCAAAATAAAGTGTATAAAGTGACCAACAGATGGCGCTGGACAGCAACACGTGAGTGTTGCCACATCAGACTCGTGTACAGTATTAAAGGAGCTGTCGTGAGAGAGGGCGTCAGATGCGCCTGCAATCGCGGCACTTGGACGTTACCAGAAAGGCACTGTTAGTGAAGCCTTACTGTACTTTATTTTGATGCCAATAAAATTCCATGTCGTGCCAATCAGGAGTGTCGGTTATTCCCTCTCTACCTCCAATATTCTGTGAAGTATGGCCTCATCAAATGTTAACGGACTTTGGGGTCCGATAAGACTATTTCGATGTGAAATGAGGCCGTGGTGCTTGCACTTTATCGCCATCCCGATAGAGGATGACAGTGACAAGTGTTTGCCAGCACTAAATTGTCGGCTACAATTTCCACTCAAGATCTGTTATCTTGTCGAGATCTGGCCGGTTCTATTTGTTGCGGCGCCCATCCTCCTGACCGCATTACTAGCCTACACAGCATTGCGAGCTCCGATACGACCGAGAGGGTGCTACATCGTGAACGAGCAAGTAATATAATGCAGTGAAGTATATATCGGTTAGATCAGACATTTGAGTGACATGACAGGCAGGGAAAACTGGCAGAGCGAAAAACATGGAAGGCCGTGAAACATCTCTCCTGTATTGTAGACAGAAATTATAAACGAGTAGAAATTTGTAAGGCTTACTTAAATTTTCATGTGCACAGCTTGTAGAAATTAACAGAATGTTATTTAACATTGGTGAATGACGTGAGAAGGACAAGATGTATGCTTTGCAATTTATCGTACATTATGCCAGAACTGAAGGCTCTCATAGCAGACGCATTCCTTCTGCAGATGTTCTATTCGATCCCATATTGAGTCGCGTTTCCTTGCGAATAGGCTTATCA
The DNA here is from genome assembly GCF_040414725.1 of Anabrus simplex. NCBI lineage: Eukaryota > Metazoa > Arthropoda > Insecta > Orthoptera > Tettigoniidae > Anabrus > Anabrus simplex. The sequence goes on from NC_090274.1 coordinate 8,598,297, forward strand.
GTCTTATACATTCACGTTTTTGTGAAGAATGCCAACATTCGTTAATATTCAGTCAGAAAATAATAAACATTCTCTTAATTTTAAATAATCTAATGTTTTCTATCCAGATAAACCAAATGACACCTCACTCGCCTCCACACCCCAGGGTACACTGCTCGGCAAATGACTTTCGCCTGTCAAAATATGGACCCTAAATTGGGCGCCAGTACTTCCCTGTCACATGCACAAAGTTGCAGTGGGGCTCTCACACTCGGCCCTGCCTTATATTACTTGCTAACAAATTTATGTTCAAACGGTTCAAGTTTCAAATCTTGTACAGGGTTCGTATCTTGAATTCACAATATACGTAGCATTTCTATGAAGACGGGACCACCGAGCAAGTGGCTGCAGTTTGGGGCATGGGAGATAGTGGGTTCGAAACCCACCGTAGGCAGCCCTGAAGATGCTTTTCCGTGGCTTCTCATTTTCACAACCGGCAAATGCCAGTGCTGTACCTTAATCAAGGCCACCTATCTGTGTCGATGCGACGTAGAACAGATTGTAAAAAAACATGGATTCATTAAGCGAAAAAAACACAAATAGGCCGTACATCACTCACTCAAGATTAACAAAGTTGACTAACTCGGTAAAATTTGAATTCTGACTGCAAATGAATAGGATGAATCCCCGAAAATTGGGAAAGGATGAACTTCTGTGAGCTGTAGATTTGTTTGAAACATGCCAAGTGCCTGCGTGGGAACTATCTTAGAAATTAAAGTATTTGGCGTGTATAAAACTCCTTTTTTATGTTATATTGCGCACTAAGTTCTGTGCAGAATTTTAAAACTCAGCGCATTTAGTTTTGTAAAATATTACTAAACCTATATATTAATCAATTCACATCAGTGATGCGTTTTAAAAACCTAAATGTTATTGTTTTAAATTTACATTTTAAATTCATTTTCTTGATGTAGGGTTATAGAAACTCCCTCAGAGTACTGATTTAATACTAATGTAACTAGATCGCTAAAGAGAAGCCTGCCAGACCCAATCCCAATCCGAATATCACGTAACATTTTCCTATTCGAACGTCCTAGGTATAATTTCCTTGACAAATATATTTTTTCTATATATATTTATTACGCATTTCTTTGTTTTAACTTACTTCAACAAACATTTACTGAGAGCAGGGTTATGATATTGTAAGACGGGATAGTGAAAATCTCGAGAGGTGTATCATGGAAGGCAGAAGACTGCGAGGAAGGACATCGAGCAGGTGGTCTGAATCTTCAGCAGGCTTTAACAGAACCTGATGATAATTACAATGGCGCCATTGGTAAGAGATACGGAGATATGAGCGTTGTAAAATAGCACCACCATTTGTGACTAATGCTTCAGCGCTAGTATATGCCCAGTGCCCGACCCAAAAGACAGATGTTTTCGCGTCTAAAAATGCATTTGTTACAAAAGAACTAGTGCCGTTGTCATATTCTATTTAAAAAATCGAGCATAAGCATTCCTTTAAGAATGTGAAGTGCATTATCTCGTGTATGAATGGCCGTTATTTTTGTGAAAACGCGTATCTCACGGAATTTCTTAAAATGTAGGATAGGGAAGAATTGAAGCCTGTTGCAATGAACAGTGACGTGCGTATTGACAATAGAATCACAACAGTACTGCATATAGTTGGCGTGCCGCCAGAGGAACGCATTAGCCTACAACACTGCAGATCATGTGTTCAACTATTGATTACCGAAACCAGTCGGAAGCCCTGCCTGAGAGCGGCCCCGTCAAAACTAGATCACTTTATAATCTTGTTTCGATTGATTTGTCTCCGGCGGAGTGTGGCTTGACCTGGACAGTTCGCCGTAAATTACAACAGATTGCAGAGTGCAGTTGCCTGGCAACACGAAGTGCAATCTGTCATGAACAAATGAAAGCCGAAGTATACCGATGTACAAAGTGTAACGGATTTGTTACTGGCGAAGGCTAGTGAACTTAATATATTCTGTTATTATAACGCTAGTGTTATTTTTCCCAACATGAAGTACATATAAATAGGGTTGGGACAATTACTGTACTGTAAAAAAAACGATTGAAAAACCTGCCTCAAGAATACGCTCAAAGTATTGTATGGTTCGCGTATTATTATTATTATTATTATTATTATTATTATTATTATTATTATTATTATTATTATTATTATTATTATTATATTACAGCAAACTCTGTACTACTGTTCCGCACGCTCTATCCCTCTCTTAGTTTGACAAATTTGTTTTCATTGTAACCAAAGGTTTTTCAGCCGTTCTTCTGCCGAGATGTTCCGGGGTTTCGCCAGTTATTTCTCTGAATCATCTCTCAAACCCCCCAGCTCATTTTCTAAAGTTGGTCCTATTCACTACGCCTTCTGGTCTTGTCATTTACACTCCTGTCTTTCTGCACCACCTTCAGTCAGCACGGAGATGAAATTTCCATTTTTCCTCCAAAGTGAGCAATTTTGTGCGTCAGTCTGTACGAGTTCAAAAAAGGTTAACCTTCGTTCTTTCACAGAGGTAGTTATCTGTTCGGCTGTCGCATACAGTTGTTTGTCTGACCTTAGGTGGAAGATGAAACTCTCGGACACATTCTTAAGACCCAACAACACTGACATACTTGCCTCAAGAATACCTCCCAAGTATTGTATGGTTGGCCACATAGTAGTAGCAGCATGAACTAATTCAAAGAACCAGGCCGTAGTTACATCAGTGAGAATGGAATGCCAATTACACTTTGCCTACCTAGTGAGCCGTTAGGGCCGCGCAGCTGTAAGCTTGCATTCGGGAGATGGTGGGTTCGAATCCCACTGTCGGCGGGCCTTAAGATGATTTTGCGTTGGTTCATATTTTCTCACCTTAAGGTCACGGCCGCGTTCTTCCCACTCCCAGCCCCTTTCCATCCCATCGTCACTATAAGACCTATCTGTGTCGGTGCGACGTTAAGCCAACTGTAAAAAATAAAAAGAAGGGAAGATATGTAAGACCTGAGGACAATCCAGACGTACATTCCTCACGAGCACAAGGACTTCTACCCAGATCTTTTCCAGTCCGTTCGAACATGAAAATGACACAGAATAAGAACAATGAGAAAGGAGGAGTTTGTATTAAAAAAATATTGATGGGTTAATGATATCATTGTGCTTGTCTAATTTATTCTCGAGAATAAATTTTTGTTTGTTCTTTTTTGTTCTTCATAAGACGTCGTCTCCCTACGAAGGTTGGTGATCCAATTGATTGTGATGACTCGCGAAACAGAGGGTCCCAAAGATTGCAATACAAGTTCGTCCATATCAACGGCGCAGGTCTTTAAGCCAGGAATTTTTCCGTCTCTCCACAGATGGTTTCCCTTCAATTTTTCCTCGATGATGAGTTGGAGAAGGTGTCCGATGTATCTGAGCTTTCGTTCCTTGATGATTTGTTTTGCTGGGCTGAGTGGCTCAGACTTTTGAGGCGCTGTTTCTTACCCCCAACTTGGCAGTTTTGATCCTGGCACATGAAACAACTCAAGCTGGACTAAATTCCGGCACTTCTGCCTCTCCGGAAACCGTAAAACTAGTAGTGGGATGTAAAGAAAATAACGAATGAAAATATATAAATGTTATGTCAAAATAAGGAGCGCATATGAATTTATTAGCACGTTTTTTCTTCTCTTACGAACATCCCTTAATTCTCTCGCTGTGTTCCTTTTTACGGTGTTCACTCCATCCTGTATTTAGTCGGGTGGGCTCTACAGAACATTTGTGTTTGTGAAATAAGTTTCTGAGTTTTATTCTACCTTGAATGGTTTCTTCGTTAATAGCGGTTTCATTTAGGTCTTCACTGATATTTTTAACTAATCATTGTGATTTTTCATTAATAAGGCTAAGTTTAAAATGTTCTTTATGAGTCTGTTATTATCCATTCTATATGAGCGACCATAAAATTGTAATCGCCGTTTCCTGATTGTGATTTTTCTGTAACTTGTTAGATTTCATCTAATTTCCCTTTTCATACCAATTCCATTATCGCATGTAGGTTCTAAGAATTTTCTGAGGAATTTTCTTTCGTGGTTTTCTATCACCTTTATTCGAGATCTCCCACCAGTTATAATAGTTTCAGAACCATAATGTGCTTCTGTTTTAACTGCTGTGCTGTAAGTCGTCAATTTATTATTGATGTTAATATTGAGGGCTTCCTCATTGGTATTACTTTCTACCCAGTATATTCGAATCATTCTTCTTTACGTTTCGAGAGCTGCAATCCACCTCTCCAGCCTTCGAAACCATACAGAAGTGCAGGAAACACATAGCATTGCAGTATCTGAACTAGGAGCTGTAGGGTGAGCTCTCTACCAATTAACAGGTCCCTCAGACTTTTGAACAAAGGTTTGGCTTGAAGTTCTTGTTTGCTGAACTTAAAATCTTAATTCAGATATTTTTTCATAAACTTTGTTACTGAATAATAGTAGGAATGTTTCTAAGTAGTAAAATGTGAGGCGAAATAACAAGTTACATGTTACGTAGAATAATTATCATATGTATTTCCATACAGTAAAATAAATTCATTTAATTCCAGGCAATTCTAACACGATTTCTCAAGCTAGTGTTTTAATTGGCCTAAGTCAGTTAAGTTTATATATTTAAATAAATATGGAAAGGATTTTCAGTATGAATATCTTAGAATGCATGAACAAGGCGCAAGTGTCTGCTACCCGCACAACGCTTCTGCAGTGAGATGTGCATAAATATTAGCGATCCGAACTATCAGAACCCCCTAAATTGTAAGCAACTCAACAGCATAACTGTAGAGGGGCTAGATGACACTTGCGCCTTGTTCAAATAAGTTTGCATTATAACCGATTAGTGGATAAAATCATTTCCTTACAAATACAAAATAGGATGTTTACTTGAATGTGAAAATTGTCTGATATAACACCTCGTTTACGTGCTGACAAAGAGAACTGTTCTATGTACAAGAGAGTTCCTGGTCCTCACCACCACGGCGTATGAAGCACTACCTCAGTGACGCAATGATTAACTTAGAGTGCATGCAAGGAGGTTATAAATTAAGACACATATCAACAAGGCTCGCCGTGCATGGATTTCACCATAAACTGTGTGAATCCAAGCAATTTCATGACCCCTGCCATGACTGTAAGTGCAGAAGATGTGGTGAACTCCGTGAGAGATACCATGTACTAAAGTGCAAATTACCGGGCGAGTTGGCCGTGCGCGTAGAGGAGCGCGGCTGTGAGCGTGCATCCGGGAGATAGTAGGTTCGAATCCCACTATCGGCAGCCCTGAAGATGGTTTTCCGTGGTTTCCCATTTTCACACCAGGCAAATGCTGGGGCTGTACCTTAATTAAGGCCACGGCCGCTTCCTTCCAACTCCTAGGCCTTTCCTATCCCATCGTCGCCATAAGACCTATCTGTGTCGGCGCGACGTAAAGCCCCTAGCAAAAAACAAAGTGCAAATTGAGAACAGAATCTCTGAGAAACTTTTGTGAGGCAGTGTAGTACTTTGTATAGTTGTATTCATGCACATTGTGCGCAATTAAATATTTAATAACACCACTTTATAACTCACCAATCAGATAAACTTGCTAAAATTGATACATTGTACTTAATTTAGTCTTCACAAATCCTTATCCCCAAACTGTCAGTGTGACAGAGCCCGTTTTAAAATTATTCGATTCAATTTTGCATAGGATATAGAAGAAGAAGAAGAAGTATGATTGAGTTAAGAGGGCGTACAATGTTAGAGAATTCTCAATCGGCAAAATTCACGTGTCCTGGTCTCAAATAACGAAATCGAGGCCTCGAGTCCATTCACCCCTAGTAACTCGCTTGTCTTAGACCCGCAATACATAAAGACCTCGCGTGACTCTGAGAAACGCAAGAAGAGAGGGAGTTCCTAGCATAAAGACAGCTCGCGAACACTTTGGACACTAATGAAGGAACTAAATTACTCTACTGTCACTAATACACTTTATTCTGAATTAAAAACACACGGAAGTAATGTCCTCTCTCTAATTCTAAAGCCAAATGTCAGCAGAACAAGAGATATACCTTCTGGTTAATCGTTTTTCTTATCCACTTGTCTTTCCTATTCCCCCTTGTATCTCGGACAGCTGATTGTGGCTATTCTTCAATTCCCTTATCTCTTATTCGAGAAGACGAACTGCATGAAAAGAATGGCTCACCTGTTCTACAGTAATTCTCAGAGAATTGTCAAGACAAGCATTTTTGACAGATAGGTCTGGAGGGAGGAACATTGCACAGTGTTGCCACATTCCTTTATCCTTCCCCTCGCTTCCGACTCACTTTTTCGTTCATTCAGATCGCTCTGTTCTGTTGTACATAACTCAAAAGTGAGAGCTTTAGCAACGCAAGCCGACTAGTAGGCTTATCTCCATGGTAACCGCAGTGGGTCCGTCCGCGTTTCCATGGTAACCACACGCCCTCTATTCTACTCCCTTCTCCCCACCCAGGCAGGCAGTAAACGGAGCTGACTGTGAGAAATGTCAAAACGTATCTTTCAATATTACGACTATAGAAATGTAGCCAACCATTCAATCACAATTTCATGTACTGCAACAGCTGCCATTTACCTCAATAGTTTCCTATGATTTTCCCGATCAGAATCCTTGAGGAGGTCAATAGCGATACATATTGGGAGACTGCAGTTCAAAGACTTATGATGAAAAGATAAAACTGTATATTTCCATGCTTAAATTGTTGTCCTCTAAATAACTTACAGCCGTAGAATGACATAATCAGTGATAGGGGGAAAAACAAAATAAGGCAGAATTACAGTTATCTCAGAAATGTTTTGCTAAATGTTAATTACTTCAGGTAGTGCTGGAATGATACTTAAGTTCGTAAACAAAAATTTATCACTCCAATTTTTTTGAGAATAGACATTAAAGTAGTTCTCATCGATAAGCGAGAGAAAACAAATTTTCAAAATGATTTCTCCGAAGCAAAGTTTGCATGTCACATTTCATTATGTTCATGACCAAGTAACACGGAATATTCCTTCAATATACAATTATCTAAATCTCAAACACAACAATCGGCTGGTAAATGAATGTGTGTGTGTCGTCGTATCCTTGGCCTTGCGAGTCCACAGAGAAACGATTACAAGTAAAAATTAATAAACGGTAATCGTCACTTTTAATCAATTACTTTTCAACTCTAGACATAACCAAATCTAGTATCTGTGTATATTATTTGCTTTGTATTTATTCATTTTTATTTGATTATTATTTAAATTTGTACTGAATGACGGAATAGTCACAATAAATACACCTTGAGCTTCAGATTATATCGTTATATTAATAGAAATAATGTGTTCGTTTCTTGTGACACTGCTTGTACTGTGTGATGTCATTATTATTATTATTATTATTATTATTATTATTATTATTATTATTATTATTATTATTATTATTATTATAGAGCTCGGATGCCTATGCAGGGACACTTTAGAATGCAAACAAATTTGCCTAGTATTCTTGTGTTAAGAATGTTCTGTGTTGCACCTTATGCATGTGTTCTTGGAGAGAGACAAATATTTTGATTGTTTATACATTTATTTTTATTTATATATTTTAATAAGTGGTTTTACATATTTTTGTTAGTTTCCTTATATGTTTGTTTATATAGTTTCATTAGTTTATTTACATATTTTGTTAGTTTGTTTATATACTATTGTTTACATATTTTGTTTGTTTACATACTTTTGTTAGTGTGTTCTTATATTTTTATACTCTTATAATTTACACAATCTTCTTTTTCGTAGAAATGGTTTTTAAATTGTCTTCGTTTTCTCTAAGTGAACGTTATATTTTGTTCACTAATTTTCCATTTGTAATTCATTCGTTAATCACTACGAACTCCAAATTAAATACAAATTTGAACACATTGTTAGCGGGACAAAAGAAACAGAGTTTGTAGTTATACTGATTGCCTTCAATTACCCGGTAATTGCAGTAAATTTACACTGATGTGCTGCAATACTCACTCGACTCCCGTGTACAATGACTTTTAGTAGGTAGCGATTACAATTTGATATACAGTACTCGGTACAGCGGATGGCGGATTAAACTGGACACTTCAGAGCTCTGTAATGATTGCTTTACTTCTGGGTTGGATAAGAGAGAGGAATGCGACAGGTTTCGGCAGCCGGCACAATTCCTATGCTCGCCGCTAGATGGGGCTTCATTGATTCCATTCCTCACCCGGTCGAATGACTGGAAAGAAGGTGTCGATTTTCATTTTCCCTTCCAACCTTGGTGGTGTAAGGGAACAACAATTTTAACGTCTACCCTAGTTATATGTTATTGGGCATCGATCGGGTATTTTATTATTTGATTGTGTAAAGGTGGCCGTCCAGATAGGATCACGTGGCTGTGAGCTTCATCCGGGAGATAGTGGGTTCGAACCCCACTGTCGGCAGCTCTGACGATGGATTTCCGTTGTTTCCCATGTTCATACCAGTGTGTACCTTAAGGCCACGTCCACTTCCTCCTAACTCCTACCCTTAGCTATCGCATCGTCGGCATAAAACCTCTCTCTGTTGGTGTCACGTAAAGCAGATGGGCGGGGGGAAGGAAGAGGATTACTACCAAATACCGCTGACATGTTAGACAAGTAGGTTTTTGTACAATAACCATGGTTCCGGACTTTGCAGTTGACAGCCGTTGTGAGCGCTGCAGGTAGCGTGAGTGACCCTTATTCGACCAATGTCTAAGAGGAAGTACAACTGTGCAAGAATCTTTTTTTGTTGGTATTTTTGTTCTACTCTATACCTTTGCTCTCCTTTTCTTCTTTATCAGATTTTGTTATCGTCCTCCTTATATTTCGTTTTCTACAATACTCATTTTCTTTCTTCTTTGATTTCGTTCCTCCATCTCTTTCTTTGTATCTTCTGCTATTTACTAACATCGGACATGTTTTTGGTGACGGTGGGATGGAAAAGGACAAGCATGGTTTGAAAAGGAAACAGCCATGACCTTAATTAATGAACACCTTCACCGTTTTTCGTGAGTGAAAATGAGAAACCGCGGTAAAGCACCTTCAGCACTGTCGGTGATGGTGTTCGAACCCACTATCTTTTGACAGTAAGCTTACTGCTACGCGGCACGCACTGAACATCCAATTCACTTGATCCTTATATCTCACTGACTTTTCCTTCGTCATTTTCTGTTCTCATTTAACAATCTCTTTGTTCCTGTTCTTTACTTATGAACTCCCTCTCCCTTTCTCCTCTTCTGTTTAAATTATTCTTCCCATTCTTCTACATTTATTTCTAGTTCTCTCTGCATCGTATGTTTCCTCTTCTGATTCAATTTTCTTCCTCGTCCAGTTCCCTCGAACATTTCATCCTCATCTTTCTTTTATTTTCTATTCCGTTCTCAATATCTACCCTTCTTTCCTTTATTCTTTTCTATCTAGATTTTGTTTTTCTGTTCCTTTTCTACCTTCGCACTTTTCCTTTTCATCTCCTCTTTTCTATTTTTGCTACCTTTCTCTTCTTTCATTTCTTTATTTGCATGTTTTCCCTTCACCCAGATAAATACAACATGCTACTGAGTTTATTTTCCACAAGCTTCTTCCTTACGTTTTTTTGGAGACACCGAGAATTTTTTTAAATGTAAATCTAGTGAGGTTAGGCTGGCGTTCGTAGCAACGGGACTGCTCTGTTCTTCACATAGTGTTGTAATACGAGCGTTACGGAACACGACGTTCATTTGTCCTGGCACCCAGACCGCTAATGAGCACTGCAATCAATCTACCTCGTGAACAGCTGATGAGCTGTCATCGCGCGCCAAGCCTCAAAACTTGACACAACAAAGCAGGCATCGATCCCTGCCCTTCTAATTGCCACGTCCCGCAGCTTCCATGTCATCAACGTGTACCAGTAGTCGGCGGGGTAGGTTTGGATGTACAGGAAGTTTGTTTTCGAATTTCTGCAATAAGTAGTGTCAACCGGGCAAATGAGACCATTAGCCAATCTCTGAGGAACTGAGGGAAAACCAACTGAGATACTTCGATGAACTTCAGTGAATACCAGGAGATAATGTAGCCCAAAGATTGGAGAGGCCAGCCAGCTGTGGGCAGCTCTAAATTAAGGTGGGAAACCTGCATCACGAAGGACTTAATACAACCACTGCTGCACTACATTGAAATTAGTGGAGGAGAGTTACTAGAAAATCCGATCCGACATAAGTGGGATTAAGTGAAAGAGAAGAAGAACTTAAAATACGTGGTTTGTTAGTAAACACATGCTCTGTATCAAGTAAAGTTAGTAAAATCTTAAGTGCAATGTAATGCCCTTGTGGAGACCTATTTAAAATATACTGTGAATATCTAAATATCCATTTATACACCAATCTAATTATATTGGAATCATAGCCACAGCACTTCTGATTTTATGCGGGATTTAAAGCAAGGGGCGTCAACCTTCATTTCAAAAACACCATACGCATTGGCCGGGATTCCAACTGCGACTGCCTTTGTGAGAAGGCAGTGATTTTAAGAGTCGGATATCACAGATCGCGAAATTAATAACAATCATCATCAAAACAGCCACTCGCCTGCCCGCTCAAGAAATAAGAAGTGAAATGTCCAAAGCTACTGCTTACTGAACACTATTTACATTCGCAATAATCAGACCGGTGTGACATGTGGCAGGCCGGTCAATAAGACGTCTCCTCCATTGATTTTCCCTCCTCTAATGAAGCCCCATAGAGCACACGGTGAATGAGTCTTTTGCGCGAGATGAGGAAAATATTCGTCCAAATGAAACTGCGAGACGCGGCGTCTCTATTGGACGGATGGAGAGAGAGCGGACTAATATTGCGTGCGGACCAGCTGCTGCTTATGTCTAGAAGGGAGGCGGGATTAGGAGTCAATAACATTCTGCCTTTCAATTCACTAGGCTTATCTCTTCTTCTAAGAGAACTAGATCCCACCATCCTTAGTCGCCATATTGTTGAGCGCACACTGACTCCATTAAGGAGCACATCTTATTGCCCGCCTTTCTTGGGCGCCATATTGTTTTTTATTCGTCTACCTAAGAACTATACACTACGCACACAGACACAGATAGGTCTTGTCAACGAAAAGACTAGGAGTGGGAAGGAACCGGCCGTAGTATTAATGCAGGTACAGAATTTGTCTGGTGTGAAAATGGAAAACCATTTTCAGGACGGCCAACAATGGGGTTGGAACCCGCTATCTCACGAATGCAAGTTGACATCTGCGCGACCCGAACTGCACAGCCAAGTTGTTCGGTCACTATTAGTGTACAAACCGTTATAAGCCAACTTATTCACTGTCCACGTCAATTTTATTCATGGAGTATATTGCGTGCCGTGCTTCGTCAACACGTGATTTCTTTAATCACCAACTTCAGTTGTACATATAAAATAAAATTGTCTGTGCATTGAACAGAATTTAAAAATGAAGGTATTTCTGTATCGGTCGTGCCTATAGTAACAAGTAACTTAATTTTTCGTCATGTCTGCCTGTCTGTTTGCACGCGCAACACAAGAAAATCGCTGAAGAGAATTTAATGAAAATGAGTATCTGAAGTCGGGGAATGACTCACTACAATCTAGGATATAAATAATTTTATTCACGGTCGATGAAATGGTAGCTTAGGGGATGGCCCAACATTGTATTCGAAAATATCCGTTATTTGTTCTATCGAAAATACGACATAACAAGTATAGAGAATATGTTTCACATAATACCTTACACAGCTTTAGTGTGCCGACTGTGGTAATAGAATTCATGAATTTATACTTTTGTTGCTTATTCTGTATCAACGATGAGCATTGCTAACATGGGAATATTGTTCAATCGTGTTAGCTGGCGATGGTTTTTGTCGTAAGCTGCAGAACCACGTCGACAATGAAAAGTTGTGAAGATTATTATAAAAAAAGAAAAATCTTAAAGGAACGATCTCTTGAAGAATAAGGCAAGAGAGACTCGTGAAAGAAGCAAGAACTGGCCTTAAATTAGATGACCTAATATCACAGAGTCGGAAGAAAACTAAATGTGAAGGCCTACAGTATTGAAAGCTCATAAAACCGATCAACAGTAACATTACATTGACCATTGTTGTGATGCGATTTGTTTCTTCTGCTGGCACTTATTTCCAATGTGCCGAGTAAAACAGCATGCCTGAATATTGGTGGAAAGTAGCTGGGGAGTTAGAGAACTTTGCACATGCCATATGATTGTACTGCAGTTAGTTACGAGCTATACGATCATACTTCCTTCAAAACCCTGTTCACTGTCATTTGTCGATATATCCGTATTTTTAAAGCCTTAAAATAATATTATGTAATACTTATCGTAGGCTGTTACATTGCAAATTAATAAATATTGACAACAACCAGCAATTCCTATGTTCATAATGATATACTTGTAGGTAGTTTCCGCTCTAAAGTATTTTATTCAATTTCCCACAAAATTTACATTTCTCGTCTTACGAACTTCTAGAAACAATCGATTCAAGTGAAAAGTATTGCAGGGTGATGTCCCAGTATATTTAATTTAATGAACGTTTGTGTATCAAGACAATGAAACCAAAGACTCGACTTAAAGCAAAATTTGTAGCTACTGGAAACTAAAACATTAACCGCCCTTCCCCCAAATTCAAGTATTCTAGATTGATCGAAGTTACTGTATTTCTAAAAACCGGGTAATTCTTAATGATCCCTGAACAGCCAATTATAAACTAAACGAGAGTTAAATAGTTTAAAATTCCATTAAAGCGCGGAATTTAGGCAGTAACAAGTCAGAATTCAAATTTACCGAAGCGAGTAACAAATATACTGCAGCCTGTATAAGGGTTGTGCTATGATATTTGCATAAACATTAGGGGTTCAGCACATCAGAACCCGTAGAATTTCTGTTATTATCGGTACATTACGGAAGAACGGCCCATGTGCCGCTCCAACGAAACCAAACCCCATGGTACTACAGCCCTTGAAGGGTTGGCCTACCAAGCGACCGCTGCTCAGCCCGAAGGCCTGCAGATTACGAGGTGTCCTCTCGGCCGTTATTCTTGTCTTTCTAGACCGGGGCCGCTATCTCACCGTCAGATAACTCCCTCAATTCCAATCACGTAGGCTGACTCGACTTCGAACCAGACCTCAGGTCCAGGTAAAAATCCCTGACCTGGCCGGAAATCGAGCCGCGGGCCTCCAGGTAAGAAGCAGGCACATGTGCTACTCCCTAATAATAAAATTATAACACTCGTCACGTAAGACGAATATCGCCGCTCTGCTCTTTTTTTTTAATGGCCCATCACTGCTTCCAACTTGACTACTTACATAGCCCAGCGGGGCAGGGAGAGAACATATATTCCGAGTAGTTATTCATAATCTCCCGCGTATTCTATTACCGATATTATTAGCCTACACTTGTTGCTTACTTTTGCCTCCCCAATAGCCTTTATCATGGGTACTGAACTATTTTTTTTCAGGCGGTTTTGAAGGTGGTGTCCTTTAGCATTCAAACAGGGTCGTAACTGGTGTACTGAAAGGTTTCAATTTCAATATTTCAGTAGCCCTATAAACTGATGCCGACTTACACAACAAGTCGTACAAATTTACTGATGTGTTAAATGTCCTCCATTTTGCTTTCCGACAAACCCCTTAGTTGCGGTTTAGGAATGACAGCATTAAGTGATCCCGTGGTTTTTAATTTATTCACGAGATATCTGTTTCTCTACTTGGAACTAGGACCCTAGAAAATGTCTCCTGAAATCGCCTGAACACCTCTCTACATGGCTTTCTTGATACATACGACATACATAAGAACACTTTGCTCAAGCATGAATTCCTCTGGCATTTCAACGGTGTAATAATATGATTGTTATTAATCTACTTAATTCATCCTCACATGCTTTTGCAACACTTCACGGCTTCCCACGATACACAAACTCGATTAACTGACCGCTTCGTGGTTATGTAGTGAGACAGAATGACGTTATGGAGGTATCCTTACCCTAGTAAATGAGAAATCAATATATTTATAATCAAGCCTTTTTTTCAACCTCAGTGATGAATTAGGGAAATAAACACAATCTCATCCTCACTCAAGTCCTGCCTTAATTTTCATAGACGCATTACTATAACCGAATTCTTCCGGTGTTTGCTTGGTGTAAATAATTCAGCTCCCTTCTGAAAATTTGCTGTTACCTGACAGACTAAAGTGAAAGCACGCTGTAACAATACACACATGTACATATGCCGTAACTCAATAAGAATATATATTTAAGTCTGCAAACCGTATGAAAGTCGTGACAACCCCCTGTGGGTGGGGGATGCAGACGAAGAATAAACCCTCGGTATTCCCCGCCTGTCGTAAGAAGCGAAAAAAAGGGCGACCAAGGAAAGATTGAATTAGAACCATGAAACTACTTGTAATTAGTACCGTCATGTGAGGAACACTACGGGTCGCCTTTACTTGCGAGTAGTAGCAGCAGAGAATGGTTCACTGTGGGTTTACAGTACCTGTGATTAGTACACCTAGGTGAAGAACACCATGGGTCTGCGTTGCCTAAGAGTTGCGCCGTAATGTGAGAAACACCATAGGTCTGAGTTACCTGTGCGAGGTACAATTCTTGTCAGTAGTACCGTAATGTGCGGAACACCGTGAGTCTACGCTACTTTTCATTAGTACCGCAACATGGTAAATACGATGGTTACACTTTAGTAGCGATCAGTACCTTTATGAGGGACCGTTGACCTGGACTTCGGACCCCCTTAGACAACAAACATGTAAGACAGTTTCTGGGAAAGAACTCAGCAAGTTAGACTGTGCCGCAATGCAACACAGAAAGAACACAGCAAGTTAGACTGTGCCGCAATGCAACACAGAACACAGCAAGTTAGACTGTGCCGCAATGCAACACAGAAAGAACACAGCAAGTTCAGGCTGTGCCGCAATGCAACACAGAAAGAACTCAGCAAGTTCAGGCTGTGCCGCAATGCAACACAGAAAGAACTCAGCAAGTTCAGGCTGTGCCGCAATGCAACACAGAAAGAACTCAGCAAGTTCAGGCTGTTTGTTTCGTGCAGTGTGGTTGTACCTTAACGTCCAGTGTTCTTTCTAACTTATATTGCGGTACACTCCAACGTGCTGATTTTTTTCTACTTTGCATTACGGTGCAATCTAACTTGCTGAGTTCTTTCTGTGTTGCATTGCGGCACAGTCTGACTTGCTGAGTTCTTTCTGTGTTGCATTGCGGCACACTCTAACTTGCTGTGTTCTTTCTGTGTTGCGTTGCGGCACAGTCTAACTTGCTGTGTTCTTTCTGTGTTGCATTGCGGCACAGTCTAACTTGCTGTGTTCTTTCTGTGTTGCATTGCGGCACACTCTAACTTGCTGATGGTTTTATTCGTGATCGTTATTTATCGTGGTCGTCTTTTTCAATTCTAGTGGGTGGATCATTTTTGGAGTCATTTTTAACTTTCAGTATTGTGAGTTGGATCCGCTGATTATCTTAACTCCATATTCATGCATTCATTCTTCATTATCACGTTTTATATATGAATTTTGGACTTTTAGATTGTCATTACAGTTCGTCTTATTTCGTACCATTAGAGGCCGATGACCTAGATGTTAGGCCCCTTTAAACAAGCAGCACCATCTCATCATCAAGGTCGTGATTTTGTTTTTCATTTCAGCTGATTCGCATTAAGTCAGAAACTTATCATAGAATAGAGGAGATAATGAATGTTCCTTTCCTTTTTTGAGGAGTTCTTCGAAATTTTTCTTGCATCTTATACATCCTAACTGCATTCTATACATAAGAATTTGACGAAATAAAACCGTATTAATAAAACGCTGCGTTCGTCATTTCATATCAACTACTTTAATAAATGCATTTTCCAAGTTTCCACAATTGTACGTACTTTATCCAAATACATTTACATAACTTAATCTCGCTAATGTAACACTTGTGATTTTCACAATACAGCACTGGCAATACGTATTTTTTGCAAGTCAAGAAATAAACCATGACTGTTTAGTGCCAACGTGCCGGATTAACACTAACTGTAAGACGTCGTGTGGGCAAGTAAACTGAATGGTTAGTGACCGTAAATCAAACCCAATAGTTAGAAAACGACTAACTTCAGTAGTTATAGGGGAGAAAGAGTAAGGTTGCAGTTACATAGCAGGGAGTATATATTGCATTTTAATCTACCATTGCCTCAAAATTCGAATCTAGTAATAAAGCACCTTGTTAGTAGGTCAGACTGGCTGCGCGCCGCTCCGCTCCACGAGCCATATTTCCCCGATATCATCTGTTTATGAGCTCTCGACGTCGTGCCACCTGGCGGGAGAAATACCTCACAGCCGCGACGAGCGTAAACTAAGCTCTCAACGAGGTCGATAGCCTGAGTCGATAAAAATATCGATAATATGTCCTAAACAGGCTCTCTAACACTGTTTATAGGTAGTATCAGAGCGGAAGGCTTGGACGGACGTCAACAATGATCCCGAAAGTACTCCTCGCAGTGTGTTCGATCTTCCTCGTCAATAAATAGCTCACCAGCTACTGTTAAACTGAATAACCAGGAAAAAAAGTGAAAATTGAAAAATAAAAATGTTCTTAAGTAGAAAGGCTATTGTATCATCGTAGCTTCGTGGTAACTAACAATACTGCAACCGTACAAGACACGTGAATTTACAGATTAGAGTTCTCAAAGTATTTTCCTGAAATTGTTCGTGGAACAGGGAAAGTTCGTCTTAAAAGCACGAATTCTGTCCTGCATAACTCAAACTAACACTTTTTTAACGTAGACTTTCGTTAGTCGACAGCGGGTAGATGGAAAGAAAAATGTTAAGACGCTTTTAGTATTAGGGCAGAACGCGTAAGATTATGTTGACAGATAAAAGAGCAGGCTACTTGTTGCAAGGAAAAAAATTGAAAATTTGAAAAGTGGTTTCCATGTAATACCGCTGCAAAGTAAGGCAAAATTTGTGCTAAATATGTGACATCACACGCATACTCTGTTACAAGATGGCGCTGCGTAGACTCGCGCGCTCAGTTGGAGGTCGGCTGTCCCTATGAACAAAATTTCTAATAAGTAAGTCTACGAAAGCCTTAAAGCGCTGCGGCCGTTACAATATTGGCACACTCAATTGGTTATACGTTATACTCACGTTTACTGTTTCTGGACATGCTGAGATAGCGGGAATTCTTTAACGTGCCAGTAAATCTATCGACGTATTTGAGCACCTCCAAAAACCATCGGACTGAGCCAGGAACGAACCTGCCAACTTTGGCTCGAAAAGCCAGCGTCTTAACCGCCTGAGCCACTCAGCCCGTTCGAAAATAAACATTTAAATCACTCAAATGGTGTTTTATGCCGCCTACAGGGACAAGGTCAGGAAGCCAACACATGTACTCCTACGTCAGCACACCCGCTACAACAGGGAGCAGTGCGGGGAGGTCATCCCTGGGCAACGTCAGTCCTCAAAGTCTGAGTGGGAGTGGCCTGTCATAAATCACACGCGGCTGGATGAAAAGTTACTCGTCGGTGAGAGATTTTCACAACCTCCACTTCCAGATCATTCTAGCTGCCTTTTCCATTTCTAAGAAGGTTCCAGCTTAGTCCAAGAAGGTTCCTAATCGCGAGCCTCAACAATTCGCCGGCGGTATTGTCTATCTGGCTGATGGCCTCGCCTTCCGCCGGCCTTGTAACCTTGCCAAACCCCTGCGCTCTCGATCTTTATTACAGACCTGTAATAGGTCAGCTAATTTGGTTAATTGGAAGGGTAGTCTTAGCCCACTTTTCGGTAATGTAGCAAGAGTAACATAAACGGTAGGGGTTATGCTCTGCCCCTAATGTTTATACAAAACCCATAGCATTATCGTTGTGCAAGCCAGAGTTTACTTGTAACCCGCTTCAGAAAAATTGAATGGATGAAAACCATAACGGTATAAGTGACAATTTAAAAAAATTAGTTAAGTGCAGGATGTAACTCCGGGAGGATGTATCCTTTCACCAGCAAAGAGATACAAGTGATAGCGGTAATATTCTGCACTCTAGTGATGGGTGGTATAACTATAAATAGCATGCTTTATATGAGTGTTGAAGATGTTTAAATGCCTTTTACTCTGAATGACCAAAATGCTACTTATACCATTATGGTTTTCATCCATTCAATTGTATTCTGACCTAATACTGACTAAAAATCTGGGCTCTAATTGTCAACATTGCTTGTAAGTTACATAATAACTATAGCTGTGAAATCATCACTTTCCCGAAGTTATTAGTACAATTGATTTTGTAACACTGTGAAAGGAACTCGAGGAGCACACAGTACCTTGCGCTCTGTCTCCTGTATTCAGTCGGACAGTGCCTCGTATCGTCACGTAGCAGCAGGATTGGGAATTGTCAAGCGGAGGTATCCGTATATCGTAGGTCAACCGAACTCAAATTTCATTTCATTATTGGTAACGAGTGTATTTATTCTTAATACCTTGTTTGTAAAAATTTCGGTGAAAATATCTTGTTATTCGAGAATAGTTGAAATCGTCTTGGAGAGCAATGATCAGCGAGGTGGCGCATCAGAGATGTGGAATGAGAGAGATTGTTCGTTAGATAGAGGAAGGGAGGTCAGAGCGGAATGAGGACGTCGTCTTGATGGACGGTGATCGTCAGTTCTGTCACGAGAGGCGGATGAATAAGGAGAAAAGATTTCTCGCTAGATAAGGGAATGGAAGGATTGAGAAAAAACGGCAGAAATGAAACTGTTCAATAACTGCGTTTCTAGCACATTCGACCTGGAGTTAAAAACTTTGCTTGTGCTGTATGGTCATTTCTTCTTTTTCACTATGTCGAGTGAAAACTTAAAACTGCTTAGGAAATTAATAATGATATGTTATTGGCTTTACGTCCCACAAACTACCATTTTACGGTTTTCGGGGACGCCGAGGTAACAGAATTTAGACCCGGAGTTATTTTACGTGTCAGTAAATCTACCGACACGAGGCTGACGTTTTTGATCACATGAAATACCACCGGTCTGAGCCAGGATCGAACCTGCCAAGTTGGGATTAGAAGGCCAGCGCCTCAACGTGCTAAGGTCCTCTGCTCGGCACTCAGGAAATTCTCAATAGGCTGTGATGTATAGAAAGAGTAGCCTATTATTTCTTCAGTCATGCGTTTCTTAGTGTAGGTTTTCTGATTGCTTGCGTATATTTATCTATTTCCTAAAAGAAGAATCATTTCCAGTATGTGCCTGCTTCTCATGACCGCTTTAGTACAGTTTAGTACAGTTTAAAGTGTGTATACGTACTGTAACACTGCGGTACAGTCTAACGTGCAGTGTTCCTTTACCCTTGGTTTGCGGTACAGTCTAGTGTTCAGGCTTTTTTCTAGCTTGTAATGCGGTATATCTAAGGGTACGACCACAATGCGTGAAGTGAAACGAAACAAAATAGTTACAGACTGCCTCAGGACGCCTGCTTCAATCAACTAGCCCTCGAAATACCGGAAGCGAATGGTGACAGACCACACTGCCAAGACTACCTCAGTCAGGTGGAAGTTGCCTCCTGTTCTACACGCTGTATCCTCACAAAGACGTAAAATGCAAACTGCAGCTGATACTGTTGCAGAACCCACGATAGCCTTTCTACAAGCATCATCGGAGACAACAGAAAACCCAACTCTTGACAATTTGAAAAGTTTAGTGAAGATATAGATAAATTATCTTATGGAAGGAAGAGGTGACTTAAAATAGATGTGATGACACTTCTGAATAGCTATCTGGAGTAGCAAGTCCTATCATCGAATCTTGCACTATCAATCTTCCCATTTCCATCCCGTCCCCCCTGCTCCTGATACATCCTTCGGCAATGTATCAAATGATACTGAACTGTGCATGATGTACCCATATCAAAAGGAGTAATAAACTTAACATATTTACCAAACAAAATGCTCTATTGTTTTGCTCACCTAAATGTCACAAGTAGTTTTTGTTTCCTCTGGGGCTATGTTTTTCCGAAAATTCGTGTCTGTTTTGTAATCTCGTTCTCAATCAAACTTAATTAAAGTTGGAATCTTACAGTGGTCATCTCGTGTAATTAAGACACATATCTTCATAGTTATGTAGTTCATTTATCAAGGATACTAACCTATTATTTTCAATTCTTTTAACATTTAAAGGATGAAACCAAAATTTTCGTGGTGGTTTGGAATTTAAGAGGAACCACTGCCACATCACTGGTATGAATTGATCTACATCCTCTTCTCCAGACTACACCTTGATGACTGCCTGAGTGTGCTGCAATGTGTGCGCAGGAGTTGTTTCAAACAGCCGAAACATTTTGCCTGACGCGGTTTCAGGCTGTTTGTTTCGTGCAGTGTGGTTGTACCTTAACGTCCAGTGTTCTTTCTACCTTATATTGCGGCAACGAGCTGATTTTTTTCTACCTTGCATTGCGGCACAGTCTAACTTGTGTGTTCTTTCTGTGTTGCATTGCGGCACGCTCTAACTTGTGTGTTCTTTCTGTGTTGCATTGCGGCACGCTCTAACTTGTGTGTTCTTTCTGTATTGCATTGCGGCACAGTCTAACTTGTGTGTTCTTTCTGTGTTGCATTGCGGCACGCTCTAACTTGTGTGTTCTTTCTGTCTTATATTGCGATACACACTAAGATGTATGGTAGAACTGTGCGAAACAACGTTTAGACTCTTTCAAATGGGTCCCGCTCAGTCTTCACACTCTGTTCACTGAACAAATGACTCCTCCGCACTGGCTGGTGATAATAACTAGAAACTAGTTTAAACGCATCCAGCAGCTCGGAAACTGTTGTGGAGTTCGGGTAGACTCAAACTGCTCATTGTTCAAATTTCGCCCATTTAGTCTGAGGATCAATGAGTCTGTTCGCTCTAGCGGTAGGCTAGTTCTCTGACCAAACGAGCCGAGTAGAGGATGAGCTGAGACTCTCTCATTGCACGGCTCTGCTGTATGGTTCTCTCTACCCTGTATTGCTGTCGATTCTACAACTCAATATTGACTTCCGTGAGATCCAGTAAAATGGACTACCGCTCTGCTATTCTCAAGCAGAATTCTGTTTCATGCAATCAGCAAAACAGACCCAAGTCGTTAATTCTGGTTGCCCCTTTTATAAGGGAAAGCCTCAATATTACTACGGTGCCTTGCACTCGTAACTACTTTGTTTAATTTTTCTTACTCTTCATCTTCACTGGACTATTCGCGAACACTTTCATCAGACACCATTACTCACAGTTGTAGGGCTGGATACCTTTCCTGATACCATCACTGTGTGGAAGGAAGTAATCACCATAACAAGTTTGTGTGCGGTTGGTAGTGTTGCCACGTTGTGCATAAATGTATAGCGTATAAGAATTCGATTATTCTGACAAGTTCAGTCCCGTAAAGGGAAATGTGAGGATCATTTCGACTGACAGATTACTTCCTTTCCGCAGATTACAATTTACCAAAACTGAGAGTTCATGCCATTAAATTTGTTGCATCTTGATTCCATTTAAATGAACCATAATACCACTCTTGGAGAATACATATCCTCAGTAATTGAAGTGATCTACCTGTTCTAGTTTTGTATTCAGTCAGCTTCCCAAAAGAGCGCCATCTTAGTTCTGCTAATTTTGATATAAATATATGTTATGGCTGGGGTAACCTGAAAATTCGTGTAACGTAACGCGACAAAATGTGTGACGACAGTGTAACCATAGTGATCGTGCAGGATGTGATGTAAAGTATCGTTACCTAGCAACCGCACACGCTGTGTCTTATGCCTGTCTGAAATTAGCAGTCGTTGATGTCTAGCCTTCGCTGGGAGACACATTTATGATAATTTAATTTTCGTAAACGGAAAAGTGGTTTCTTTTCTTTCTTTATATCATGTGATACTTACTGAACGTCTTTCGAAGCTCCAAGCTATTACACTGTAAACTTCCAGCACAAGCTGCTGTTAAGAACAAGTCATCGGCATACACCAAATTGCTTACAATATTTCCATTCAAATATTGCATATTTCAGTAATCTTTTCATGTAAATAATGAAAAAAGGATTGTTTGTTTGTTTGTTTGTTTGTTTGTTTGTTTGTTTGTTTTGGCCTGGTTGAGACCTGGTGCAGGTGTCTGTACCTCGCCGACAACGTGTCTGGGTGTAAGCTTACTAGTATAAGTATCGGATAGTAGGTAAAGAGAGGGTGAAGCCTGGTACTAGCTCGAATCCCTACCCCTGTCGAATAACACCAAGGGCTCTGCTCACGGCTGAACGTCTCCGTCCGACGGACGAATCACCATCAAAGCATCAAATGCCTTTACTCCATATGAACAATGCGGAGAGGTTTGGAAATACAGTTTTGTTTGCAATTTGCTTTACGTTGCGCCGACACAGATGGGTTTTATGGCGACGATGGGAAGGGAGCGTCCGTTGACTTTATTAAGGTGAATTTGCTTGGTCTGAAAATGGGAAATCGCGATAATCCATGTACAGGCTTGCCGACAGTGGGGTTCGAGCGCAATATCTCTCGAATGCAAGCTTACAGTTACGCAACCCTAACCGCACAACCCACTCACTCAGTATTTTGGTAATAAATCCACGCTATTGGCACAAATCTAGTAATTATAAAACTGTATACAAACAAGCTGACGACTTGTTCGTAATGGCAGACTGTGCAGAAAGCCTGCAGTCTAATATCTTGGAACTTGAAAATAGGTGCAATGAGTATGGTATGAAAATTATCCTCTCGAAGACTAAATTGATGTCAATAGGTAAGAAATCCAACAGAACTGAATGTCAGATTGGTGATACAAAGCTAGAACAGGTCGATAATTTCAAGTATTTAGGTTGTGTGTTCTCCCAGGATGGTAATATAGTAAGTGAGATTGAATCAAGGTGTAGTAAAGCTAATGCAGTGAGCTCGCAGTTGCGATCAGCAGTATTCTGTAAGAAGGAAGTCAGCTCCCAGACGAAACTATCTTTACATCGATCTGTTTTCAGACCAACTTTGCTTTATGGGAGCGAAAGCTGGGTGGACTCAGGATATCTTATTCATAAGTTAGAAGTAACAGACATGAAAGTAGCAAGAATGATTGCTGGTACAAACAGGTGGGAACAATGGCAGGAGGGTACTCGGAATGAGGATATAAAGGCTAATTTAGGAATGAACTCGATGGATGAAGCTGTACGCATAAACCGGCTTCGGTGGTGGGGTCATGTGAGGCGAATGGAGGAGGATAGGTTACCTAGGAGAATAATAGACTCTGTTATGGAGGGTAAGAGAAGTAGAGGGAGACCAAGACGACGATGGTTAGACACGGTTTCTAACGATTTAAAGATAAGAGGTATAGAACGAAATGAGGCCACAACACTAGTTGCAAATTGAGGATTGTGGCGACGTTTAGTAAATTCTCAGAGGCTTGCAGACTGAACACTGAAAGGCATAACAGTCTATAATAATTATGTATGTATGTATGTATGTATGTATGTATGTATGTATGTATGTATGTATGTATGTATACAAACAAGTCTCCTACCCTGCCGGCCAACATTCTGATAGTGAAAACACGTAGTTCCAAAGGGAGTCGAACGTGCTAAACAGTGTGAAGCCAATAAGGATCATCGTGACCAAGCGGGCCAATTACTGTGAGAACAATACAGTTTTCTTTTATCCCTGTAACTACATTTTCACTGTCATCTAGTTAGCAACATAGACTCTCTTTGACACCCTTCCCCTCATCCCACACCCCCTCAGTATAGCAAACATGTGCTGTCCACTTATTTCTGAACATGTCGTCAGGCGGCTGTTTGCCCATCATCAGCGCACTCAGTTTTATGACGCCACTTCCTTTTACAGCTTTCAGATAATGCACTTCAACTCTGCCTCTTGAAGATAAATTTTTAAAAGGCACTTTAAACTCCAAGCCCAGTTTGTGTGCCCCTCATCCCCCAGTTAGCGCTAAAATAGACTGCGACCTACTTCATGCAGTGCAGCCAACATTTAATTACAGTTTATTTTCCAAGCCAGAAGGACATAAAAGATGCAGTGTCCGATCTTGATGCTCACGACCTCTGGTGACCTGGGAACACAAACAGTCTTGCCTCTCTTTGTTAGGGGGAGCCCATCAATCTGATGAACCTCACTCCCCTCCTGGACTCCCTCACGTCGCTCCGCTGGTGGGAATTCACGGGAGCAACAAAGCCATGACACGACAAGAAATATTCTCTCATTTACTCGGTAAGAATTACTCAGTGCAATAGTTGGAAGTGGTAAGTTTCTTCAGTGTCCCTAAAATATTAAAGACTGCGAAGTGTGGCATATGACAGAGTACGACCACAACAGAAATTTACCGTACCTAAGGACTCTGGGATCTGTGGTAGGATATTAGAAACAAAACTGATTGCCAGGCAACAGTCGGAATATATTTTTGTTAATCTGTTATCATCCATGATGAAGATATGCCCAAAAAATAAGTCTCATTCTTGTATTGCTTCCGTTATATTTTACATGCCCTGATAATTTCCTTATTACTATTTAATTTCCACAACTCTGTACTTTTCATTGGACCTAGTATTTTTATTATTCTATCGTTTGAAGTACGTTGAACCAGTCATTTCTCAGTGTGTTCTTCTTCTGAATGAGGTGGGAGAATCAGTGGACCTTTTTCACTCACCCCCGTCTCAAATCAGACATGGCCCTAATGACCTCATGAATGTAAGGCCCTATATGTAAGATATGTAAATGTTACTAGATGTAGTTTAATAATGCCCATTATTTAAGGAGATTGAGTTTTATTTATCTATTTAAGGTTTTGTAAATATGCATATAAAAAGGTCTCTAGATTTAGTTTGAACTTGGTTATTATTTTAGGAAATTAGTGTTATTTACTTAAGGTGTATTTGTTGTATATTATGTTTTATTAAATCATCTTTAATTGGGAAAATAACCTGTTGATGATAGATAAATCTATTCTATTCTATTCCTCTCGTCCTCCGAGATAACAGGTTTGATTTTAATGCAGATTTGTCTTGGAACCTTATATTTTCCTCTTTAGCTGTTTGATCGAATAGTAAATGTTCTGTATTTTTTAATTCAGTTCCTTTATACCAGTTGGGTTTTGTTTTCCTGTTGCTGAAGAAGTCAAAGATTTATTTCCTTAATCTATTAGTCCATTATGAGAAGATCACCGTAAAATATTTTCTCAAAATATGAGTTTTTCAATTTTCTTGTAGATTGTTTCATTCTTGATTTATATTATCCTGAACTTTTGGTCCTATGATCCTTCTTGAATCTTCTCTTTCTTCTATCTCGAGTTTCTCCATCTGGCCTTTGAAATTCATGTTAAGTGCTTCTAGTTTAATTGTATTATTATTCCTTGTAACTGCCAAAGCAAAGCCCCTGATTACATGTCATAAAGGTCCTCGGAGGAGTAGAAGCTAAAACCTCGTCTCTTGGTGGTATAGAGTGGTTATCTCTAAGCCTTTGCTCCCATGGTGTAGACTGAATGAAGTTAAAGGTCATACACCTCCCTAGAAGTGGAAATCTCGTTTATAATATTTTTGTTACTATCCTACGCGGAATAAAATGCACGTCCCAGCCTTTTGATCGATCACTCCTCCACGATCTCGCCTATGGAGCCCCTCAAGTATCTGTCACTGGTCCCTTTTCACTATCCCTGCTGGCAAATTCCATGAGCTTGGGAAATATTCGTTGTACCGTCAACCACGTGAGGTAACAGTGGAATTCCACGCGAAGCCACATCCAAGGAAAAGGTTGAAAGAGGAGAATTGGCCTAGAAAATGAATCGCGCAGTCTGGATACAAGCACTGGGCAACGAACCATCGATCCTCCCCTCCCCACTCCTCCCACAATGTAGGGCACCGTACTCTCAGTTAACCAGTTCACTTATGCTGTATCTACGGACAATATTGTCCTCTTGATGCTTTAATACATAGAAAGGAATATGAAATAATAAGGAAAAATTGAAAGTATGACCAAATTTTCGAGACTATTTGAAAAATAATCTTCAAATAGTTGATCAAATTTTATTTATCTCTTCAAGATTTTATTATTAGCTTTTCAATTAATTCATTTAGTTGTACAACTTCGGCTACATCCGTAGAAGCCGAAGTAATTCCGCATATTCCGCGAATTCATTGCTAATATACGGCCCAGATGTTTAGACAATAATACCTTAGAATGCAACCAAATTTAGCTGTAGGGACTGTCGTCTAGCCCGGTCTTCAGAAATGTAGCGAGAGTGACATAAATCCTAGGGATTCTGATAAGCCGAACCCCTAATGTTCATGCAAAGCTCATAGCATAACCGTTATACAGGCTAGTGTATATTTATCACTCGCTTCTGTAAGTTAACATTCTAACACATTACTGGAGTCTACTTACAGCAAATATAAAATTGCCAAGTTAATGGACACTGCCTGCCTTTGTCTTATTATTCTTATTATAAAAGGTAAATGTCCTTTTCGTCCGCCTCTGTGGTGTAGTTGTTAGTGTGATTAGCTGCCACCCCCGGAGATGCTGGTTCGATTCCCGGCTCTGCCACTAAATTTGAAAAGTGGTACGAGGGTTGGAACGGGTTCCACTCAGCCTCGGTAGGTCAACTGAGTACAGGGGAAATCGATTCCCAACTCAGCTATCCTCGAAGTGGTTTTCCATGGTTTCCCACTCCTCCAGTAATGCCAGAATGGTTCCTAAGTTACGACCACGACCGCTTCGTTCCCTATTCCTTGCCAATCTCCTCCCACAAGGCCACTGTACAGTTTAGCAGGTCGGGCCGTTGGGCGAGGTACTGGTCATCTTCCCCAGTTGTATACCCCGACCCAAAATCTCGCATTCCAGGCGAACGCCCTTGAGGCGATAGAGGTGGGATTCCTCGCTTGTTCCGAGGGAAAAACTAACCCTGGGGGGAGAATGAATTAAGAAAGAAAGAAAGAAAGAAAGAATGAATGAATGTTCCCTTTTAGTGATTTTGCACAACTTGCCAAATAGAGGTTAGAGTCTCCCCTATTTACGTCTCTCTCAACTTTTCAAACCGCCATCCCCACTTAAAAGACGTATTCATATGAAAAAGAAAATGTCACTTATTGGGTTTCACCAACTGACGACTGCAATATTTGTCGTAGACATAGAAAAAGCGTATGACCAAGTACCACTTTCTTCAAGTTTCTTCTGCATCCATTGAAGAGCAGTCATTAAAAATCCACCTGCTGTCAGAATCGTGGCCAACGAAACCACAAAGTGTTTTACCACTAACGTTATATTTTGGCACATTCAGGTGATACGCATTCTATTTCATTTTGACGGCTGCGTTCTCTTGCGGTGACCCCAAAATATTGTATGAATTAGGGAATCCAAAATTCCTACATGAAAATACCTTATCCGCAGCGTGACCGACAAATTCCAGAGCAGACCATTATGGTGGTATACGAGAACAGCTACGCTCAATACATTCCCCTAGTGCTGTGTTCTGCACTGCAGTCTGTCCGAATAGTTTCCACCCAGAGCGCAGAACAAACAGACATACGAGCACAGTTTGTGCATCACCCACTTTGACACAAATCCTCTCAACAAATATAACAATCCTTATTATACATGGAATTGTATTTTCACTCAAAAAAGAACGAACACGCGGTATTTTATGTTCCTCGCTGCGGATACCCAACCCAAACATCATAGATACAATTTTTTCTGAAAAAACTTGCACAATATCATATGCTTGTTATTTTTATAGACATAACTAAAGCATCGTCATTACTCTTGGCAGCTATATCCTAAAGCGTGTTGCAGTTCTAGAAGGCGAGAAACATTACACGCATAACTGATGCACCATCATAACCCACGGTGACCAGTGGCCTACATGTCAGGTTCCTTTAAACCCTGTTACTTCGAGGTCTTTTAGAGTGGAATGCTTGAAGATTGTCAGCCATTTTCCTATGAAATAGCACAACGATTTCCCAAAAAATGTTATATCCACACATTCACAGATGTCACACCGAGAAAATTCATGGACATAAACCAAAAAGCATGCGGAAATAATAGTTAATGGCCGTATATTATCTATGAACTTGAGCAAAAATAATGGGAACATTTTTAAAAAGGCAAAAATGTAATTTCTTATTATTTTATTTATTTATATATTTCGACTTACCCCAACTGGACTCCCTGAGGACAAAGTATTTAAAAAACAAGACTAATATTACAAGTAATTGTGAATTGATTACATAATCCTTCGTAAGCACATTTAACATATGTTTTGGGGGATATGGTTCTCTTATCATTGCCTGATCGAGGTTAGGAGATTTGCAGAACTTGACGTAAGAGAGGAATGTTTGCTATAACGCCAACCATTAATCCTATCACTTCGATATCAGACAACATACTTATGCCTGTTACTCTACTGTAGGTCATGTATGTAATTCCATTCCAAAGAAAATATAACTCTTTTAATATCTCTGAGTGATCTGATCGATTTCGATACACTATTTTCAGATTTAGAGCAAAAGTAGGAGAGTAATCATAAGATGCTGTGGTTGAAATTGACGTTCTCAGCCATAATACGATAAAATATAACAGAAGGCGTATATTATTGATATTACATTAAAAACAACATAACCACTGAATAATTCGTGCTGTCGGACAGTCATTGTATAAATACTCGGTATATCACAAACATTTACCCGAGATGATGACACATCCGTAATGCAAAAATATTCACACATTGATTCTATTTACTTATGGTACGTTATGACACAGCTGATTTAAACTAAGCCTAAGATATAAATATCTTCTAAAGGCATTTTTTTTCAATTATCCTGACGACCTATAACTACATTTGACGTACAAACCAATAAAATTAGCACAAAAAATCACCACTCAATATCAGCTACCTCGTGTTCAATAAAGTAAACGAATCTTATTTTCGCGGTAAACAAAGGAGAAACACGGCGCAAATGATGATAGACATCTGGCAAGCTTACTTCCGCAAGCTGGTGCCATCTAACGACGAACTGTTGAACTTACTCAAACCTTCGGTGAGTGCCGAATGTGGTGACGGTATATAGTACCCTGACAGTCTTCGCATCGGCTAAGAGTAACGGTATATTGACTGATACTTTGGAAGTACTGATGTTAATGTTATATTGAATCTTGAATTTGAGTGCGGCACATGGAAATTCGGGAACTCATAATTATCAGTTTGTGAATTTATTATCACCAATCAATCATCAATGATCTGCAATTAGGGTTCCTCTCCCCCAAGTGGTAGATTCCCTATGAATTGCTTTCCGCATATTTCCTTTTATCTACAAATTGTTTACGTACATTTTTTAAAAATATTTTCATCGAATTTGGAAATGTATCGACATTTCCCTTGATAATTCATTCCAAGCCTTATTTTCGTTATACAAATGAATATTTCCCCCAACCTGTCCTCTCGAATGCCAACTTTATCTTCATTTGTGATCTTTCCTACTTCTTTAAAAGGTCCACTGAAGGTTATTCTTCTATTAATGTCATTCCACTCAAACTCACCACTGACAGCTCGAAACATACCACTTAGTCGAGCATGTAGTCTTCTTACTCCCACGTCTTCCCGGCCCGAAGTTCTCAACATTTTAGTAACACTACTTTCTTCTCGGAAATCACAGGTGTCTTTTAAATTCAATTTTCGCATCCTTCTTCGATCATCTGAACTTCCCATATCTAAATACAGCTTTTCCTTGTTATACGAAACCATATGTGAATATTGAGATGATAATTAAGCATCTTAACTTAGTATCATATAGATAGGTATAAAAGTATTCATGTATTTAATTATA
Organism: Anabrus simplex; assembly: GCF_040414725.1. Classification (NCBI taxonomy): domain Eukaryota; kingdom Metazoa; phylum Arthropoda; class Insecta; order Orthoptera; family Tettigoniidae; genus Anabrus; species Anabrus simplex. Next base: position 8,628,165 of record NC_090274.1, read on the forward strand.
ATATTGAACGTAATACTTCAACAACCTCACTCCAGCTCGGAAGTCTAAGGTGTAAGGTAAAAGACTTCGTCCAGTGGAGCGTTATCAGGAAACGTGTCCATAACGCTGGATAGCAATTCCTATCCGCTGCCTCAGGGATGCTGTTGAAGGGTAGTCTCCAGTGATTCCTGTTAGTTGTTTGCCAATATCTGAAATCAGACTTTTAGCCTCTTGACACCACGTACCTATCGGGCGAGTTGGCCGTGCGGTTAGAGGCACGCGGCTGTGAGCTAGCATCCTGGAGATAGTGGGTTCGAATCCCAATGTCCAGAGCCCTGAAGATGGTTTTCCGTGGTTTCCCATTTTCACACCAGGCAAATGCTGGGGCTGTACCTTCATTACGGCCACGGCTGCTTCCTTCCAACTCCTAGGCCTTTCCTATCCCATCGTCGCCATAAGACATACCTGTGTCGGTGCGACGTAAAGCCAGTAACAAAAAAAAAATACGGCGAATACCATGAAGATGTAGTGGTCCGTTACTGCTCTGTATTTCGCCCTTTTATTGCGCAGCAAAACCAGCAGCCTTGCCAGTGTGAGGCATCCGACAGGAGAGATCTGCCTTTGTTCCATGCGACTAAAGTCGACCATCAGGGTGTTTTCCATCCGTGCGACTAATTCCACTCGGTCCTAGGACAGAACGGATATCGATAGATGTAAAAGCTCTTTTGATAATGTCATTAATTGAACAGTGTCTTGAAAATCGACCAGCAGTCTTAGGCAACTTAAAGCATGGCGGCCACAAACGTCGACTTCCGCTCCACATACGCACTTATGTGACTGGCATATTTTGCAACCAAGACGTAAGCCGATTGCGATTTTGAATGACATGTTATCCGTAAGTGTGCCAACATTGGGTGACGATAAAGCCTTAAGCCATGAGCCTGCTTCCTTTTCCTGGATGGCAAGATGTCGTGCTCGATCAATTTTTGTTGGACATGACAAAATCAAAGAATCGAAAATTCGACGGGTCTTTATCATATCCCAACTTCTTTGTGAATCCAGGAATACTGGAGGTCTCAATTTATTGGTCATGATATTCCAGTGATATCTTGCGTCAACCAGATGGCATATCTTGACATTATCACCGTAATCAGATAATAGAGACTTGATAAAGTCAGATACTCCATGAGCGGAAGCAAGAAAAGCGGGAATGGAAATATATCTTAATCTACGAATTCCGAGGCCTCCCAAATCTTATTGGTAAACACGCCAGGGTACAGTTAGTTTCCTCAAACGGTATAATATTTAGTAGGGACTCGAGACAACTTCTTGTTAAATCATCAGCCTGAGCAAGGAACGGAGAAAATAACCATAGAGGTGTGGTCCGCAGAAAGTAATTAAATTTTGGAATAAAAATACAGTTCTTTAAGAAGTATGCCATGTGAGAATTGATCGCTTTGAGGCCATCATACAGCCTCATTAATTCTGTTAGCTTTTGCTTCGCAATTTCCTTCACGGCCTCAAACGTAAGCGGTGATCCAAGCAAGGATAGACTGGAATTTATTGTAACGTGAATACCGGGAATTATGCTTGAAATGCAGAAACTGTTGTCTCATCTCTCGCGGAACAGAAGTAGATTTGACATTTTATGCGGATTAACTTCGAAACCGATGTTTTTACACCCAGTGATAATTTTCTTTAAATCCTTAGGAACCGTATCAGGATCACCGCCGATGGTTCCATCATCGAAATAAAGTAAGTTGAGAGAACTGTTCAAGTCTGCGATGACAGGCTGGAGTGTAAGACTAAAAAGTAAAGGTCCTTTTGGATCACCTTGCTGTACCCCAGACTGTGACGACATAATGTTCCTTTCAAATGTAAATATTTCAGGTGGTTTTTGCACACTTCGAAACAGATACACATATATTTTGCACTTAGTGCTCGACAACATGCTCGGATATTCTAGTTTCGGCCTTATCAGGGTGTTGTACACATTAATACATGTTATCTTTTAAATGGCTTCACATTTCTTATCACAAATCCTAAAATTGTACGTGATTCAGCGACCACATTCTGTTTCTGTAGAGTGATCGTTGAATCGAAGTTTTTCCATTCCATTACTTGTAAGCGAAGAGGATGGGAGCTTTAATTCTATATTACTAGAATGCAATATTTTTTATTGGTGTTTTCATACCCTATAACTTAACTCGGATTTCTGATGTTGAAAAATTGTATTTTGGCTGTGATGGAGCAACAATTATGGTGTAATATACTATATTATGCTGTTATCAAAATGAAGACGCTATACTGGTCTGCGGATATTCAGCCGTGAAAAAGTCATAAAACAATACATTTGGTTATAATGTTTCGTCTTGGACATACTGTCGTGAAGTTGTCTGTTCCCTTGATTCTCCGAAACCGATCATCACACGCAGACGAAATTTTACATAGAATATATAAAGCTGTATCTCGATTTCCAGGGTGTCGATCAGGACGGGGCTTTTTGAGGTAAAACAATTATCCCTTCCTTGTACTGTGCTATTTATCGTAATGCACCAGAGGGTATTGTAGAGATGTACGTTCGCTGTGAATGTAAAGAGGGAGTATTGCATGAAGAGCAGGTGTGTATACAATGACCACATTCGCAAGGTACGTTTGTGGGCTTAAAGTCGACAAATCCTGCAGCTGGAGTAGCGGGACTGTAGCATTGATCCTGTAAGGGGACAGCGCGGAGCCAGGGGTGGCCAAAATTTCTTCATTCTCTGATATCCTTTATATAATATAATGTCATTTGGTCGAACTTCCGTCAGGTACAAAACCACATTATTATCATAGAATGTTTCCATATCATCCTCTAAACTTAATTTTTAACTTAAGCAATGTATCTAGGTGTGAAGTTCCGCTCAGTGCGGTTTACCTAAATCTCTCTCGGATCCTAAATTGGCGTATCATTGCCAGGAATGTTTCAAACCATTTTCTAAAATGAAATATTCTGACATCTAATTAATGTGGTTAGAGGTTGCTAAAATGAGTGTGAACAGAAAAAACTGTGGCTGGGGGACGCGGACGAAGAATACACCCACAGTCTCCCCTGCCTGTCGTAAGTGGCGATTGAAAGGGGCGACCAATGGATGATTTTATTAGAACCATGAAACTACTTGTGATATTTACCACCACGCGGGGAACACCATGGTTCGCTTTTACTTGCGCGTAGTACCACTATGTTAGGTATCAAATAGGTTTGTGATTCGTAGCAATAGAGTACGTTGCCGGCTTCTACGGTACCTGTGATTCGTACGCATATATGCGCAACATCATGGGATTAGCGACACCATGGTTCTGCCTTGGCTATGCTTAGTACCCACTATGTGAGGAACACCACGGGGTAGTGCGGGTCCCTGTAGTTAGTCCACTTATGGGAGGAACGACATAGGTTTGCGTTGCCTGTAAATAGTGCCGCAGTGTGCGAAACACCATAGGTGTGTGTTAAATGTGCGAATTTCATTACCTGTGAGTAGTACCATAATGTGTGGAATGCCGCGAGTCTACGGTACTTTTGATTAGTACTGTACCGGTTACATTCTATTTCGTGACCAGGTCCACTAGCTGTCATAACAAACAGCTCCTCAGGATGTTAAGTGAATCCTTTCCCATCCCTCAGTTTAGCAATGAATTGCTTGGACTGGCAAGGAATCTAACCGAAGACATCCCCGCTACACCTACACCACGGGGCTGACAATTAGCAACTGTTAAAATGCCAGCTCTCGTATTTCGGTTCCTTCAATCACTGCGAGGGAAGTATACTTATAATTAGACTCAGAATGTTTAGGCAGTAGTATGTTAGAATGTAAACTAATATGGTTATTAGGAACTGTAGACTAGCCCGCTCTTCAGTAATGACGCGAGAGTAACATACATTCTAGGGGATTCCGATGGGCCGTGCCCTAACGTTTACACAAAACTCACTACATAACCGTTGTGCAGGGTAGGATGTACTTGTTCCTTAACCAATTACTGCCTAAATAATCAGGCTCTTCTTCAAGTGACTGCTACGAGGCTAAGAATATAATTTACATTCAGAAAAGGGAAGTTATTTGTGAAATCTGCGAATACAGAATTGCGAAATCTATTGATGTTCCTCATAGCCACAAAACCTTAAGATTCCATAATGAAAATGTCTGTATATACTTTTCTGCATTTCCGTGGACGGATGTAACTTCCTTCTACCCTTTCTTATCCCTTCGTCGCCATAAGGTCTATCTGTGCCGGTGCGACGTAAAGCAAATTGTAAAAAACACGAATAATCCTTCACTAAAAAAATCTTTTTTATATCAAACTGTTAGGTTCTTCTCTCTGCCAGAACTAATTTTGAATAAATAAATTTGTAAATTAGCTGAAGAAGAAACAACATAATTGAAATAGAACGACATGTTTCGTCAGTAAAGCCCGGATCTTTATGCAGTAACAAGTTAGACTGCAAACTAATTTGCTTAGTAGGAAGTGTCGGCCACCCGCTCTTCCATAATGTAGCAAGAGTAACATAAATTATAGGGGTTCTGATGGGCCGTACCCCTAATGTTTGAAAACCCCATAGCACAGACGTTGTGAAGGTAGACTATACTTGCTACTCGCTTTCGTAAGTTTGCACTCTAACCTATTAATGCATAAAAATCCGGGCTCTAATCATCAGATTCTATCAAGTCACATTCAAATATACTGTACAGTCGAAACCGGTTATGCAGATTCCAAAGGGAGAGCGAATTAACGGTCGTTATACTCGATAGTCGCATAACTGTTTTTGTTGTTGTTGTTGTTTTTGTTGTTGTTGTTGTTGTTGATTTTGCTAAAAATGCCACATCTATAACTTTCAGGCTGCATACTTACATGGTTAACTAACAGTGGGACTGAAATGAATTTTTCTTCTAATATTTGCACAGTACAAACAGCAATAATATGTCAGATAAAATATAAAATAATAAATGAGGAAAGAAGTATGAACAATGTGAATTGATCAGTTTTGTTCCACGCGGTGTTCGATAATAAATGAGATGTTCTCTCCGTCCTTCTATATGGTAGAAATCGTTGAGTGTCAAACACACAATTCCTTGGCGACGCCGAAGTTTTGTTTCCCAATTGTGTACGACCAACATTAAACACTTTCCCTTTCTGTTTCGACATTTTCACAGCGATGATTGACTTGACTATTTAACAGACGGATTTTAAATATGCGATCTACTGAAAATAAGAGTTGGAATATAAATTTCCTTCACATTGTTGTCAGCAATCCCCCAATTACTGAACAAACAAGAAATCAATATTGATACATTTATCCTTAAAAAAAGTGAAAGAATACGCCGTAATGTCCAATATGTCGTTAAAAGCGATGTCACAGAAAAATCGTTTCGACTGTAATTAGAAATGTATGAACATTTACATGAAATTTTGTTTAAATCCTAAAACATTTTAAAATTGGAACTTATCTTAATGATGTTCTCATTTCTCCCCACTCTGTCACAGCACGTTTATAAAATTCTAAATATCTGATGATATCCTTTCGAGAACAAAATATGACATTTTGTTTTGATTAAGTTACACCTTTTTAAACATAAGTCTCTTACGATATATTTTATTTCATCGTGTAGATTATACATTTTATTTAAAATTAGTTTCAGAATAAGAACATTACAGTTAAAATTAACAGAGTCGAAATTGAAAACAGATGGCTTCAGATATCACAAACTAAAAAATTTTGTCGAAAGAAAGTTATACACAAAATTAGTTCAAAGCAGTTCTCATGCAATCACTAGAAACTCTAGACTCGGCTGTGTATCAAACTCTAGCGCGCGTCAGGAATTACTGAAGATCAGCTTAAAATCGATCCCCATCCACATTAATCTATGTCCGTTAGTGCCAATAATAGGATCCAATCACGCACGCCGCCTTGCGTAATAAAGCAGCCGTCCGAGCGGTTCGCTAATGATGGCTGCATATCACATAGGGGCTCTAAGACTAGAGATCAGTTGAATCTGTCCGTGCCAATGGGAGGATATGGGCCACTTTGGCCAAACTAGAGATACTTACGGGTTCTTAATCCACGTCAATGGGCACATCCTTCAGGGAAAAGATAATGTGTGGATCTTACAAATAAATCTGTAGGCCGTCTGCTGTTTGTAATGTAATTTATTTCACCATATTTTGATATATTTATCCGTTTTAGGTCAACTCAAGATAGTATCAGAAGTTTATCTTTTATCCGTTCCACCGTCACGGGTAAACTGTTGAATGGCTCCCGATCAAACTTAATTTAGAGTCTACTCGTCCAGGAGCAGGTTTCGATATGGATATCATTTAAAAATCACTTATCACACTGGGTTTTTTTTAGGAAGATTTCCTTCCATTTCCTCGTACACTATTGATTATCTGTAAAATATGTAGACTAGATGTGCAACACCCCTTCATTTAATTCATTCAAATAATTTTTGTTATGTACATAATTTCGTTTACTCTTCAAATGACTGAGAAAATTACTATTTTCTACGGGCTTCATGCTCTGCAGCCAGTGACAGACCTACAGGATGCATAACAGGAGAAAATCAGACGTTGAATAATATTTCGCTCGGCTTGAAACTTAACCCCACCTAATGTAACTGACACCGAGGAAACATGAGGTAGAATGTCTGTCTGTCTACCTTTTTTTATATTTAAAAAAATGGAAAATTGCTGGACTTATTTCAATCAAACTATGTATTTAGAATCTACTCACTCAGGATTGTGTTACCAGGTGCATTTGATTTCATGGTAATCACATGGATTTGGTATTTATTGGAAGATACTTCTCAAATATTTTCGTTAACATTAGGTCTATCAAGCCTGTATACAGGCTACGTTTAAGAATGTTATATCCGTTCCTTTATGTCATGTACGTATTTATCATAGGACGGATAATAACGCAGATGATTACGAAAAATTTAGTTTTTAGTCAAAGTCCCGTGGGACATGTTGTGGGTAACGGGAAAAACTAAAGAGCCATTTTACTTTACACTTTTCGGTACAGCAGATATTAAGGGAGATATCATGAACGTCAGAGCTTCATGCCAGTGGTCAGAGGTACAATATGCAACCTGAGAACCACGGAGTATTCCGCACAACTTCATACCAGGAACTGTACCGTGGAAATCGTCCTCATTCTCTCTACTTTATTCGGCTTCATCATATTTCACATTACTGCCACGCGCTTTCGTAGGAAAATATCATCTTAACAAGTCGCATTAAACGTGTGGATAGAGCCATGATACTTCGCATAAATTCCTGAAAGAAATGTGTAATTTACCGCAAATTCCCCTGCGAAGAATGGGTACAAATACTAGTATTATTATATACCTAAAACCATTTGGTGGACTTCAACGTAACAATGTTTTATGTAGTCTAAAAATATAAACTGTTACTACACACACACACACTTCATTAAATTATTTACTCCACTAAGCGTTTGAGGCTTTGTACCTCACCGTGTAGCAATTAATAACAGTAACATATAACAGTTTATTGTTTCATAAATGGGTTTTAGTAGAGCTTGAAAGTATGGTCCATTGTTAAGAGTATATGTGGCGCGCTTGCCTTCTAACAATAAACTCACGGAATACACCCGTTGTCGTTCACTGTGACAGGCTGACTCAGGCCGCCTCCCCCTGTGGGTGGGGGCAGTAGAATAACATCCACGGTATCCCCTACCTATCGTAGGAGGCGACTTAAAGGCGCCATGGGGCCCTTAACTTAGACCTGGCATTGCTTCCAGTTACTTATGCCGGGCTTCTCACTTTCATCTATCCTGTCTGACCTCCTTGGTCAACTCTTGTTCTTTTCCGACCCCGACTCTAGTCCTTGTCTTTCTTTGGCGCATGTCTTCTTTTTTCGAAGTGTCGGATCCCTTCCACATATTCTCTCTGATTAGTGTCATATAGAGGATGGTTGCCTGGTTGGACAATCACCACCACCACTTAGTCCACATTTACTGTTAAAGGCTTCGTCAGTGCCTTAATCTCACAAGCATTTAGTTTGACTGCTGACAACAGAGCAGTTCCACCTTTAAGAGCCATAGAAACTTAATGTTATTGTTGGTCACAACTTCTACTCCATGTTGCAACATCAGACACAGAAGAAGTCAAAGTACAAAGACAAGAGAGTGACTGCTAAATAATAAGATAAGACACTAAGCACATAAAAGTTTGTAAATCCCGTTTCTAAATGTGGTTTTATTAATGTTGGTAAGAAAAGACAATCCACTGCCTGTTTACGGGTGAGGAATGGAATGAATGAAGCCTCCATCTAGTGAAACCTGTCGCACTCCTCTGGGGCAATTATTATTAATGACTGACAGATGAAATGAAATGATATTCGAGAATGTTTCTGGAATTAAAGATGACAGGGGAAAACCGGAGTGCCCGGAGAGAAACCTGCCCCACCGCCGCTTTACTAGTACAAATCTCACACAGAGTGAGTGGGACTTGAACCATGGAATCCAGCGGTAAGAGGCCGGTGCGCTGGCGCCTGAGATATGGAGGCTCTTAATGTTCATACCTTCATATTCCTATAAAACAAGTAATAGCAGAAAACAGATTAAGTTCCGTGCAAGTTATTGTTAAAATGCTATATATATGTGCTTCTGTTTAAATGGTTAGTACACTCAGATAGTTCATAGTTTGTGTCTCTCTCAAAGGTTAACGGATACTTCGTCCGACATTTATTTTTGAATATTCAGTTTTGCCCAGCGATTTCCTACCAAAATTTGTCGTCATATTATTTATTTCGGCCATTATTATTTCTTCTTCTATCGCTTTTCCCACAGCTGTTGCTTCGCGAGTGCGAAAAGTGTCTCGGTATGAATTTGGCCTTGTTTTACGGCCAGTTGCCCTTCCTGACACCAATCCTATATGGAGGGATGTAATCAGTATTGCGTGTTGCTGTGGTGGTTGGTAGTGTGGTATGTTGTCTGGATATGAAAAGGAGAGTGTTGGGACAACGGCAAACACCCAGTCCCCGGGTGAGAAGAATCTGACGCGACTGAACATCCGACCCGGCCAGAACCCTCTGAATATAAGACCTCAACGCTGAACATTAAGCCAAGGAGTCGTGCCTTTTGTCCATACTAATGCAATAATAAATATTCCGTATAATTCGGCGTTTTGAAATTGTCTGCTCTTCAGAGAAACAGGAGAAATAATAGCGTCCTTCGCTACTTGCTCCATCATTCACCGCCTTGTTTGAACATCAAATGGTAGATAGGAGAAAAGGATGGCCTATACTAAGGTCAATAAGAGTTTGAGTCCGATGATCAGGGCTGACAGTGAGAGAAAGTTGAGCAACGCTGTGCTAGTCGTCATATTTGTCAGCAATGACCTGTTCTGTCCTAAATTCTGTAGTTATTAGCACGAGCTTAGGAACGGGCGGAAGTTTATTGAATTCCATTAGGGCTACGTGTTTCATCAAACACTCAGCCTGTATCAAAGGATGGGATACGGCAGGGCCAGGTAACTATGGCAACGCAGCTGAACTCGTAGTTAGTCGCTCAAATGTCAGACTCCAACCCTCACAGGTCCAACTATACAGCGGAATTTATAGACACCATCAAAGGCAAGCACACCTCTTGCCACTAGAAAACGTTTGGAGGTCATGAATTTTCGACCAACCTTAGCATCGAGGATTATTAATATTATTATTATTATTATTATTATTATTATTTTATTCGTATACGACCATTTGAGAAAACGTTAAACAACAATCACACACTACTGGAAGCTTTCTTTGCAATCCACAATCTCTGAATGCTTGCCTTTGTCCAACCCCTATTCAGGTTCTGTTCGTCATGGAAGCCTCTCAAGCTGTCGATCACTGATCTATACTTTGTTCTGTTTAGGATGTCTTCGCGATTTAATCCAAACTGCTCAAAATCCTTTCTTACCTCCCCAAACCATTTGTCAGAAACATTAAGTCTATGATGAAGTGATTTAAAACTATGTTTTGTCAGTTTTTTGTCCATTCTAAACATATGTCAATAAAATTTGAGTCTTCTTTTCTTCTTTAGCTCAATCAGTCTGGTATAGTTCTCCCCTTCCTCGAAACCTATAACCTATACTGGCCATCCGCGATATTTGGGCCCATTATCTTTCGGAGGATTTCCCCTCAAATTTCTGGCCTTCTATTACACCAGACATTCCTGTCATTCGGAGTAATTCACTAGTAAACAGACAATGTGTTGTACTGTCTTAGTTTAACTCGCCTTGAGCTGGTTTTGCTCTTGCACACACCACCATGTGTCTTGTAAAAAGCAGTGTTGAAGACATAATAATAATAATAATAATAATAATAATAATAATAATAATAATAATGTCAATCTCTTGGAAGAAATAGCGAAAGGATCAGGTATTTTAGAATTTCCGTATAAAAAACCAAATTTATGGAAAATATAAAAAATGCACCAGAATTTCTAATGACAGGAATTGGTCGAGGAAGGAAGGAAGAAAGAAATTCACATATTTGCGAGCAACAATTCAAGAAAATAGTTTGGAAAAGGGCGCTGTGGAAGAAAGGATACACAAGATGGGAAAAGCATACGCCATAACAAGCAATATCTACAACAAAAGGTGTTTATCTAAAAATTTCAATAAACACAACACAGTAGTCAAACCGGTATGCCTATATGCGAGTGAATGTCTAGTAGTAAATTACAAGCTGAATAATTTAGAAGTACTAGAAAGAAAAACAGTATAGAAAATACTGGGCCCGCTAAGAACTACAGAAGTCTGGAAATTAAGAAGTAATGATGAAATATACCGCAACATAGAAAACATAAGATACAATGCGGAAGAGGCGAATTATATTTTTGGACTTTTATGCAGAATAGGTGACAACTGGTTAACCAAACAGATCTTTAAATGTATTTCGAACGAGAAGTGAACAACAACCTGGATTGATGAAGTCAAGAAAGATTTGGAAATAAACAGCATAAGGAAAAAACAAGCAACACAGAGAGAAAGAATTTTTAGACAGAAAATGTTATAAAATGGAAGGATTCCAAGGTCGGAAGGGAAAGAAAACCGGCTCGAAACTGTCTGTAGAAAAGAAAAGGAGCCATGAAGCAGTATTGGAGGAAGAAGGAAACACAAGAAATGAAGCATTGAAATTGGTACGTGGTCCCTAGAAGACCCTAACGGAGAAAGAAATAAAGAAATAATAATAATTCGTAGTAGCAGTTCAGTAAAATATTACTCTTCTTATTCCTCAGTACGTGATCCAGTGTCACTTTCAACGAGATTCACTTGAATACCACTCAGATATGCTTCGACGCGGTGATTATCCTTTTGTTCTTATAACTGCGCGCTATTTCTTCAATGTGAGCTTCATTCACCGTAAATTACTTATTTGCACTTGTATATGGTCGCCAATGAGTTGTACAACAGTTTATTCGTTCATTTGTTGTTCGACTTTAAATATCTTGATGAATATCCACACCGATCGGTGGCAACGAGTTTGTTCTTTGTTCGCCATTAAGAACTGAAATGTAGGCATTCTATGTTTCAGCGGGAAACCTCGGTGGTTGCGCTGTACTCCTGACACACACATTCTCCGCATAGATTACGGATGATTAAATGAAAACTAATTTGCCTCGTAGGAACTGTCTACTAGCCCGCTCATCTGCAATGTAGGGAGAGTAACATAACTTGTAGGAGTTACCCCTAAGGCTTATGCAAATCTCGTAACAGAACTGTTGTGCAAGGTGGACTATAGACCTACCTATTCCTTACCCGCTTCTAAGTACGCATTCTAACGTATTACTACCTAAACATCTGGGCTATATACAGGGTGATCGGAAACGATGTGAGCCGGATATGTGAGCGTTAGAGGGTTGGTCATACTGATAAATAATTCGATATTTCGCGCCATTGTCATTTTGAAATTAGCCAATCAGATCGCTTCGTGAGTGAATTCAAATGGGCTCTGCGAGGATCAGTCTAGTGGTACTATATTTCAAGGTGCTCAAATAATTCAGCCCCGTGTCAGTACATTTACTGGGATGTAAAATATCGTGCGGGACAAAATTCCAGCTGCTTGGCGTCTTCTAAACAATTCAAAAGTAGTTAGTGGGGCGTAAAAGCATTATTATTACATATTTATATATATTTTGCGAATGAGCCCATTAGGACTACCCAAAGTACTTAGAGACTGGCATTTGCCTTTCTTTGTGCCCACACTTCCTTCATTCGTTTCATTATTATTATTATTATTATTATTATTATTATTATTATTATTACTGAAAAGTAAAACTTACAACCTGTTTTCCAGTCGTTGACCGGGTCAGGGATGTGATGAATGAACCATATGAGGTCGCCATTCCCAAGGTGATTATTAATGACTGATAAATGCTATGAAATGAGAATGGGGAGTGTTGCTGGAATGAAAGATGACGGGGAAAACCGGAGTACAAGGAGAAAAAGCAGCCCCGCCTCCGCATTGTCCAGCACGAATCTCACATGGAGTTACCTGGATTTGAACCACGGTATCTAGCGGTGAGAGGCCGATACGCTGCCGCCTGACCCACGGAGGCTCTATTATTATTATTATTATTATTATTATTATCTGCGAATAAGCCCATTAGAACAGCGCAAATTATTTACAGGCGTGCAATTGCTTTCTTTTGTGCCGATATTTCTTTCATTATTTTCCTCTCCGCTTCCTTTCTGTGTTCAGACCACGTTGTTCCAGTCTTCTTCTTTGGTCCTTCCTCTTGGTCAACTCCCATTTTCGAGCTTTGAATCTGAATATTATCCTGATTTGGACATCTGCTGGTGTAGTTCCTGTCTGTTTCAAATCGGTTTTGATTTCTTCAATCCATTTCATAGCGCCTGTTTTAGCTTTACTCCTGTTTTCATAGAATTCGACTATTTCTTTTTTTATTATTATTATAAAAAGATATGCGTACATTTCTTCGCTACACGGAAATGCGTAGGACTAAGGATACGTTTTTCGGCTTAGAAGACGAGAGATCCGAGTACAGATACTTTGATTGCTCCCCTCTTAGTAACCTCTTACATCATGCAGGGGTACAGATAAAACAACCTTCCACTCCGCCCACAGGGGAGATAAAGAATTCAGATGCATCGAAGGAAACTTGTAGCATTATGATCAATGTCCCTGTTGGTGTTGGACGCATACGGAAAAAAACACGCACGGTATCCCCTGCCTAACGTAAGAGGTGACTAAAAAGGGTGACAAAGGGATAATGGATTTTGAATCATCGCATCTCCTATGATTAGCACCATCCTCCGAGGAACACCATGACTCTGCGTTACCTGGGAATGGTGCCATTATATGAGGAACACAATGGTTCTAGTTTACAAGCGATTAGTACCATCATGATGGGACGATGGCCTAGATTTTGGACACCTTTAGACAAGAAGCATCATCGATTTAGGATTCTTCTCTGAAAGTAGTCCCTTGTTTAGTTATACCATTGTTTTAAGTTCATAACCATTGTCCATCATAATCTTTTTGAAATATGATCAGTGGATGGACTTTGGAATTATTTTAATTTTCAATATTGTGTGTTCGATCCGCTGATTATTCATTTATTCATTCATTCATGTTCCGAATTCTGGTCAGTAACTGTCATTACATTTCATCTCATTTCATACAATTAGCGGCCGGTCACCTAGATGTTAGGCCCCTTCAAATAACGAGCATCATCTTCTACGTCCAACAATACGGCAGCTGATCCAGGACACAACATTCCTATGCCATGTCACAAGATCTACATCCAACAAAATGATCGCTCATTTATCACATAATTTCATTGCCGTACACATTCACGAGATACGTATTATGCAAAAAATTCTGCTGCCTGCAGTGACTTCACCGAATGTAAGGGGCTTTGCTGTGAGCAAAGTAGACAGTGGAAACTCGTTTCTACCTACTATGCACATAGAAGGCGGTGTTATGGTAATAATGTGAGGAATATTATGACGAACACTAGTTGCCTGGTAACCACACTGCCGGTTTTGTGTACAGTACACGCCAAGTTGATGACGCTAATTCCAGATAAACCCAAACGTATGGATGTTAAAATCATATTGGGTGTTTTCATATTTCACAAGAATAATCCCACTGTTACGAAACAATATACCATAACAGCATCTTTTTCGTAGTCGTTTGACAAAAATCATAAATGAGCACCACGTTGAGCACATTCAGATTATGCGGAAGGCGCAAGAGGTCAACTCCCCTACCAGCTGTTGGGTGACGCAACCGTCCGAACACCGTGCCTGGAGGAACGAGAGAACCGTGAGCACGGCGCCTCGTCTGTATGCAACCACGCAGTGGTGGCGTGTGAGTTTGGTTGCAGCACAGCAGGCGGCTGAGGAAAATCAATAAGAAGTGTAGTAATGGAAAGGAAGCACTGCGCCAAGTAGATTTGCACCCTCAATGCCTTCGAAATGAATTTAACATGGCGAGCAATTCAGTGAGCAGATACTGAGGGCTTTGTGTATGACTAGGTTAAGTTTATGTTCATACCTTTACATTACAATTGCTTGGAGCTTGTAATTTATGTCAGTAATGCCAACCGTCAATTATTATGAACTTCTCAGACTTCATTCACTCAAGTCTGTGGCAGAAGAAACAATTTGATAACTTACATAAGAGATAATCAACATAAGGAAAAATCCTCCGCGGCTCAGACGGCAGCACGCCGGCCTCTTACCACTGGTTTCCGTGGTTCAAATCCCGATTACTTCATATGACATTTGTGCTGCACAAAGCGAAGGCGGGACAGGTTTCTCTCTGGGTATTCCTGTTTTCTCTGTCATCCTTCATTACAGCAACACTCTCCAATATAATTTCATTTCATGTCAGCGACAGGCTACGGCAGCCGGCACAAACCCTATCCTGGCCGCTAGATGGGGCTTCATTCATTCCATTCCGGACCCGGTAATAGTGTTGTTCGCTTTTTGCGTCCCACTAACTACTTTTTCGGTTCTCGGAGATGCCGAGTAGCCGAAATTGTGTCTCCCACGAGTTCTTTATATTTAAGCAAATCTACCGCCACGAGGCTGTCGTATTTGGACACCTTCAAATACCACCGGACTGAGCCAGGATAGAACGTGCCATCCAGCGCCTCAACCGTCTGACCCATTCAGCCCAGCGGTCGAATGACTGGAAACAGGGCTGTGGATACTTCACAAACATAAGGGCTGTAAATCAAATATATAGAGAAAAAGTACAACACAGATAGAAATAAGTCATGGAGAATGAATCGAACACATGAGACGAAGTGCAGATAGTTGGAGACTGGGCTATCGAGGGGAGTATTCTCCTAGTTTAGACGACGAAATTTCGACTGATGAATTATTACAAGAAATATAGAAAGGGATCAGGTATCAACAACTGAGTTTTGGAAAGAAAGTTATAAGAATAACGTTCTCCTCGCAAACACATTGTTATTCTATATATAATAAACGCTCAATAAATGTTTTACAAAACTAACGTTCTTAAACCAGAGGGAGCTAACAGGTGCAGTTTGTACCCAAATATTCCAGATCTTCTCAATACTACAGGAAAAATCTTGCATTTCTTGAAGTCAGCGGAAATATATTTATAATTAATAAAAACAATCCAGTGTGCAGGAATAAATCCATAGATTCTCTGTTGCTAGGGAACGTACATGAGATAGGTATTACAAGTCAAGGAGCCATCTTCGGTCCCCGGAACGAGGAGCCGTGTTCAGTAGGTAATATCCATTTCTGTCCATGTGTACGTGTGTGATGCTCAGCCAAATCTATGGCAAGAAGGGATTTGAAAGTATTAACAGAGGCGTTTTCTTAGGTGAATCTTTTTATAGGTCAAGACATGCCTTCACCAATCATTTCTTTTTATTGTTTCAATTATTTATGTTACGGATGAAACTCAATATTTATCCGATATTCACTTAAAATGTTCACGCATGGCTGTCTGTAAGTGCAATTCTTGCTGTGAACGTCATAAACAAGCAAGTTTTTACGTGAATTAGTCGGTGCTCTGTAAATATACAAGTCTATCGACACGACATGTAATGCAGGTGAGGCTGCAAACTACACGACAGAGCTTTTGAACATCTTGAAGCTGAAAATTGTGGCACCGATTATCCTTCTCAGCAATGTGAATCCTCATTCCCTCCGCAACTGAACACGGCGCTCAGTCAAGAAAATGATGCCGAATATTATTTGAAGACACAATCATGACCGGACATGGGGTAGTATTCATTCGTGAGATTCAAATCATCACTTCGGATATTCCGTTTCAATTTAGACGTCTGCAGTTTCCCGTTTCTTTGAGTTTCGCTGTATGCATCAACGAGGCACAAGGACAATCGCTTAAAGTTGTAAGATTCAGACTTAGGTAACGGTGCGTCTCCCAAGAGTTGGAAAGGCAAACACACTATCCATCTCAGCTCCAAATGAAAGGACACTTAATATAGCACTACAAGGAAAAAAAATAGTTGTTTCTATACAATATGGTCTTTTATATAGTGTTAATATTATTTGTACCATCCACCAACCCGGTATGTTAAGCAATGAAAGTAACACAATTAAAAGAAATGTAATGCATGCAATTTCTGTAAAAACTGCGTGTGTTAATATGTATATAGGCATTTGCTTTTAAATAAATGGTTTGACAACATCTAATGGTCGAATTAATAAACGAGGGCGAAGCTCCGTTACATGTTAGTATTTAAGATTTTAGATGGCAGGCCGGGGTCACCTGCCCTAAATGGGGTGAAAGATCAAATTCAAGTAACTATAGAAGGGTAACTTTGTCATATTCACTAAATAAAATAACCCAAACCAAACTCTCTGGAGCAACAGCGCCGAAAGGTCTTGGCCTACCAAGCGACCGCTACTCAGCCAGAAAGTGTGATATTTCCTCAGTGATTATCACGTAGGCTGAGCGGACCTCGAACTGTCCCTCAAACCAGGGTGTAAGTCCCGAAGCCTCCGGGTACTCTAGGGAACTCGCTGGTAATATTAGCAAAAACACTAAGAAATTGGTAAAGGAACCCTCGATCCTATCGAGACTCCAATAACGATTCAATAAAGTAATATGGACAAGTGAAAAACAATTATAATGAAAAGGGTAATGGATAAATGGATGAAGAAAGGAGGCAAATGATGCATCATAGAAATCGATTTAAACAATGTAAATAATTTGCCCTCCAGAATGCTTTTTCCGTAATTTTGAAACTCATGCGGTCCATATATTGGGACATTTTCTGAGATAAAGATAATTTTCACACTTATCCGCAACAAAACTTCTCGAATGTTCACTATTTGAGCCATTTTTCTACATATTTTCAGTGAGACGAGTAAAACAAACCCTCTTGCAATGTCCTACCACACTGCAGTCCACTGCCGCGCGGCAAGGCGACGTAAGTGCCTCAAGATGTCGGCGCTATTACTGTACGCCAGCAAACACTTGTTCCAAGGTAAACTGACACACTGAGCACTGCCGTGAGACAATCTGCCAAGTAGTTCTCTTTAATAACTGAAACACTTGCGTTTTTGTAAAGCCCATCTGTTAAAGTACGACTACGAAATTAGACGCATTCTACTACAAAACAGGAATATCTGCTGGCAATCCAGATTAAACACATGCTCGTTCAGCTTAGAATTAGATAGAATCTGGGAATGTTTCTTGATTCTTCTCCTCCTAATAATCTCTCTCGTTGCATTAGATAAGTTCATGAAGTTAACGACGGTAGTCACAGTCGCAAAAAAGAATTGACTCTAGCTAAATGACGAAGCAAAAGGAACAATCAGTGTGCGCAGAGTCGTATTTCAGGTTTATGACGTCGTGGGTAAACTCTGAAATACCCTCCATCTCGCTCGCTAATAAGCGATGATGTGCCATTTTCAGTTTTAGTTCGGGAGGGAATTCTCTTTTGATCCTCCACTGGAGAGCTGTGCGGAAGATAAAATAAGCGTTGGAAGACACATGAACACCCAGTCCCCGAGCGAAGGCAATCTACCATTGGAGGTAAACATCCGTTGACTCAGCCGGGAATCGAATCTGTATTCGAAGGCCAACACGCTAACAACTAGACTACCGATGCTAACCTCCCGTTCCTCTAATACATGAGCCGACTACTAGCGTTGGTCTTGTAGAAGGAAGAAAGAAAGAAGGAAAGAAAGAAAGAAAGAAAGAAAGAAAGAAAGAAATGATATTTGAGTAGCAATTTGGAGAGGAAGTGACCGTGTCATTTTCCTGGAGAAGAAATGAGACCTCGAAAAACCATTAAGAACGGTCTACTGTGGTATTCGGACCAAGGGTATCTCCGGAATCCGGATTAGTTGCATTCGGCCGTACCGCTGAGCTAATTATGTCGGTTTCTGAAAATGGTATTAATAATAACAATACACCGGAATTTTAGACGGTATTAGGTTAGAATGCAAGCTAATTTGGTTATTGGGAAGTATCGTCTAGCCTGATCTTCCGTAATGTAGCGAGAGTAACATAAACTGTAGGGGTCGTGAGGGGTCGAACCCCTAATGTTTATGCAAAACTCATAAGATCACCGTTGTACAGGCTGGAGTATACTTATTACTCCCTTCAGTAATTGTGTATTCTGACCTGTTTCTGCTTACAAATCCAGGCAATAATAATAATAATAATAATAATAATAATAATAATAATAATAATAATAATAATTACAGAACAAAGATCAGACACTAGACCATGGTTACAAAACTTTACAATTCAGAATGTCTCATACTGAATAAGAAAGGGGAAATGGATGGGCTAGAGAAGAAATAAAGAAAAATCTTGAGAAAGATCTTGGGTCCCGAGAAAAGAAATAACCGTACATGGAGGAATAGGAAAAAATAAATATCTATACAGACAGACAGAGAAGATACTATACGTAAGAGGAGACTGAAATTTTATGGGTTCCTCACAAGAATTAACGAGAGTCGACTGACAAAGAAATTCTTTAACTACATCATTAATATAAACTGGGTAAGTGAAACAAGGAAAGACATGGAGGAAGTTGGAGCAGTCCAAAAGAAACATTTCCTAGAGATATATTTCGAGCTAAAATAGAAAAATTCAAGGGGTTCCAGGAAAAACGAAATTAAAAGTCCAAGAACATGTGGTCAGAGGAGACGAAGAGGAACCACAGCGAAATGAAGTTCTGGGAGAAGAAAAAATGAGTAACCAGCCAGTCGACTGTTTACCTTAATCCAAAGTAGGCCAAAGACGAAGAAAGAAGAAGAACGGAATTAATAATAGTCCCCACTCGTAAATGTTACCTACGTTTGTCTGGTAACTCCATGAATTGTATAATATTTAATACGTCTATAAATGCGTGCATTCTAAATTTTCACCTGGCATGGAATGTTAAATTAGCTGTATTCACAACGATATTACTGTATTTGATTGACTGATATATTTTTAAAAACTTTTTCAATACCCTCACTCTTGGCTTTAGATTAAAGTTTCCGTTTTCCTTGCGCACTCCTGACATCTGCCCACTTCATGTGGGCTGTCCTCTCCCGCTATCGAGTTCTTCAGAGGGCATTGACTAGAGGCTGCAGCGGCCTGACCGGCACACAAAGTGACTATAGGTACAGTCTTAGGTCAAACAAACTTTACCCGCAGCTAACAAACATTCAAGTTAAAGGCTGCTTTTCACCATGTGGATATACGCCAGTGTATTTTAGTATCGAGAATGCGCTCTTCCTACACGAAATAACACCATTTAACTGTGCTGTTGTACAACACCGTTCTTGTAATGAACTATCAATCGAAACTAATTTATAGATTGAAAATCCACAGCCTGTTTCCAGTCATTGGACCGGTTCAGGAATGGAATTAATGATGCCCCCATCTAGCGGCAAGAATATGAATTGTGCCGGCTGCCCTAAGCCTGTCCCAACCTTGTGGGGCAATGACTGACTGGCAGATGAAATGAAATGATATTGGAGAGTGCTGATGGAATGAAAGATGGCGGGGAAAACCGGAATGCCCAGAGAAAACCCTGTCCCGCCTCGGCTTTGTCCAGCACAAATCTCACATGCAGTGACCGGGATTTGAACCACGGAGCCCAGTCGTGAGAGGCAGGCGCACTGCCGCCTGAGACACGGAGGCTCAATTTATAGATTCAGGAACTGATTTACTTTAAACAACATGCATTCTTTTTGAGTTCCAGTTTTCATAAATTTATTGAACAAATTAACAAACCCTCTAAATAAAATGTTAAGAAAACATATATAGGACCTACCCACCACAAGCGTTTGTTTCAAACCCTCGAACGACTCCTTCAAATGGACTTTATTATTATTATTATTATTATTATTATTATTATTATTATTATTATTATTATTAAATACATCACAATTCCTAAAATATCCCGGTGGTAATAGTCACTTACAGCAGTGTAATCATAAAGTTAAAGCATAATTATCCAATAACTACAACAAGAAGCAATTCAATGGAAAGAAAACATAAGAAAAAGAAACAATACAAGTGTAACATTCTAGATCCAGCATCACCCTATACAGTTTCACACACAACTTAATTATTTCCCGTGCTTAACACTACGGCTTACAACACTCTAGGTTGAGCTTACTACTAGCTTAACATTAAAAGACTAATAAGAACGGTACTGACAGTAGTAGGTGCTTGGCTCACATAGAAATAAACAACCACAGCTATTGCCAACATTCACGCGCGCACAAGCACTTGATCGCAATGTCAGTAGCCGATAAACTGAAATGTGCAAAATTCAAGGCTACTTCATACACATGTATAAATTTGGATGGGATGTCCGCTGCACCCTAAATGATTACACACAAGAATAACTTAACGAAACACATAAAGTTGAATTTTTTTTACGTATTTTTGTGTGCGTTCTGTTAGGAGCGAACCAAAATTAATTGTAAAAATCTCATATTGTTACTTTGCAAATAGATTTACATCTGCCGCTAATACATTTCGAAAATAAGTACCTATTTTAACAGGACAGAACGAAAAACAGCTTGTTAAAACAATAGTCGTCAGTAAGAGTGATTAAATCACTTTATTGGTAACTCTGGGTGTTGTGCTTCTCACATGCTTTACTATGGCGTTCTTAATGGTTGAAATATAAAGCAGTTTTGACAGTTTTCCAAATAAAAGGAATTTGATAAAAAGAATGCAATTGATTTATCTATTTCTCTTGAAGAAAACTCAATTTACATAAAGTTTTCAAATTCTCTTAAAGATAAACAAACGCACATTAAATTTATCAAATTTTCATTAAAGAATCAACCCAGTGGATAAGATCACAATGTGCTGGATCTGCAGACACAAGACATTGGAGACGAAATGAGTTACACTGTAACAAAGCTATGCAGTGGTGTTGACGTTTAATTCCAGCGAGCAGCTAATGAAGTTTGTGAGACAGTTTTAATCTAGCGGGACTCGCTGTCTCTCTGTGAACACAGGACAGAGGGCTTTGGAGCATGTGTAGTGCAGCCAATTCTTTCAAATAGGCGCTGAACACCCGAGGGGCGGCGATGGTAGAGTGCATCCATGGTATTCCCACAGTTTCATAAGAGGCGGCGAATGAAAGGGTGCTCTTATATTGGGAATAAGGCTTGACGATCACCGGGTGCCTAATGATGTAAGGTATTGTTACCTAGCAACCCTACAGGTTATGTCTTATGGCAGGTTGCCGACGATGGATGGCCATGACCGGGAAACGTATTGATGGTGATTCTGTTTTCGCAAAGGGACAAGTGGTTTCTTGGTTTCCTCGGTGTTGGCTGCATTCTGATGCAAATGTTCACTCTGGAAAATAAAGGACTGCTATATTGAAAGAAAATTCATTTCAAGTGAAGTAACATGTGTCTCTGACCGCCATATTCAAATCAATAGAAAACACGAAGGGAGAGACAAGGAAGATAGAGGTAGTTTTGATTGAATCACGCGCACACTCTTTTTTTAAAGAGCTCCGTTGATCAGATCAAGTCCCAGACATCGATTGTGAATTAGCAGCTGACGGCCTCTAATTCAATAATCGCACCATCGCCCCCCACATTTTTACCCGCTAATTACCTCTAATTACGTGGATATTCAGGTCAAAGCGGACAGTGGAGCATACAGCCTCATATCAACGTGAAAAGCTTTGTGGACTACTAATCTAATGTTCACTCGCGGATTCACACGTGAGGTATTCTTCCCCGTTCGACGTGAATTCTAACCAATAAAATCTCTCACAAGGGCGTTGTTTCAGCACTCCATGCGAATAGCATGACTCAGCGACATTTCATCTGACAAACAAATGTTCCAAAATGGTTTTACCCTATAACAATTTTTGTCCCGCAAAAATATTCCCGATCAATTTTTTCGAATATATTTGTTCTCAGTAGGAACCAGGGACAGTCTGTAAGGTCCCATGGTACCACCAAGAAATTCAGAAAGAGTTTTATATTATTTTCCTCCTAAGAACGGGTTATATTAAATTTAAATTTCAGGAACATGATTGCATATCCTATTTTGCCTGCATCTGAACGAGCGCGCTAGTCGACATGCGCTCTGCCGGCGCTCGTCGGAATGTGTGAGGCACTGGTCGCGTGACACAACGCTTCAATTTCATCCGCTAGAGTGCAGCATGTGCTTGTACATTCTACATTGTAGATTATTCTTTAAGAGAATTTGAAAAACTTATTGTCGATTAACTTTCAGAAAATCCAAAACATATACAGTAAATAGAATTTCCGTTTAAGAAAATTTGAAAACATAGATAAATTGAGTTTTCTTAAAAGGAATATGATAACCTAAATTGAAATTATCATTTAGACTTTCACGGCCCGTGTAACTATTCATGAGGTATATTTTTGGGCTTATGCCGTGTAATTAATTATAAAAACACACTCAACGCGTTTCGAAAGGAACCTTGCCTTTCTTCATCAGGAGACAACAGAAAAATGAACCTACGCATAACAGGTTGCTAAGAGAAAGCAACAAGGAACTTGAAATGGTGCCCTAAGATGTAAACGGGACGCCATTTTAGCTCCAGATATTGTGAGAACCATTAGAGAGTAATGCTTTACTGTTGCCATTCGTTGTCTCTATCTGGGGCTAAAATGGCGTCCCGTTTACATCTTAGGGCACCATTTCAACTTCCTTGTTGCTTTCTCTTAGCAACCTGTTATGCGTAGGTTCATTTCTCTGTTGTCTCCTGATGAAGAAAGGCAAGGTTCCTTTCGAAACGCGTTGAGTGTGTTTTTATAATTAATTACACGGCATAAGCCCAAAAATATACCTCATGAATAAACTGAAATTGATTTATCTTAAAGAGAATTTGATAAACTTATTATTCGTTTACTTTTCTTTAAGAGAATTTGAAAAGCATTAAGTATATTGATCTATTGTAAGATAAACATAATGTAAATTGATTTTATTAAAGAAAATTTCATAAATTTAATGTAATTTGATATATCTTTAAGAGAATCTAAAGGAATGAGTGTTTTCAAATTATCTTATATGCAAACTGATTTTCCTCTAAAACACACACACACACACACACACACACACACACACACACACACACACACAAAAGTTGACCTACTAAAAATAAACATGGTTAATGGGAGACTTCCAGCCAATGAAAAGTTTGGTACCGCGATAGCTGATAACCGGACAATGGCTACGAAATTCCTCAAACTAAGCTGAGCTGCGAGTTTAAACTCAGAAGTCGTAAAGAAAACGCCGAAAGTGTCAAAGTTCACGCATTCCTTCAACCAGTGGGGGAAATATTCTCCAAGGTGAACACGTATGACTATTGTACACTTTACTGTTTTTCTGAAATACCAAATAAATTTTTTTACCTCAAGAAAATGTTGAGGGGAAGTTTAGGAATATTAATAAGGTATTGAAACAGATGTGAAGGAAGCTATACTGAAGTGATCCCGGTTGTTGCCTGTATGCGATGAAACCTTGTTCAAATACAGTTCACAGCATGTTTTAAATCTGCATTAATTGACGGTCGGATCGATGTCAGAACTAAAGTAACCTGAAAACATGGTGTAAGGTACGTGTGCTTATCAAAGAAATCTGAGTTTTGACAGTTAAGGTAATTTATTGTTTTAATTTAATTTTTGTTTCCAAATTTGACCGCATAGAATTTAAGGCTTCTAGGCCTTTCACTCTTCTAACCTCTTCATTCTTTCGATTCTGATCCTTCCCTCCTCTTTGGAAATGATCCGTTTGGGTCTCCATTTTAGTGGTTTCTCTTCAAATGATTTTAAACGTAGACATGGGTATCGTCTCTTACCAGGTGTCCGTAGAATTTCAGCCTTCATTTCGTGACCTCTTTAGAGCTCCTCATTTTCCCCATCAGTAGTCTTCTTCCATCTTAGAATTTTCTTTATAATCTCACTTTCCTTATTCTCGACTTCTTGCAGGTCCCATTTTTTAATATAAAATAAGGCACCCTTTAGCGTATAATCCTTCGAGGTTTCATTACCGACAAGTTATAATGTCGGCTTTCACCTGGTAGGACATTGCCTGTTTGTTCCACCTGTTCTGTGTTAGCTTGTACTCGTAGGCCAGATCTTCTTGTTTTCCTCCTTATCCATTCTCCCAAGTATTTGCACTTCTCTGTCCTTTTAATCTTCCCATGTTTTACCTCCGTATACTTACCACTTTCGTGGTGGTACTCTTTATATCCCGTATTTTCATAGAGACTTTAGGACCCGATTACATGCAGACTCTCAAGCATCTTCTCGCGTTTTGGGCTAACAACGGGAGGTCACTATGTCCGCATCTCCGATTTTGTTCAGACTTTGTAGGTTTGTAGTAGCACCTCACAAAAACACGCTGAAAAAGTAGTAGAACGCAACTCTCAAAAATTTTAGGAAAAAGATAGTTTGAAAATGTCGGGAAACTTACGAGAGGTTTAGGATGCCAGGTACCATCAAGCAAGAGACTGTAGCGAGATGGGCGAATGGTTAAGGTTCTCCATTAGTTATGAAGTGGTGAGTTCGACTCACACTGCTACCAGCTTTTTACGCCCCACCCCAACTTTCGCCTCTTTTTTCTTCTATTGCTGTCAAAATAGATTCTAAAATGTTCTTTCCCAATAATTCGACGTCTTCAGTAATCTCTACAAAGTCGCCGGGATCCAGTAAGCGATGTATACAAAGAAGCCGCTCGACGTAAGCCATGGCCCTTGCCAACTGTTTATTTGTTGTGTGCTCTCCCGGGAACTCGTTTGCACTTTACGTAGCTTCACGTCCGTTGAAACATAATTCAACATGAGAGATCTCCACGCCGATCGAACTTACGATGAGCACGTCTTGTTAATCGCACACAGCCGTTACACGACACAACGCGGTCAGACAGTGACTAACTGCTGCTCTAATTCGCAACACGAAGAAGAAGGGGATCAGGAAATGTCAGAAAGAAAAGTAAAGACGAGCGTGACTCGAGCTCGCCATCTTCATAACTGAAATGGAGAACCTTAACCAGCCATGAAGATGGTTTACCGTGGTTTCCCATTTTCACACCAGGAAAATGCTGGGGCTGTACCTTAATTAAGGCCACGGCCGCTTCCTTCCCACTCTTAGGCCTTCCCTATCCCATCGTCGGTGCGACGTAAAACAAATAACAAAACAAAAGTAACCTTAAACACTGGACCACCGCGCCACAGTCTCTCACTTTCTGGTACCTGGCATGTGAAACCTGTCGTAACTTTTCTCGACATTTTCAAATTTGCTTTTTTCGGAAATTTTTGATAGCTGCACGCTACTATTTTGCCAGTGTTTTCGTGATATAGTACTACTAACCTACAAAGTTTGAAGACGGGAAAGTCATTGACAAAAGCTGATCACTTGATATGTAGGTTGTATTGCTTCTTCCCCAGATTGATTGATTGATTGATTGATTGATTGATTGATTGATTGATTGATTGATTGATTGATTGATTGATTGATTGATTGATTGATTGATTTCGCATCGGCCAATTCCGGACCACGTCATTTCAAGTGGCTGCTTCTGCCTTCCATGTCTGCCCAGTACTTCCGCATGCGTTCCCAGTGTCTTTCCTTCCTATCCTGCGTCTACGTCTTTCCAGCTTTTAATTTTGGATCGTCTCGGAAAATCTGGTAAGCTTGAAGTTTCTTCTTAAATGGGGCACGCTTCTGGATGACATTATGCGTGAATCCCACTTCTTCAAGGTCTCTGTCCACCTCAATGAACCAAGCCCCTTTAGTTTTCTCCTGCTGAAAGAAGGCAATGATACGGTCGGTCAGTCTTGTTTCGTGCATTCGTGCCACATGCCCAGAAAAGGTAACTATTCTTTTCGGGATGATATCGGTTATCTTCTCTACGTGGATGTACAGTCCTTCTTCTGTACTCCCCGTTGTCTTTGACTGGACGTAAGATCTTCCTCAAAATCATTCCTTCCTTGGCCCCCAGTTTCTGCATCAGGCCTTTTTAGTTCACTGCAAGACATTCTGAAGCGTATAAGACCTCTGGACAGACGACACTACAGGAAGGCCTCAGCTTTGCATTGAATGACGTGGACCTTGTGTTGTAGACGGCCTTTCCATCTTGTTCATCCGGAATATAAACGCTTCTTTCTCTGACAAGTTTGGTGTTATCACTTCTCCGAGGTACTTGAACGTATCCACTCTTGTCCCACTCTGTGCTCTCTGGGTGCCACCTTCATATTAGTTACACATTTTGTTTTCCCAAGAGAGATCTGTAGGCCTGGCTTCGCTGCTCGTGTTTTAAACTGAAAAACCGGTTACCTGGCTGTGTTTAAGGGATAGGAAACAATTGCAAGATCATCTGCAAAGGCTAGCCAATCAAAATCAAAATTGTGCCTTTTGCACCCTAGCCTGGCTGCGATTTCAACTAATTATTATTATTATTATTATTATTATTATTATTATTATTAACCTGTTTACCCTCCAAGGTTGCTTTTTCCCTCGGACTCAGCGAGGGATCCCACCTCTACCGCCTCAAGGGCAGTGTCCTGGAGCGTGAGACATTAGGTCGTGGGATACAACTGGGGAGGATGAACAGTACCTCGCCCAGGCAGCCTCACCTGCAATGCTGAACAGGGGCCTTGCTGGGGGATGGGAAGATTGGAAGAGATAGACAAGGAAGTGGGAAGGAAGCGACCGTGGCCTTACGTTAGCTACCATCACTGCATTTGCCTGGAGAAGTGGGAAACCACGGAAAAGCACTTCGAGGATGGCTGAGGTGGGAATCGAACCCACCTCTACTCGTTTGACCTCCAGAGGCTGACTGGACCCCGTTCCAGCCCTCGTACCACTTTTCAAATTTCGTGGCAGAGCCGGGTCTCCGGGGGTGGCAGCTAATCACACTAACCACTACACCACAGAGGCGGACATTATTACTGTACTATTACTTGCCTTTTCTCTACTTGTTATAGTGGCCACTGCATGTGGATTAAGTCCATTTTCCTATCCGATACCTATTATATGTACATACTTCAGAATTGGCTCTAAGCGTCATGTCTTCCATGTAAATGAATAAGTATGTCTTAAGACGAAAGCCAGCACCTAGCTCCTGGACGAGGGGTATTACCTAACGCGAATAAAATCCTAAACCCAACCACGAATCGCACGGAGCATTTATTTAATCATTCGATCAACAATGCACAGTGATAAGCTGTCTATGTAAGTGCATGTTCGTGTCGATTTGTTCGCCATAAAGAATTGCTTGGAAATGATTCTCGAACAATTGCCGACATTCTGCCGTCACGCCTACTTACGCAGTTCCATTATACGTCCTCATTATGGCGTATGCACACGCACTGAACGACAACGGATCAGGTTACAATCGATTCTCGCTTTTTCCACATTAATCTCCGTTCGCTGGCGCCACTAACGATGGGAGGTGTACAGCACTCAATAGCATCCGAGCACGCCCGTCGAGTTTAGTAAAGCTGCCGTTCGAACGGCTGTGTAATGCTGGTTAACTATAACGAAGGGGAACTAGTACCAGGGATAAAGTTCAGCGCATGTAATCCATTTAAACAGTCACGTAAAACTAGATAGATTGCGATTACGGCCCTCATTTCAAATGTCAGTTAAACGTGGAGATCTCGTGATAATCACTACATCAAGTCACCTGTAACTAGACTTACGATATCGACAGTCCCGTATAATTACCAGATTATCTGCTTTCTTGGCTACAAGTTGAGCGTATAAGCTCCGTGTACTGCAGTCGCACTACACAGCTGAGTAATACAGAAGGTTTGTACATTATTGAAGACTGATTTTAATAACTCTTTCATAGTCTGCCTTGTGGAGACAAAAGACGTATTAGTAGTTCAGAACAGTTCAAGTGACAAAATCGTATATGTGGAAATGGACGATTACC
This sequence comes from Anabrus simplex, assembly GCF_040414725.1. NCBI lineage: Eukaryota > Metazoa > Arthropoda > Insecta > Orthoptera > Tettigoniidae > Anabrus > Anabrus simplex. Next base: position 8,656,566 of record NC_090274.1, read on the forward strand.
TATTATTATAATTGTTATTTTCTCGGGCCATCGAGGACCAGTGCCAGCGAACATTTCTCTCGTTTGAGTTCAGAATTCCCTCATTCTTTCTGAGTGAGCCTGCTTGCGCTCCTCTATCCAAGCGACACCGTTTCTTCTTATCGGTAGTTCGTTTCGATTTAGCCCGTTCGTCCCCTTCTTTTCCGGAATAAATAGCTGTCAAAGCGATGTCGAGTTCGATTTTTAGCATTTTGGAGGTCTTCTTTGGTGTTTCTAGAGGAAGGCATCGTGGTTTTGGGTTTTTTATCAAGAAGTGAAAAATATTTTTTTGGTCAAACTATTTTCGTCCATTGGCATTGGGTGGTCGTAAAATGGTGGACCTCCTTAGCGGATTGTCTGTAATTTTTCTGTCTTTCGCTACAGCCTTCCTCGTTGGATCTTTTTTGGCGGATACCATTCTTTTAAATTCTGAAACACGACACCAACTCTCATACTAAGTAACTCAACTGAAAATCAAATGCTTTACTCCAAAAGGGGAAGATTGCATTTTAATTGTTATTTTCTACTATTTGCTTTACGTAGCCACGGCAGAACCATCCTCAGGGCTGACGACAGGGGGGGGGGTTCGAACCCACTATCTCCCGAATGCAAGCTCTCAGCTGCGCGCCCCTAACCACATGGCCAGTTGCTCAATACAATGCATTTTAAAATGCCCAAAATATAAACAGGCAAAGGATCCTAACTCATAGGAAATCCCAGCAATAGATTAGAATGGAAACTCATTTGGTTATTAGGAAGTGTAGCCTAGGCGACACTTCCATAATGTAGTGAGAGTAACATAAACTCTAGGGGTTCTGATGCGCCGTACCCCTGATGTTTATGCAAAACTCATGGCATAATAGTAATGCAGAAACCTGTTACGGGGCTCAAATTGCGGAAATGTTCCTGGAAATTAGTCTTTGCTTGAAGCATCCTGCTTGTAAGAATCAACAGAGAAATGCTCCTGTAGCTCAGTTATTCCACTTGCATGGGGATTGTAATCCTTGAGGAGATGTGTGTAGCCAGACAGCGGAAGAAGTAGAATATGAACAACGTAAGTATTACCATAATGCACGCGCTGCTCGTATTTCGTGGGAGAAACTCTTCCCTCTTTGTGTGAGTGTTTCATTCCGCTGAGAGGAACTGCCACGGGAACCAAGTCTCAGAGTTGTAGAAGTGAAATGGCTTTCCATGTACAGTACTCAAGAGAAGTTTTGCATATTCTGGTTCAGTGTAATTTTATTTTGGTGTGTGTGTGTCTCTTGAGCTAAAGAATTAATCAGCATCCTGCGACTGGAAGACAAAAGCATCTTGTTCATGTATGGTCAAGAATACGTAAGAACATAGCATAAAGACGTGAATCAGCTAAGAATACGTAGCCTGAAGTCCCGTAAACTGACTACCTTGCAATTCATTAAACAATCCCGAAGACAACTGGCGGAATTATGGACGTCTTCTATAGCACCAGACACCCTGAACGTTGAGAACCCTTCAATCTGCCTAGGTGTGTCTGGAGTAGGCTTCTTTTCTTCATAAGTGGGGTTGGACAGATAGCCCTCTCTACCAATGTGCTTTCATTCCACAAACAGTGGAACACACAGTGTTGGATTCTCCCCTCAATGCCCTCCCTGGAAATCTGGAGGAACTGAACTCGGCTAGTCCTGAAGCGGTGGATTGGATCAAGAGTTTAGATGTACGAATCTAATCTCGTAATAAACATACCATTTTTGTTGTTGTACTTACGGTTCTGTATTATTTTATTTTTATGTTGTATTTCATCGTGCTGTAAATACTGTACTGTAGGGCCCGGTCAGATCGCCTATAACCCTCTCCAGAGGACACACGCTACTATTATTATTATTATTATTATTGTTATTATTATTATTATTATTATTATTATTATTATTATTATTATTATTATTATTATTATTATCATCTGTATATTAAAAGAGTTCAATACAAACAGCTTCGGCAAACCCGTCCGTCCATTCCACTGCACCAATTTGCTTAATGTTTGTTTTATTCCTTCCGGAACTATTTGCCGGTGTATCAAGAAACATTCATAGGCCTCTAAGTTCAGGCAACTTTGAGTAAATAATAAATTCACAAATTGATAATCCTGAGTTCCTTTCCCTCCTGAATGTCCCATGTGCCACGCCCAAATTCAAGAAATTCGGTACAAAGAGAACAATATTTTTAAAAGGATTCACTTCAGCAAGAGGTAAGGTAAGGGTGTATTCTGCTCGAAGGCAGGTCCGAACCTCCGCGGACGTTTGCCTGAGCCGGAGTTTACGTACGGTATGGTGGCCAGTTCCTTTCCGCTCCTCCATTCCCTTACCCCCCCCCCACCAACAGCGCGTGGCAACCCATCCAGATCTTGACCACGCCCAATGCTGCTTAACTTCGGAGATCTCACGGAATCCGGTACGACAGCAAGAAAGGCTGTGTAAATGATCCCACAGACAGAATGGAACACCACAACCGGCCAGCTTGTCCTTATGGTAATCCAGAATGTCTAGAAAGTCGTTAAGTTTTTCAACAAAGAGGATTAGATTAATGTTATTTGCTTTACGTCTCACTAACTACTTTTACGGTCTTCGGACACGCCGATGTGCCGGAATTTAGTCCCGCATGAGTTATTTTTACGAGTCTGTAAATCAACCGACACGAGGCTGTCGTATTTGAGCACCTTCAAATACCACCGGGCTGAGCCAGGATCGAACCTGCTAAGTTGGGTTTAGAAGGCCAGCGCCTTAACAGTCTGAGCCACTCAGCCCGGCAGGATTAGATTAGAATTAGTTTAGAATACATTTAAGTTACTATGTAATATTAAGTAATAATTATTTGTAATTTCACTGTGCATCACAAAGAATGCTCCTGTAATTGGGATGAAAATTAAATTAATCATAAAATCAAATCATTAAACGATCACTTCAGTAATTGCAGGCGAAGGCTCACCCTATCCCGCAATACATTCTGTACTTAGCAGGTTGCTAAGCGACTAACACTTTCACTTATGTTCTGACATATGTGATTTTCATCCTTAGTAATGTAATAGCATGCAGCCATGTTTGGTTACTACCTTCTTCTGATGATGGGAGAATACTATTCTCTGCTACATACCCTTTGATTCTCTCACCTTCCCCAGCTTCTGAATATACCTAACAGATGGCAGAACGTTCCTATTAACTTGCATGTTGCTAAGAGAAAACATTACCGGGCTGAGTGGCTCAGGCGGTTGACGCGCTCGCCTTCGGACACCAACTTGGCAGGTTCGATCCTGGCTCAGTCCGATGCTATTTGAAGATTGTCAAATAACGTTAACCTCGTGTCGGTAGATTTACTGGCACGTAAAAAGAACCCCTGTGGGACTAACTTCCGGTACCTCGGCGTCTCCGAAAACATTCAGAAGTAGTTAGTGGTACGTAAAGCAAATAATAATAATAATAATAATAATAATAATAATAATAATAATAATAATAAGGGTAAACAGGTGCAGACGGGAAGGTATCAAGTCAACTAGCCTTCTGTGTAACCATTAATAAAGCGTTGGGATCTACTGTACTTACCCAGGCACGGCCAACTGTATGTTGACTATCTCGGACAAGATCGTTTGACAATGTTAAGATCCAGATACACCCGAATGGTCGAAGCACATAGAATACTGTATGGAAAGAAGTGTTATAAACTATATTACCGGTATTAAATATTCATAAAAGTATTGAAAAGGGCAGACAAAACAATATAACTGCCATAGGCATGTCAAAACGAGTTATCTGACCTATTTAGTAGGAATGTTACGGAGCAGTCTGGGTCCCCTCGTTATTATAGGTTACTTCAAAAACGGGCCACGTTGGAATCGCGCGATATATTTGTGTTTCTCGGTTGTCGAGATTGTTGCGTATCGTTTCGGTATCCGTAAACATTCCGATTATTTGTTCAGTCTGAATTTCTCGCCTTTCTTCATTGTGTGTCTAGCCATGGAGCTGTTTACTCGTGCGCTACGTGTGCTAACTGTGACAATGTTCTATCAGAACGGAAAAATGTATGCACGAACGGTCTTCCTGCGATTCTAGGGCGTAATGAAGCATCGAATGAATGAACATTTCGTAGAGTGAAGCTGAATGAAACTGGTTCATTAGTGAACATTAAAAGCTGCGGGCGTCCTCGTTCTGGCCGATCTGAGCACAACATTGAGGTGGTTTGTGCCAGCGTGGTTGTTCTGTTACGCGCCATCCTTGTGGTGTACCACTAAAAGGCCTAGTGTGTGTCAGACGACGCGACATCTCCCAGCCGGCCCGGAAGACGGGGCCGGTCTCTTTGTGTGTTGTTCCCTTCGGCTGGTTTACCTGTGAGTTTCTGCGAACTACAGCGAAAATGTTCCGTCGCTAGCCACATCGCGAATATTGTGGTACGCGTCACCCGAGCAGTAAAAACGAGGCTTGCAGCGGACATTCGGTCAGTTTTCGAATCAGTATGAGACTCAGTAAGTTGGGGTTCAGTGGCTGCGCAGAGGGCTATAGAAGTGTTGGCTGTCGCTAGTCTCCCACCGAGGTCTGAACAAGGAGTTGTGATTGTTGTTACGTCGGAGTGTGGAGAGAGTACAGTCAGTGACTAGAGCAGTTATCGTGATTGTAATTGTTAATGGTCCTTGTTGTCAGGAGTATTGTCCTGCTGTGTAACACTATTGAGCTGGTGGTGTTCACTTGTTCACTGTGTTTGACTGTGTGAATTACTGGACTGTCTCTGGAGTCGAACCAAGGAACAGTAATCGTGTGTTGCGTGGCGAGTGGCTCTGTGTTCAAACCTGTCTGCATGCAGCTGCTGTGTCGGGTGAGTACATTAGAAGTGAAAGTAAGGCCAGCTTGAGAATACGAATATAGCCCTCTCAGGTAATTCCAACAAGATGGCACTCCCTGGTCTGTGTACAGAACGGCGACTTGTAAATAGACAGTAAGTGTGGACATTGATGGTGGAATAGAAGAGTGTGTGTGTGTGTGTGTGTGTGTGTGTGTGTGTGTGTGTGTGTGTGTGTGTGTGTGTGTGTGTGTGTGTGTGTGTGTGTGTGTGTGTGTGTGTGTGTGTGTGTGTGTGTGTGTGTGTGTGTGTGTGTGTGTGTGTGTGTGTGTGTGTGTGTGTGTGTGTGTGTGTGTGTGTGTGTTGGGCCATCCAGAAATAAATTAGAGTAATATCGCGAAATTTCCGGAAGTTAAAGCAGAAAATTCGACGAATTGTTGACGAAATCACAGTGGAATCTTGTCAGGCAGTCATAGGGAATTTCACGGACCGAGTTCTTGCATGCAAATGCTGTAGAATAGGTCATATGCCCGATCATTTTCCACACCTAAAATGGAAACGTGCGATGAACATGTTTTTGTATTTTGTCAATGTGTTTTGGAAAAAATAAAGTTCATAATTTGTTGTCAAAACCGGCGCAATTTTTCAAGGTCCTATATTATTAGTATTATTTTCCGTTTATGGCCAATAAAGACCACGTTAAATAACTGTTGCCCATTCTTGAGGTGTTTTTTGCAGCTTACAATCGCTGCGTTCTTTCCTTGGCAGCCTGCCGTCCTTCCATGGACAACCACTGTTCTGCTTTTCTTCTTCATGGAAGCCCTTGGAAGTTGTTGATTTGTAACTGGAACTTTGCTCGACAAGAGATGTCCTGTCGCCTTAGCCCACCCTCGTTGATGTTGTTGTGTACCAATACAAGGTAACGCCCAAAACAACCTGTTCATTTTGACCAGACACTGTAGGAGCATCTCTAATGCCTGGTGTCCATCAGAGTGCCCCAGTGCACGTAATGTCGTTAAAGTCCCTGTAACGTATTGGCTGTCGTCTATTTCCTTCTCTCATCGAATCACTTATCATGTTTCTCTAAATATAATCGTCATTGGAATACGCGAGTGTAGGTGAGCAATTATGTTCACATCCTCTAGAGGAGTGAATGATTTGTGTCGTAGCCTGTCTTTTTTCACAGATGCGAAGTTCAGTTGACAAACAGACTTATTAAATATTGCGCTACCGTTCCAAAGGAGCCGTTCTGTTATACATACGTAAAATTAAGTTGTTAATACCTCCAAACATGTGTGCATAGGAAAGGATTAGAAATCTGTTACCCTTTTCAGTTCTCAAAAATAAGTTGCACATTACTGTTTCATCCATAATAACGATATTCTCGCAGGGAACGCCCTTTTAATGAATGTCCCTTCCTCCGTGACACTACATGCCTGATTCATACTCTACAGCGTTCACTGAATCACAACAGATCACGTCGCACAACCTATTAACTAATTCGTGTTACTGGTATTTATATTAGAAAAGCACTCAATAAACAGCTTGATTATGTCATTGGTTTTACGGTTTTCAGAGAAGCCGACGTACCGGGTATTTAGCAGAATGTTTAGTCTAATGTTCTGAGAGTCTTCGTTTCGACTACCTACCAGGTGGAGAGTTAACTCCTACGGTTCGAGGATTGAGTCTTCCTGTTTGTCTGACCACCACACCAGCCGCCTGATTTATGAATCAGACCCTCTGTATCCTACTCGTAGAAACTGAGCCAATCCGGGAGAAGCTGCAGTAGTGAGCCATAAACTTGACAGTGTCACACGGTTTATTCAGAGGTGAAAAGTAAATCTCCTTAAATATTTGTAGAGGGGAAGAAGAAGCCTCAATTTAAGAATGGCAACAGGAGAGACACAGGTAAAGCTCTGTTTAAAGTTTTATCGGAGATAGGCATCCGTGACAGAGCCACCTGTGTACAGACAACGTTCAACCGGGTTTGTATGGCGGAGAATTTGAGGTGGCCTTGCTAGAAAGACAATGAGGGAAACACACCAACAGAAATGCGCAATAGTAGGAGGAATAAAAAGATACTGTGACGACTGGTGCTGGTTCATGTGTTCCTTCACTGTGAGACGCTAGTGGGACGTATGTCTTACCATGGATATGTTTTTGGGCTGGGCGCCATCAATTTCGCGTGACCGAGGTCATTACGCGACCAGTGTTCCTCACGTTATTACCAGACCACCTTCTACATACAGGAGGTACAAATTGCGCCGTGTTTTGAACGAATTTTCCACTGTCTGGAGTTTCGTGTAGGTCACGGTAATGTCACGGAAGGCAGTAGAATTTTTCTCATAATACCTATCTCGAGAATATTCACGGCCATAAAATTGTGCGCTAAATCAGCGACCATTTTGTTGGATGTAGATCTTGTGACGTGGGAAGGGAATGCAGTGTAATGTTACTGTTGACAGGTTTTAGGGACTTACCACATTGCAGGTCATGTCTACAGTCCGGATTTAGAGGCTGTGATACTGAACACTGCGCCGGGCTCAGTGGCCTTCTGCCCGCAACTTGGTAGGTTCGATCGTGGCTCAGTCCCGTGGTATTTGAAAATGCTGAAATAAGTCAGCCTCGTGTCTGTAGATTTACTGGCACGTAAAAGAACTCCTGCGGCACAAAATTCCCGCACCGTGGCGTCTCCTAAAATAGTTTTTAAAAAGTAGTTAGTCCGACGTAAACATTTTTTCCGATTCGTTACTCCCAACTAAGGATCTCGTGTGAACTTATTTAGCACAACTTTTCTTCTTGTCTTCCCAAAATGTCTTCATCCTTTCGCTCTGCTCCTTTTTGCGTTCTTCCGTCCACCCTGTAGCTTGTCTTTTAGATTGATCAGGGAATTTGTGTTGTTTATGTATGAGATTTCTGAACGTTTCCTATCTGGCAAGATTGCTTCATTTATACCAATTCCCTGAACACCTTTGTTAATTTCCGTAAGCCAGTTGTTGTGGTTTTTTAGACAAACTGCGAGATTCAGTGTTTTCTGTGTTGGCATATTGTTATCCATCCTGATCAGGTGACCATAGAATATTAATCTCCTTTTTCTAATGGTGTCTGTGTTTTTTCTGTTACTAGATAGATTTCCTGTGATATCCCTTTCATCCAAATACCATTTTCGCATCTAGGTCCTAGAATTTTCCTGAGAATTTTCCGCTCTTGTGTTTTGATGTTTTTGACTTGTAATCTGCACGAATTATCAAAGTTTCTGATGTATGAAAGGCTTCTGGTTTGACAAGAGTGTAGTAGTGACGTAATTTTGCGTTTTGGGATATCGATTTTTTGTTGTATCTGTTCCAGGCAATTATGTATGCTTTTTGTAATTTTTTAATTCTTTCTTTGTTTGCTTTCTGATTTATCCCATTTGCCTATACAATTTCGCCTCCCTACTTGGGAGAGGATGTTTGCCTTTTCATATAAAATTTGCAGACCTGTTGTTGCCGCTATTTCATGAAGTTTTTCTATGGATTGGAGTGCTTCTTGTCTGCTGTTGGAGTCATCTGCGAAGCCGAGGAATTATTATTATTATTACAAGTATACAATAGCCTGTACAACAATTGTGCTATGAGCTTTGCATTAGCAGTAGGGGTATAGCCCTAAAGAAACCCTGGAAGTTTTGTTTCTCTCGATACGTTACTCAAAGTCGGGCTAGGCCACACTTCCTAATAACCAAAACAGTTTGCTTTCAAACCTATTACTGCCTATATAGGCAGGGTCTGGCCATACTCTTTTCTTCAGGCTCAGTCATTCGAAGCCTAATTTAGTTCTGATAAGAATTAATGTCGTTTAGAACTTTGAAAAAACCACGGCCAATTTTTGAGCTGTTGAATATGCAACATTGTTTACAAAACTTGCCAGAGGTTGTGAGTTGAGATATTATGAGCAAGTGCGACAAATTAATATCAATGTTGAAGTCCGTTCTTGACACTTTCGTAAATCTGAAAACGTTTTCTGTACTTACAACCAGTTCTTGCTTCACGTCCAGTAGAACCTCCTTGAAGAAGCTCAAATTGGATCCCGGTGACTGAAAATAATAAAAAAACCGTTAATGAACTAAATAACACAGTTTATAGCCATTTTATTACACTTTCTTACAACACAGTTAACAGTACCTAAATTCAACAGTAAGATGAAATACAGTACAAATTTGACTTATTTTAGAGCATAGAATATCATTTCAGTAGAGCAGTGGAAAAGCAGAGCTTATTCCTACACCAGCCGAACATCCGCACCAGTAAGTCTTTTGAGCCAAGATTTTTATAAAGGACGTTTTTATAGTTTAAGGTAACTTGGCGTTCAAGTACTTATGCGTATTTTTCAAGCATAACAAAAGTGTCTCTCCTGAAAGGATTTTCAATGAAATTGTCTTACATTTAAAAGGTCATCAATCTTGGATTGAAAACTATTATTCGTAAGAGTACCTTTAAGATAGAATTATCTTTGTAACCTGGAGATCCTCTTGTGACTCCCTCCGTTCTCAGGTGGAAGCCTCTCGCCACTGTGGTTCAAGTCCCGGTGAGATTTGTGCTGAACAAAGCGGAGGTGAGATAGGTTTTTCTCCGGATACTCCGGTTTTCTCTGTCATCTTTCATTCCAGGCAAACTCTCCAGTGTCATTTCATCTGTCAGTCATTAATCATTGCCCGAGTGGAGTGTGACAGGCTTCGGCAGCCGGCACAGTTCCTATCCTCGCCGCTAGATGGGTGCTTAATTCATTCCATCCCTGTCCCGGTCGAATGACTGGAAACAGGCTGCAGATTTTCATTTTATAACTTTCTGACTTTATCGGCAATAACTGTACAAATCCTTTGTAAATGCAGAAGACCGAAATATTCCGTTAGCATCTTTATTTTACAACTAGGCTGGAGCACCATTCACGCTTTGACACTCGTCACAGAAAGCTATTTCCGATTAAATATATATGCGCATAAAGGAGACGCTGAAAGCGACGGTCCTTGGCTCTTAAGCGCGTCTGCTACCTCTTAGACAGACTTACAGACACTCGTCAAATCTTACCCTGAGATGTTGGATGTGACTTGCTAAATGTTACCGGGTAGTTCTTCTCTTGTGTCAGCGTTGTTGGCGAACATCAAAATCCCCCACCGGTATTAATCGAAAGGTATTAAATGAAGGCGACAGAGATTAGCAAGAGCGTCTTTGAAAGGGAATTTTACTTAATCGAACTTTCTCCATGTCAGCGCAGTTGGTCTCCTATTGGTGGGGAATTTCTTCACTATATTTCGAGCCTGATTCCCCTTTGGAGGACCATTGCCAGGAAACCGAGAATCGTTGACAGAGAAATACTTCGCATAACGCTGCGGTGCAAACACGTTGCTCCAACGTAAAAATCGCATTTCGAGCAAAATTATAGCATTTTATTATTATTATTGTTATTGTTATATGTATGAATAAGCATATTATGGCTACGGAAAGTACTTAGAAGCGTGCATTTGCTTTCCTTTGTACCCATATTTCTTTCATTCCTTTACTGTGGGCTTCCAGACCAGGTTGTTCCAGTCTTCTTCTTTGGTCTTTCCTGTTTATCAACTTGCCACTTGTGAATTTTTGATCTGAATATTACATTGTTTTGGACATCTGCTGGTGTAATTCCTGCCTGTTTCAGATCGCCAATCCATTTCATTGTGTCTGTTTTAGCTTTACCGCTCTTTTCGTACAATTAGACTATTTGTTTCGTAAGTCTGTCTGGGTGCATTCTTTTAATGTGTCCACAGAATCTTAGCCTGATGTCACTTTGAATATTTGTGTATTGCTTGATTTCCTGTCCGTTTCTAAGTCGGCATTGTCCGTCGGTGAGTTTTGGGCATAGAATTTATCTTACGATTTTGCGTTCCTTTTTCTCAATGTTTTCAATGTCTGCGGTCCCGTTCAAAATTAGCGCCTCTGATCCATAAAGGCATTCTCGTTTAATTACTGTGTTGTAATATGTGCTTGGAGATACATTTTTTTGTTACAGATATTGTGGGTTAGTCAATATGCAGTTTCCATCTTTTGGCACGTAATTTAATTGGTCTTTTCTCTCCTGAATTGTTTAGCCAAGATATTTAAACTGTGATACTCGTTTAATGTTCCCATTATATTATTATTATTATTATTATTATTATTATTATTATTATTATTATTATTATTATTATTATTATTGAAAATGAAAACCTACAGCCTGTTTTCCAGTCATTGAACAGGTCAGGGATGGAATGAATGAAGCAGATATAGGCTAGGCGGTTAGTACGATGGGGTCGCCACTCCCAAAGTGATTTATTAATGAATGATAGATCCTATGAAATGAGAAGGAAGAGTGTTACTGGAATGAAAGATGGCAGGAAAAACTGGAGTACCTGGAGAAAATCCTGTCCCGCCTTCGCTTTGTCCAGCACAAGTCTCACATGGAGTAACCGGGATTTGAACCACGGTATCCAGCGGTGAGAGGCCGACACGTTGCCGTCTGAGGCACGGAGGCTCCTCTGTTGTTATTATTATTATTATTATTATTATTATTATTATTATTAGCGTATGGCAAGGAAATTATATACATAATATACAATATATACACAATAACGAAAACATTGATTCACTTCAGGCATTAGTGTTATATCTGAATGTCCAACTTTTCAATCCACTGTAGTGCTTCCGCTGTTGGAGATAGGAAGTCTTCCAAACTACCTGGATAAGCCCGCAGTTGACACTCGCTTACAATGTGGGGAATAGTCTGGCGAGGGTCTCCACAATCACATTCTGGAGATGGTACAAAGTTCCACTTGTAGAGAGAATCCCTGCACCTTCCATGACCTGTCCTGATCCTGTTCAGTCTGGACCAAGTTGCACGTGGTAGTTGGGATCCATATGCAATATTTTCCCCTCTGAAGATATTATGCAGGGGCACGTTGGGAGGGTTATTCCAGCGGCCTTTCCACTCCTCCAAAGCATTGAAGTTGGTGGACGTCTTCAGAGCAGCATCACAAAGGGGTGGATGTCGTGATTTCAGTCTTTTGAGACTAAGAGCTGGTATGTCATTTAGAACAGGTAGCAGAGGATTCTTGCAGATCTTGTTGTACTCTCGAACAAGAGCTCTGGATCTTCATAAGTCAGGTGGCATTATTCCTGCCAAATAGGGAGCCAGTGAACTTTAGTTGGTCTGATGGTGCCAGATATAAGACGCATGCTGGTATTCAATAACAAGAAACATTATTATTATTATTAAAAGTAATTAAGTAGTAGTTCTCTGCTTATGAAATGTAATATCAGTAAGATTGTGCACTCTAATTTGTGTAATAAGAGAATAACGACAACTCATTTCCTGTGGCAGGTGATCCTTGTGAAGTGGAACGAGCCGTACCAGAAGCTAGCTTCCTGCGACAGCACGGGCATTATCTTCGTGTGGATCAAGTACGAGGGACGATGGAGCATCGAGCTGATCAACGACCGCAGCACGCCCGTCACCCACTTCTCGTGGTCGCACGACGGTCGTATGGCGCTCATCTGCTACCAGGTACCGTCACAGGGACTTTATTGGGAGTAAAGATACACATGCATTGACTAAACATCCACTGCAAATTAAATACCACGTCACCGCCTGTGGGTGTCGGACGCAGACGAAGAATACACCTGTGGTATCCCCTGCCTTGTCGTAAGAGGCGACTAGAAGGGGCGACCAAGGGATGAGGACATTAGAACCATTAAACTACCTGTGCTTAGTACCATTACGTGAGGAACACCATGGGTCGTCCTTATCTACAGTTAGCACCACCATTTGAGGAACACCACGGTTCTGTGGTTAGTAGGGTCTACGTTCGTATGTATTCCACCGAAGCGGAGGAGCGGGCATTCGGCTTCGCGAACTGATGTCCATGTGCCGTAACGCAGTGCTGGAATGTGCCGGTTCCCCTGGGTTCAGAATAGATCTGCGCTATCTATTAGTAGTACCACTTTACCAGAACCATCATGGGTGTGCGTTGGCTGAGAGTAGTTCCATTGTGTGTCAGATACCATGGATTTGTATTACCTGTGCTTGTTACCATAATGTGTCATACACTGTGGGTCTACATTGCCCATGATTAGCAGCACTATGTGAGCAACACCATGGGTTTGTGTTACCTGTGAGTGATGCTATTGTGTGTGACCTACGATAGGTCTACGTTTCCTGTGATTAGAAACACCATGAGTCTACGTTACCAGTGATTTGTGCCACTATAGGAGGAACACCATGGTTCTGCCTCCCATTGATTAGTACCATTATGACGAGCTGGATTTTCGACCCCTTTAGATAACAATGCATCATCCCAGTAATTTAGGCTTTGTGAATTGGATCCACTGATTGTTTTTGTTCCAGTATAATTTTTAATCATCATTCATTTTAGATTCTAGTCAGTGGATAACTTTTTAGGTTTCAATTTTCGCTTCACTCACCTCTTACCATTAGGGGCTGATGACCTAGTTGTTATGCCCGTTAAACAACAAACATAATCATCATTATCATCGTAAATACCACTTCATACTTGTCTGTCCAAACTTTGTTGTCGCCATTCTCAAAACACTTTTCAGTCTCCTTTCTGTATCCCAGAGACAGCCTGCGTCTTCACTTCAAACATGTCATCATCATCATCTGTTTACCCTCCAGGGTTGGTTTTTCCCTCGGACTCAGCGAGGGATCCCACCTCTACCGCATCAAGGGCAGTGTCCTGGAGCTTCAGACTCTTGGTCGGGGATACAACTGGGGAGAATGACCAGTACCTCGCCCAGGCGGCCTCATCTGCTATGCTGAACAGCAGCCTTGTGGAGGGATGGGAAGATTGGATGGGATAGACAAGGAAGAGGGAAGAAAGCGGCCGTGGCCTTAAGTTAGGTTCCATCCCGGCATTCGCCTGGAGGAGAAGTGGGAAACCACGGAAAACCACTTCGAGGATGGCTGAGGTGGGAATCGAACCCACCTCTACTCAGTTGACCTCCCGAGGCTGAGTGGACCCCGTTCCAGCCCTCATACCACTTTTCAAATTTCGTGGCAGAGCCGGGAATCGAACCCGGGCCTCCGGGGGTGGCAGCTAATCACGCTAACCACTACACCACAGAGGCGGACCTTCAAACATGTCTAAGACTTATTCGGTTAACTTACCATCGTCGTCGTCCAAGGTGTTTCTTCGGGTAAACAAATACTGTTGGGCACAATATCACGAACACCTCTCGCGTCTTCTTTAAGAATGTCGATTTTGCCTGTAGAGAATTCTTGACACTACTTTCTGTATTCACAATCTTCCGCAAAGTACCGAAAATTTGCCAATGAACTTCCTCTGAGCACTCAAGCTTTGCGGTAAAGAAAGACTGTTAGGGAGAGCAGATTACATTCGGCGGGATGCTGGATCGGCGTAGCCGTTTACAAAACGTACAAGAATGGGCATACCACGACCGAATGAACCAGAGAAGAAAGCGGAAGGATGACAGTCAAAGCCACAGTATGCACCGGTCTTTATATGATATCTTCATTTTCCACGAACGCCTCGTACTTTGACACTTATCAGTTGGAAATCTGTAAATGTGCAATTTTTCAATCTATCGAAAATAATGGGGGGAAATATTTAATAATATATTATACCTGAAAAACATAACATTTAATTTCATGTATGATATGTAATTATACATTTTATTTTTCAGGTATATTTCTAATTTTTTAATCCTACGTTAGTTTTGACTGCCCGGAAAACTTCATACTTCCACTATAACAAACTTACCAGTAGGGATGGCTGGCATTCGCGAAAAACGCTAGAGCATTTTGTTTCAAACCTTCGTACGTGAAAACTTTATCATTTTAACGCAACATTCTTATTTGTTTCGACGATTATTGTTTTGTTTTTGGTGGATTGTGATTGTGCTTGCGTAACTAAATTTAGTGCAGTGAAATGTATCCTGTCTCGACAGGTTAGGCGGTATGTCACTGTGAGTAATTGTATCGCTCACATGACGGTGGTAAATAATTCAAATAGTGAGAATATGATATAATTGTTATCCGAAGAAATGCACAAAAATGTATTTCCTTCGTGATGTATGGACAGTAAATGGTTCAAAATGATCGAAAACTCGCTCATGAGAATGAGGTGGCTTGCCAAAATCACAGATGTTCAAAATGACAAATTTCAAGCGTCAAAAGATTATAGAGTGTTCCTCAAAGGTAGGGATGGCCCAGCGTCGTGCTGCTGGTACCCAGTCGACCAATCGAAAATGATTTCGAACCAAGGATCTGAAAGACGTGCAAATTAGATTAGAATTAAGAAATAGAATTTAACCGAAGCATTTGAAACCTGCACTGTCTTCGCACTTTATTTCGACGGTACTTTTGACGTGGTGCTATTTAAGTCGAATTTCACGGCGGTGGCCGCGTCACAGGCTCCATTCGTATTTTATTTTATGTTATCAAGGAATTAGTGAAAAATAACGCCAAATTGTTTTTTTTTAATTTCAAAAGTTTAGTTGATTTGCTGAGAAATAAACACTAATCACCTAATGGTATGTTCCGAGTGTTTTTTTTTGTTTTTGTTCTCAGGATGGATTTGTGCTAGTGGGGTCGGTAGCTGGTCAGCGGTACTGGTCCTCAATGCTGAACCTCGACTCCACCATCACCTGTGGCATCTGGACACCGGATGATCAGCAGGTGAGATACGACGACGTACTTGCCTTCTCTCCATATTCAAAAGAGTAGGAAAAATGACGCTTTACCTGCAGTAAATACTCCTCGCACTGAATACTCCTCCCCTTCACAGTAATAGCCAAAGAGATTGTGTGTCAGAGAACACCTAACTTAACCTGGATGAATTGCTTCTCCACGCGAATGATCATAATCATTATACACTAAGCCTTCTCCTCTCATTACTTCCTTGTAGTCTTTACATCACATTCAGTTTCCCACATCCTCGTAGTTTGTCTTCATCGGGCTTTGTCTTCTTTTTTTCCTAGAATTTTTCACTCGAAGACGTTTGCCAGGAAGTTATGTCCTACAAGTTTTAACTTTCTTCTTTCCATATACCTTCAGTGTCCGTCGCTCGTTGACTTCCTTTAGAACATCTCGATTCGTCTTCTTCTGAGTCCGTCATGTCCTCATGATTTTCCTCTACATCCACATTTCGCTTGCTTGCAATGAATCTCTTTCCCTTCCTACAAAAATCCACAATTCCAGCCCTTCCGTCAAGAACTCAAAGTTGAGAACATCCTAAGGATATGAGCTACGAATTTTACGTAAATAAAATATGAGAGTCTTTTCTTTATTTATTCCTGTTATCCGGTCGATTAAATTAGCAGTTTGCTTTTGTTAATGTGAGTCAACGCAGAGTTTCACTTCAACCCTTATAAGTACTTCCGGTGTGAGCAATGCAAAGTAAACTCACCTCCGTACAGGCCATGAAGGCCCTTGGTGGAGTGGAATTGTTAACCTCGGCACGTGATGGGGTAGAGTGGTTAGCCCGGCCACCTTTGCCCCCAGGAATTAACCTGGTACTCATTTTTGCTGTAGGCTGAATGAACCTCAGGGCCATATGCACGTCCAGAACGACTTCCTGACGGGGATTCGAACTCGGCCAGGCAGCCCCTACTTCCGGTGTGAACATTTTTTCAAAAATTCAAAAACAACTGAGGGTATTGAACCAAGGAACACATTACAGAAAGAATTATGCAAATAAGTTAATTTGTCTAGGATTTGAACCAAAAAAGAAAACTGGCAAAGAAATGAGGGATTTTAGACTGTCTTTCCGGAACTGTATTTAGAGCGGAAGTGATTTTCAATTATAGTTCTTACATTGATAGCGCTACCCAATACTCACAACTTGGAACATTTACGGGCTCTTTAGCTCTTCAACTTTCGGTACAATTCAGGAAATTGTGTAATTTTACCTTTTTCATAATATGGGGACCGCCGAACATGTTTTCAGCATTAAAATCATGATCATAATCTCTTTGACTCCTCCCTGTGGTTGAGGGAATACACCCACGGTATCCCCTGCCTGTCGTAAGAGGCGACTAAAAGGGGTGACCAAGGGATGATTGTATTAGAACCATGAAACTACTTGTGATTAGTACCACCACGTGGGGAACACCATGGGTCGCTTTTCTTTGCACCTAGTGCCACTATGTTAGCTACCACATAAGTTTGTGATTAGTAGCACTATATGAGCGACACCACGGGATAGTACGAGTCCCTGTGGCTAGTACAATTATGTAATGAACACCAAAGGTTTACGTTGCCTGTCAATGGCGCCGCAATGTGAGAAACACATTAGGTCTGTGTTACATGTGCGAATTTCATTAACTGTGAGTAGTACCATAATGTGTGGAATACCGCGACATGACAAATAACATGGTTCTACTTTTCTAGCGATAAGTACCATTATGAGGGGCCGCTGACTAGGATTTTGGACCCCTGTCGACTACAAGTATCATCGTTTCAGTGTTGTGCTATAGAAGCAGTCCTTTGGTGCGTAATACTTTGTTTTGTGCCGGCTTCTGTGCATGTGAGGCACTGTGGGTCGGTTCCACTGATCGTCTTAAATTCATATCCATCCATCCATCCATCCATCCATCCATCCATCCATCCATTCATCCTTACGTTTTGAATTCTGGTCACTGGAGGATTTTGTACTTTTAATTTGTCATTACATTTCGTTTCATTTCGTACCATTAGGGGCCGATGACCTCGATGACCTTTTAAAATACAATCATCATCATCATCATCATCATCTCTTTGACCTTTATTCTTATAGATACCCATTACTCACCGCTCTTACTTCTCTGTTCGTAAACCCTTCTTTCCGTATTGACAACTTTTGCAAAATTGCACAGAATTCTAATCTTCCATTGTGACACGATCATCTGCTTCTCAATATCATTTAGTCTAACAGTTCAGCGAATTGTCTTTCAAAAATTATTTCTGTCGGGCGCGCAGAGGGAGAGTCATTCAACTGCCCCTCGTGCAATTTATCTATATGGAGTAAAATTATATCATATGAATGTGTTGTGAACGATATAGTCGGCTGAAAAATCTACGGCTACACAGGTAATCTTTAGAATGCGAACTTTTAGGCAATAATAGATTACAACACAAAATAACTAAAGCAAGTAACAGTACAGCCTACCCTGCAGAACGAGTATGGTCTGAGTTTTGCATAAACATTACGGTTACGTCAATCGGAACCCTAAAATGGATGCTACTCTCGTTTCGTTGTGGAAGGACGGACTGGAAGGTATCTCCTAATAACCAAATTATTTACAACTTTTGCATAATTTCACAGAATTTACTTACTATTGTCTACATATCCGGGATCTAGTAATAATACGGGTTTCTTTGACCAGGTATATTTCGGCACGACTGCAGGTCAGATCATTGTGATGGACGTCCACGGAGCTATGGTGTCCCAAGTACAGCTCAGCACCGAAGTGGGCATCACTGGAATGGCCTGGTCGTGTGAGAAGTTCAAGATGGAAGAGGGAGACGAGGCTGATCCTGTAGGAACACAGCCAGGTAAGAAACACTCCTCTATGGAATGTTAACTCTCACTTATTGTCTTCGTATCGATTTATAGATGTTATATTAAACTGTGATATTTTTACCACCTTTTAATTTTTTTCTGCCAGCTACCGAGCATGATATTTCAACTGCATCCATCCTTGAACATTTGCCCATCATTCCTACATGCTATTCAGTGGCTTTCTTCTCTTTCTTTATTTCATTTCATTTCTTTTACTGCTGATCTGTATTTAGCAGTGTCGCCCAGTTGGCACTTCCCCTACCAAATGTTTATCTACTCTTATTTTAAGGTGAGAAAGATTTGCCTCTCTCGCCCAAGCTAAAAGTTCAAACTTCTAGTAAAATTTTTAAGGTTTATTATTTGCACCTTCAGAAATATTATTTGCCGAAACCAAATACTTTTTTCAGGTGCATTTTTAAGAGGTGTAATTTTTACCTAAAAATGTGCCCAAAATTGTCTAATTCACTTTAGGTACTACTTACAAATAATTTTCTTACTACTCTTAATTAGTCATGTTGATGTGCACAAAAGGAAAGTTACAACACACACATTCGTACAATTTTCCTGCCCCGTATTCTAGATTTGTTTTATACTGGTTGCTTACTTTTAGGTTCCCTGACTCTATATTTGTCATCTCTTCTATCTTTGTTGAGAACGATCAAGTTGGCCATGTGGTTAGGGGTGCGCAGCTGTGAGCTTGCATTTGGGAGATAGTAGGTTCGAACCCCAATGTCGACAGTCCTGAATACGGTTTTCTATTTTCACACCAGGAAAATGGTGGGGCTGTCATCGCCATAAGACCAATCTTTGTAGGTACGACTTAAACAAATTGTAACAACAAAATTCTTTGTTGAGAATTAAACATTTTCTTTGAAGAACTTGATGGAGATGCGTCAACTTCAACATGTGGTGAGCACATGGTGGCGTTTTCTTCAACGTTTGAATCGTTCGCATGTCTAGCCAAACTAACCCCATTTACGGGGCGGAATTTTCACGAAGAACGATTTCCCATATACTTTATCTTACCAGATCGAGCCATTGTATGCTAGGAAAAACAAAATCACAATGCCAGGATATAATAATAATAATAATAATAATAATAGTTAATCGGACGTAAAATATTATTAAGTTTTTGACGGTTTTTGGAGACTCCGAGGTGCCGGAATTGTGTCCCGCAGGAGTTCCTTTACGTCCCCGTAAAACTAGCGACAATAAGGCTGACGAATTTGAACACTTTCGAATACCACCGGACTGAGCCAGGATCGAACCTGCCAAGTTGGTGTCAGAACGCCAGCGCCTCAACCGTCTGAGCCACTCAGCCCGGCCGATGGCATATTATAAGAGTTTGTAAATACAAAGAAATGATATCAGGACTTTTCATAATAATTAACATAAAGATTGCCCTTTACTGAATAGAACGGGAGTGTGTTCAGAAATCTGCCTCTAATCGTTTAGAAATTATACATACAAATGTAAAACTCTGTAAAAGTAGGTGTGTACTTCTAAAGTGCACCATCGTAACTCGTGTCCTTCATTTTTCACAATAATGATATTTTTAACGTATTTCTGTTATGTATAGTTTAAATATCTTAAACGCCAACAATCTTAATTTTTATTTTTTTAACTTGTAACTGGGTCATCACTTTTCTTCAAGGAACTTGAAAATTTCTCCAAAATTTCGTTTGGTAAAGTTTTCCAATCCTTAATTCCTATTCTAATGATTCCTTTTGATTTCTAAATTTATCCTTCCTGCTTTGAAAAAGTCCTCACAACCTTATTCGCCTACTAAAGTCATTCCACGCCATCTCTGCACTTAATCGAGCAGTTTGTCTCCCATAGACCAGTAACACAACTCCTTTTGTCTGAAATCTGTGTTTGCAGACGATCGTATCTTCATCCTGGCGGTGAGTTTGAAGAACGGCTACATCTTCCTCATGAAGAGCTACGATGACGTGTCTCCCGTGCAGGTCCACACAGGGCTGGGCGGCTCGCTGTGTCTCGAGTGGAGCAACTCTCGAGAACTACTGGCTGTGGCCGGGACAGTCCCTCAGGTCAGCCTGGCTCCGTGTGCGGAGCCCAAGGGCGCGCTCGAGTACACCAACATGCTCAAGTTCTACTCGGATACGGGCGTGCTGCTCTACTCCACCGTTATACCTTACACACAGGTGCGTATCCTAGCAACAGTACCTTGCAAGGTAACAACGCGTCTCATGTTCTATTGAAAGACATTTATGATCATTTGACTTTTCCCTAAACGAAATTTCTTATAACTTGTTTAGTTTCTGTAATAAAGAATTTAGGGTTTACCTACTTGAAGAATGACAGTCCTTCACGTTCATAAAGAGTGTGCTTTTGTTCTGTTTATGTGGGAAAGGAATTTGACCATATTCACCTGGAGAATAACCGTCTGTTCGTATTCTTGAAGCGACTGTTGGTCTTGCATAAAGAAGTAGGTTGGTTAGTGAGTTTCTATAGGAAAAGATTTGGGGATTGCACTGTCGGGGAATATCAATCAGCTCACAAGCATAAAGTAAGTGGTGGTGTTGAATTTCTATGGGAAAGGATGTGGTGAATGCATAGTCGACTATTATTAGTCAGATAAATATTGTTTTTGTCTTTCTGTGAGGAAAGATTTGAGAATATACTGGCGGGGGATGCCTGTCAGCTCGCAAGCGTAAAGTGAGAATTTTTGCTAATTACCTATAAAACAAGAAAATTTTGGAATTTACACTTGGAAAATCCCAGTCTGTTCAGAGAATATTTCTGTTGTCGTACCTATAAACAATTCTGCTAATGTAAAAGTGACGTATCTCACCCGTCCATAATCAGCAAATGGGTACTGTGCTTATTTATCTACGGACAAGTTCTTTTATAATCTACGTCCAGATAGTTCGCGCTCATTCAACTTAATAGACTCAACATAATTCTTCGCTTTTTACGGGAAATATTTCTCGTAATGTAAAAAAAGGGGGGTGCGATTCCTAACCAATCCGACGGTCGGTCTACAGAGTACTTCCATTCCAATGCTAATAATTACTAGTTTGTGAAAACCCTTAAGATACAACCAAAAGGTATTAACCAAAACAAGCATTCGAAAGTATTTATTGCTTTCAAATCAGCCATTAGTCACCTTGGAGGCGCAAGTAGACAATACACGAGATTATGTTCAGTCCCGTTGCCCCATGTGCCTTGCAGGCCCGCTTTACTCTTGAGACTGACGGCTTTCCTGTCTTGTCTTGTTCTAACGTGTCTGAATCCCAAAGCTACCTATACTTTTGGATAACAAACACTGCAGTGCTACCACGTATGTGTTGTTTATTTCAGTCTCCCGTGACAGCCATGACGTGGGGCCACAACGACAAGCGGCTGTTCGTGGCTACGGGGTGCCAGGTCCACATCGCCTGGGTGTCGAGACGCGTCGCGTCGCTCCAGCTCATGTGCCGCCTGAGGATCCACAGCCAGCTTCGCGGCGGGGAACCCCAGGTCGCGGCGCTACCACTACCTCCTCGCATGAAGGCTCTCATTGCCAACTTGTTTGCTCAAACCATCAGGGTGAGTACTTCCTCGCTATAACTTTATTTCGTGCTCTGTGTCCCACGCAGAATTTCGAGTGTCACACGGGAATGTATAGCAAGGAGGGCTTCGTAACTCTTTAACCGTAAATTACATCTAAGGTTTAACCCTTAAGAGCGCAATGCATTACCTCTTTTCAATATTATGATTTTTCACTTCAAAATTAATAGATTTTTACCAGAAAAATACATTAAATTTATTTTTATTTATTTGGACTAATAAAAATGTAAAAGAGTTTTGAATGTTTTACGCATCTGTATGAACAAAGCTGTACTATTGCTATAGCTACTGCCACATTACAATTTTAGGGATGTTCTGGGTCACGAATTCTCTGAGGTAAACAACATTTCATTTGTTTTACTTTAACTGTTTAATGTTTACACCACTCTAGTTGGATTAGCAAGAAAATTCATAAAATAGATCATTAATTTTTAGTGAATAATGACACCTAGCGAGTTCGTCTGCAAGGCAGAAGTAAATGAACACTTATAAAATCATGAATCAAGTATATTCTCCTTTGCGCATGCGCAATGCTGTGCAGTTAAGGGTTAATATAAGCCAAAACGGTGAAGGATGACCCATTAGTCCGGTTTTCCTGCTGGTGATGAGGTGAGATGTAATTTAAGGAATTATAGTTTGTTAGTTATCGGTGCCCTTCTGCCTACTTATTTTTCACGCACTTAGATATTTCGCCACCAACTCACCAAAACTCTCCAATTTTCACCTTTTCCCTCTCATATCTTTTGTTATTCACTATTATATCCCGCTGATGCTCAAAAATCTTTTTTCGTTGGTCCATTAGCTACAAAAGCACAACTTACGAATGACCTTACCCCTATGAAGTTCCGACGCTACATTGACTTTCGTGCCACGAACAAGGAAAATTATCAGCCATAATGGCAGCCATCCTGTTTTAATGACGTCGTCAATACAACTTGGCCATTTTTCTGGTCCTTTTTGCAAGTATATAATTGTATTACATCTATACTCAGTGCAACAATTTTTCCAATGAGTTTCAAGTGTGACTTCAGATCAGTTTCTTCCAGTACGGGACCGAACTTAAAGGAGTCTCCACGTCAAAGCTCACACAATCTGTTTTCATTTTTCAACAAAAAATATATATACTAAGAATTACCACGTCATTGTATTCCAGTGTTGTGTTCCTGAATCCTCGGCTCTACGCGAGTTCGTGTCGCGGCCGCCGGTAGGCAGCGTGCGCCTGCACTGTACCATGATCCGGCACGACGATGACTCGAACTTGAGCTCAGGCACGTGCTACACGCTGTACCTGGAGTACCTGGGCGGTCTGGTGCCTCTGCTCAAGGGGAAGAGAACCAGCAAGATCCGGCCGGAGTTCGTCATCTTCGACCCGCAAGTAGACGGTATGTAATTAGCCTTACCCCGTGTGTTCTGCAAGCCCGCTTCACAGTTAAGATAGAATGCTTGCCGATATCTCCCCTTGCTTCACGTCCACTACCTCCTGTCTTGTCTTGCCCTGGCGTGTCTGAATCCTAAAGTCACCTTTACATTTGGATTGTCATTGAAGGTTATGGTAATAAAAAAAAAAACAGGGTGCCTCCATTAATACAAGCTTGTGGGTGGCAGCAAAACTCTTCCCAGAATATTGAAATTTTGGCAAAATATTTTCTTTTCACAGTTCATGCTTCTTACGCAGATTCCCTGTTACACTATAATAATTTATCAAACAGGTTAAAATTTAAACAAAAGTTGGATCTATCACCTTTTTGCACTAAAATGGCAAGAAGTTAGCAAATTTTCACTCAGTATATTGAAGAGAGAAAGAAGCGGCACGTAATGAGCATAGTTAAGTGCCATTAAGATAGGACCAGGATAGTTAGGCAGTAACAGGTTAAAATGCAAATTAGTTTAGTAGGAAATGATGTCTAGCAAGCTCTTCCGTCATGCAGCGAGAGTAACATAAATTCTAGGGGTTAAAATAGTCCGGGCCCCTTAAATTTATGCAAATATCAAAGCAGAACTGTTGGCCGGGCTACTAACTTCAGTAAGTTTGGATTCTAATTCTAATCTGTCACCGCCTAATGGTATATACTCCAGTCCCAAAATGTTCTTCACTCACACTCTTCTAAAGAGCTGAGGGCACTGTAGAAATCAAGTTAATTTGGTGACAGATATTTTTTCACCAACTTAAGGATATCTCTAAGCTTTGCAGGGGAACTTGGAACTTCGCAGCAGAAACGAGGAAGCTGGATGGCAGTTTACCAAGCATTATATTTTCAAATAATCTAATTAATGAATACTGTTGAAGTTGGAGGAGAAAAACAGTTTATCCCTTTCAGACCGTGTACGCACAATTGTGCGGGTTCGTATTTTATTTATGTCAGAGCTTATTTGACGTTTTTCTTGGCGCTAGACCGAACTGCAGTGCTTGTGCGGGACACATAGCATGTACTTCAGCTGTTTTTATTTTGTACATAAACACCAGGCGGCAGGAAGAAGAGTTCAAAAATACAGTTCATTAGCAATATGGCGGGAAGCAGTAATGCCTAAAGTAAGTATTTATTTATTGCATTCATATTAATCTTGAAGCTTTACTGAATATCAGAATATAATCAATGAAGTGTGTAAATTGTGTAGCAAACGTAAATTGTGAACTTACAACATCGTACGTAATACCATGAGGTTTTGAGTGTTGATATGCACATATGTGCGGGCTAGGTTCCCAGACAGCCAATGCATGCAGGAGTGCTGGGTGCTGTCACAAAAAGGACCGAGAAAGAAAAACTCGTGCTCTACATGAGAAATGTAATGTATAAGATTTTATATGTTTAAAATCGTTCCACAATGTAAAATAGAACATTTGATCATGTACATGTGCATATTCACATGTACTGAGTTGAATTTTTTAAATTTCTTTTTGCAAGTAGTGAATGAAGTCCTGACACGCACAATTGTGTGGGTTCTGTTTTTCAGTTCTTATTTTGTAAAATAAACTGTAAAAAACATGTATTTAGGAGCATTTTAGTAAGTTTTTGACGTTTAGACTCCTCCAGATTTCTTTCAGGTCTGACGACAAGCTGCTGCTGCTGCCAAAAGGGCAGTAATAGCAGAACTCCTCCTCAATGTGGAAAATGTAACGTTTACTTGTGTCTGAACGAAGATTTAATTGTTTTAAATTATTCCCCACTGTAAAATACAACATTTGATCATGTACATACGTATATTCACATGCATTGAGGTAATTTTTCTTTTTGTAAGTAGTGAAGTAAGTCCTGACACGCACAATTGTGCGGGTGCTTTTTTTCAGATGTTAATTTTTATTTTGTAGAATAAACTAAAAATATATGTATTTAAGAGCATTTTAGTCAGTTTTTGACGTACAAACAAAAATTCACACCGCCAGTTTTCTTTCAGGTCTGGAAGGGGTAACACTTCATCTTTATTTATGCATCACGTGTGATTCATTTATGAGGGTCCTGTAAGTCCAGGGAGAACACTCACAAGGTCCGTCTTTGTTGCAGAGCTGGCTCTAGGTCTGGACGCGTCCGAGTCGGCCAAGAGCAGCGGGTCGTCTCAGAACGCTCCTAGCGACACGTCGGACACGGAGCGCGAGGACGGCTGTGGGAGTCCCCGGGTCCAGAGGCGGAAACGGAAGAGGAACAAGTCGCACGGCGGAGGAGAGAAGACCAACAACGGCGTCGGCAATTCCGAGGGCGAGCACCACGACGACCTCACCTACGTGGACTCCCTGCCGGAAGTAAGACCTTCAGTTGTGGTTCTCTTTTGTATGTTTCTAGCTTTCTGCTATTTCATATTTAATGATTTTCTTTATTTGGCTCACTCTTATTTATTCTTTCCTCGTATTTAATTTTAAGTTTGCTTTGCTTAGTTAGTATTTCTCTTTGTCTTGTACATTTACTCTTATTTCTTTATTTACCACTTTTACTGTCATTGCGTATTTTGTGTTTCTGTTTGTTTTATACTTTTTCTGTTATTTCTTATTTTCTCTTAGTTACATTTACGTCATCCATTCTCTCGAAACTAATGCAAGATTAAAGGAATGCTAGAAAATACCTGGAAATTGATTGATTGATTGATTGGATTGATTGGATTGATTGATTGATTGATTGATTGATTTATTTATTTATTTATTTATTTATTTATTTATTTATTTATTTATTTATTTATTTATTTATTTATTTATTTATTTATTTATTTATTTATTTATTTATTTATTTATTTATTTATTTATTTATTTATTTATTTATTTATTTATTTATTTATTTATTTATTTATTTATGTATTTATTTATTTATTTAAGTACGTGGTTGTGATTCGATACCATCATTGTGTTCTTTTTTCTGTTTAATAGTATGTTTTGGCTAAGTTTTAATATTATTTTTCCTCTCTTCCTTCAGCATATCCGACTGGTGGAAGTTACCTCTAACATTTGGGGAACCAAATTCAAAATTCACGGCTTAGCCACCTCAGTGCCTGCGAACCTTGGTCAGGTTACGTACAAGACTTCCTTACTCCATCTGCAACCCCGGCAGATGACTCTGGTGATAACAGAACTCCGAGACGACTTTCCGCCCGGCCCCGACCCCAACTTCAACCCCAACCTCTTCTCCGAGGACGAGGAGGAAGTGTTTCAGCAGGAGGAGACGCACCGCTTCCATCCCGGCCTGCAGAGCGACTCTGCTCCCCCCATCGCGCCGATGACGCCGCGACCGCACCACCCTGCGTCGACCGTGGGCGGCCGCTTCATCCAGCCGCGCCCTCCGTCCACGGTGATGATGCAGCCTCCTTACAGTACGAGCAGCGAGACGAGGCCGGTGAAAACCCAGCCGCAAATGCACCACATCACCGCGGAGACCAATACTATGGTCAATGGCAGTTCAGGACCTTCCTTAGCTAAGGCGGAATCTTACGAGGATGAGTTCCCTTACGTCGATCTCACAGATATATCTCACTTCTGTGAGACGTTGCGAACAACCGCTGCTTCGTCATCAACCACAACCGCGACGGTGGTGTCTCCGACGGTTAAAAGCTACTTGGACTCTTGTGCTTGCCCCCAGGTATTGCCCACTTCCAACGGAGCTTCTAGTAACGGTTATACCGTGGGAGGGATCTCTCAGTTCTCCAGATCAAACATTCCTGCAGGGGGAGCGGCACCTGGTCAAGCTCGCCACGCGATCTCACCTCTGGTGTGCGACGGAGCAGTGCCAGCGCTTCAGTCACCCAAGAACGCAGTAGCGCCGAGTGAGGTTCTGATAGAAAGACCACCATCCGCCCAAACAATGATGGCTTCCTCAACGCCGATAGACTACTCCTCAAATGTGCAGAGGATGAAGTCAGCACTAGTGGAGCAGAACCAGAACCGGGGTACGGGCGGCCTGAATCTAAACCTGAATCTTGGATCAGGAGAGCAGAACAACATCGACTTGCGACCGGTCGTGGTGAAGCGTCTGGACGTCGACGGAAACAGCAACAATAAACTGCATCAGCTGATCAACAGTGGGGGGTCCAACAGCATGTGTTCGGGGCAGGACAGTAGCGTTGTCATGGCGACCAACGCGCACAACGCCGTGTCCCCGCACAGCAAGGGCGGCAAGAGGAAGGAGAAGCACGGTTCATCCAAGTCTAGTCCAAGTGGGAACCAAGTCGGCGTCGCGGCGGGGAAGTGGTGCGTCACGAAACCCGAGGAGTTCATGTACATAGACGAGGAAGGCACCGCCGTAGAGGCGAGCGCAGCCGATCGAGGGAACTTCAAGAGGACCCCAACGGCAATGCCCATTGGTCCACAGACGCCAACCTGCCTAGCAGACTCCATGGTCCGCAGCTGTAGCGTGGGCTATCTCGACTTGGTGGACGCCCAGATGGTGCCTTGCGACGTGGCCCTCCTAATGCTCAGGAAGGAGACTCCCAAGAGGTTAGTTCTAGTGAATCGCAAGAGGCAGAAGAGGCATAAAACAAAAACTGAGCAGAATCAAGAAGGGGGAGAAAAGAGTGTGAATAATCCGAATAACAGCCCTAAACTTCCCAAGTTAAAACACTGCGGAAAGAGCAAAAGTCTCGACTCTAGCGATATTTTTCCAGCAGCAGAAAATGCTTCTGCTAAAAGTTCTGCTAACCCTCCGTCCGATTCATCAAAGGTGCAAGCTGTTAAGTCGCCGAAATCTGAAAGTCGCAGTTCGTCCCAGCCTGCCAATTCTGCGTGCTCGTCCATCCCGAATGTCACTCAGATGTCTGTGAAGCCCTCCACGTGTCCAAAAGGCTCGAAGCAAGGTGAGAATACAGAAGAGACGGCGGCCAAGTCCACCGTCGCGGATGCCAAGGCGGGCTCGAAGTCTGCCAGGGAGGAACAGGTGGGAACAGCCCCAAGTGCTCAAGTGATGGCGAACCTGGCGGTGCTCGACAGTCTGCGAGAGAGGATACGAGACATGGACGACACCCACTCGCTGCCCCCTCCATCGCCGTGCGCCTCCCCACGTCTGCCACGCAGCAGTCCAGCCAGCCCGGCCCCCAGCAAGAAGGCCAGCAAACGGAACCAATCCTCTTCACCCATCAGGTAACAGAATCTCCATCTTTCTTCTTCTTCTTCTTCTTCTTCTTATTATTATTATTATTATTATTGCCCAGATGTTTAGGAAGTAAGTTCAGAATGCAAACAAATTTGGTTATTAGGATGTGTCAAGCCTGCTTTTCCTTAATGTAGCGAGAGTAACGTGAATTCTATGGGGTTCTGATGGCCGTACTCTAAGGTTATGCAAAACTCATAGCATAGCCGCTGTACGGAAGGCGCGCGCAAGGAGCATGCACGTGTTCGACGCAGCAGCAATAGCCAGTCTGAATTTCAGCTGTTAACATGGTGAGACAGTCATCATTGCAACACCGTATTTTCATATCTTAAAATGATTTTAAGTACGAATAGGCTCGACGGGAACGCAATGCATTTGTTCAATTTCCTGGTGAAGTGCCACCTTCATGAGCACACGTTCATGTTGTTATAAATAAATTTGAAACTACTTGCTCAGTGCTCAATAAAAAAACATGCGCCTACACGAACAGTTTTAACAGAGGAAAAGCTAGATGACACCTGTGCTAATCTCGAATAGTCACCGAATCAATCACTCACAAAATAAGCACAAGTAGGGGTTTCGATTTCTTCTGCACACAGAGCTACAAAGCTGTTACACATCAAACCGTACAGATTTACACGGGCCCATTGTTTAAAACCTGCTGATCCAGCCACAAGAGTGAGATACTGTAAGTGGTATGTTGCATTCGGATGAGGCCTGGTTTCATCTTAATGGTCGTGTGAACAGTCATAACTTTCGCTATTGGTGTGCAGAAAATCCTAATGGTGTTTATGACGACCCACATTATGAAGGACGACACTTCCAGAGACTTTTATAAGGTGATATTTCATATACGATTGTATACACGCTTAAAGCAGGGCGGCTGCCGTAGCGCAGAGAACAAACACTGTGTGCTCCGTCTGGGTTTTTAAGAGACACCCTGTATTTACTACTCGCTTCAGTAAGTTTACCTTCTAACCTATTACTCTGTGAAAAAAGCGGGCTTTATCAAGCAAGTGGTGTATACTAGTAGATGATCGCTGCTGTGGATAGATTGAATGAACTGTACGACGTACATTATGTTCATAGAGGAGATATTTTTGTTGCTCACCCTCGATATTAAGCTACTCTGTATAACTAATAAAATGAAGGTGTCAAATTGCATCCTTGTGGTACCCTATGTCCATTCATATCTTGTTATTTAAACACAGACTCGTATTGATGTCTCTGCATTACCAGGAAGCATTTGCTCAATTCTCCCCTCCTGAACCGGCGTCAGCGGAAGAGCAAGACGACGGAGAGCTCGGACGATGAGGTCGTCCACTCCGGGGACGAGGTGTTCAACGGCAAGAACTACCGCGACCTCGAGAGTTTCCAGAAGGCTCAGCTGAAGCAGAAGGTGAGTAAGGAATTAAAGCAGCGATGTCAGTTCAGGTTCGCAGGCGCTAGTCCACACAGACGAGCCAGTTGCACCAGGCAGAGTTCTACACCGCTGTGGGCAAGAACAAGAACGCTTATAACCAGTTCAATTGCAGAATTACAGATTCCATCTATCTCTTCTTTGTTTGTAATTTTCACATAACATTTAACTCTCCACAGTTTAGAGATTTATTTAGTGTCAGTGAAATAGAGATAATGCAGACGATAACAAAATATGCTTTTTGTCTCTATTCGTCAGACGGGTCGAAATTCATCGGAGCGGGTCGATCTAAACTGCATGGATACCAAACTGAGAATTATTCCAGTGTGGATGAAATTAGAGAGACGTGCCTTGTTAGTCGAAACACTCCTTTTAAGTTTCTCCACTCAAACCGACCTTCAACAGATTTTCACGGATCATTCAGTCACACTTGAACCGGCCACCGCTAGTTTTTTCATCCTTTTCTTCCTGTCGCTTTTTGTGACTGCGGGTGTTCAACCGGTATTTATCCGAGTAAAAGCGTTCTTCTCTGACAACCCATCATTAAAGGGCGCAACGGATCAAATGCATAAAGCACGAACTATCGTGCATTACCGTGTTCAAGAACGTCACCTTCTGCTGTGGATTGTCCAACTGATTCGAAATCTTGATTACGTTAGTCTAGTGTTTCTCAATCTGGAGTACGCCTACTGCTGAGGTGTTCCGAGAGGATTGAAACGGTACAAGATCAGACAGTGCCCGAATCTCATTCGAAAATTACTTTGTATTGCTAGTGTATGATAATGTACTGCGATATTACTTTTTAACTATCAATAGATAAACCCGTATGGGTGGGGAACGCAGACGAAAAATACACCCACGGTATCCCCCGCCTGTCGTAAGAGGAGACTGATGAAATTAGAATTATGAGAATACTTGTTATTAGTATCATTACGTGCGGAACACCATGAGTCTACATTACATAAGAGCAGTACCATTATGCGAGAAACACTGCAGGTCTGGGCGTTGCTTGTGATGTCATCTGGTACGTTCCACTGTGTTCAGAAAGGGTCTGCGTTAAGTACGAGTTGCATCACTTTATGAGAAACACCATGGCTTTGTGTTACCTGTTTGTGGTGACATTGTGTGTGGCATAACATGGGTGTACATTACCTGTGATTAGTACCACCATGAGACTACGTTGCTTGCGATTAGTATCACTATAGGAGGACCGCCATGGTTCTGCTTTACCGGTGATTAGTACTATTATGAGTGGCCGGTGACCTGGATTTTGGACCCTTTTAGATATTACCTATGATTATCCCAGTAATTAACGTATGGTGGAATAGGATCCACCAATTGTTTTTGTATCACGATCATTTTTTCCTACAGTCATTTGTTTTAGACTAGTCAGCGGATACATTTTGAACTTTTAATTTTAATTTCGTTCACCTCGTGCCATTAGGGGCCGATGGCCTAGCTGTTAGGACCATTTACACAACAAACAGCATCATCAGATATCATTAAAACATGCTCTGGTTTACATGATACATTTTTTTACAGTTATCATTACACTTTCCTAATACCTTAATTTTTAATAGTCAAGGCTCTGAACTTACTTTAATCATTATCGTCATCATCATCATCATCTGCAATTTCCTACTGTTGGCCGGGTCTGCTTACTATAAAAACATATGAACTGTTGCAAAATAGTAACATTAATAATGGTCGTTACACCCTAAAATGAGTTTGTTATTATAATTATGATAAACTGTATTTACTTTGGTATTTCACAAATATTGGCAGCCTTATGCGGGAGAGACAGCTCTGTAGATACACGGGAAACATAAACCATCCAACAGCATGTGCAAAAGGTCGCAGTTAACATGTAGATTAATCTCCTGCTTTTCACTATAATGATGGTGCGTCGCACATGTACTGCACCTTTATCATTAATTATCTCGTGTAGAAACAATAGTGTGTGTATCTGTTTATCAATCTCCCGCATTATTAACATCAATATTCTGACAACAGTAGACTTCTTTCGTTACAACAGATGTTAACGAGTATCAAAATATGAGCATGGCATTATGTTACACAAACTACTCTACAGGTACGGCAACTCTTTCATGACACATTCCTCACAGGTAGGAGATGAAAATGTGCTATATCGACATGGGTCGAGAAACGCTTTGTGTCCAAGTTAGAACTTACAACCGCACATAGTCCAGTGGTTAAACAAGTGGAGGATCTCGATCCGGCTCAGACTTCCGCGAACAGCACAATGTGTTCCGGTCACCGATTTCATGATATTTACGGTCACAAAAAAATGTTCATATTTTAAATCTAAAATTAACGTTGGAATCCCGGCTTTAAAATGATACATACATTACATTTCTATAATAAGTGGAAGTATTTTTTTTAATATTTAAAATAGGTCACGCATGAAAAGTAGTCGGCTGTTAGCCATCATGGCCGACAGAGTTGAAATACTCGTAGCAGTTCTGTAATGAAATCTGTGGTTTCATAACGGGCAAAAAGTACAACCATCCACACTGTCTACCTCTTGGTGCGATGGAAATAATAAAGCCAGTTTTCTGAGACCTAGCACACCCTGATTTACTGTAAAAATATCTGCAAAGACGTGCACAAAACCCAAACGAGAGTTTAAATATTGTCATCTGGAGTCTGATTACCAAGACTTTGTTTGTGGGTATCTAAACCCTTCACTTCGGAGTATTTGATGCAGTTGTGACATTTATTGAAGGAAATGTAACAAGATGTAAAGTTTTGAACAAGCTAGGATTGGGTATCGGGGGTCGAACTGTTGGCACCATGTTACGATGCAACAAGGAAGGACTCCTAAATGCTAACCGAAACTTCGAGAGTTTAACCTAGGAAGCCAGGAAACAACAGAGCTAGCAAAAGAAAGCTGCTCGAACGGTTTGATGTGGGGAAAGATGACCCAAGGCTGTTTTCCCTATGTTTGCTATTTTTATTACTTAATGTACCTTTTCTCAGCTTATACTACATGTGGGAGACTGGAAGTTTCACGGTGTGGTTCTTCCACTGTTCTACATATTCTAAAGGTCTCTAATTGTTTGATTTCAAATGTCTAGTCACCTGTTCTGTAAACTATTTTTTGACACATCACAAAAAATTATATACTGTATTTAATAAACCTGAGGCACATTCTTAATTATGTACGCTTCAGTAAATAGTCAAGGTACATCTCCTAAACACACACAAATTTCATACTTGTTTCATGGATAGTTTTTAGGAAAAGGTGCAACAAACATTGTAAGGAGAGGGCATTCCGGGCCCTTAACACTATGACGTAGCAACCCCGACTTCAAAGGTGACACGTTATGTGGTCTATCACTAGAGCCGGGATTTCTAGGCACTAATAGACTAGAATGAAAACTTGCTGCAGCGGGCAACGAGTATAGTCCCGCCTGCACAACTGTTATGCTATGAGCATTGCATAAACACGAGGGGTTCGGCCCACCACAACCCCTAGAATTTATGTTACTCTCACTACAATACGGAAGAGCGAGCAAAATTACAAAAGTAGTTTGCATTCTAAGCTATTACCGCCTAAAATGTCGGGTCTATTGCTTGGTGCTAGTCCCGTCACACTTCCTGACAAACGCTGGAGGGTTGGTAATACTGATACACAATTGGAAAAAAGAATTCGATACCTACTGCTGTTATCAGCGCTGAAGTTAGCCATTCAGACGGGCTTTCCGAGGCGGTGTTGTGGCTTATAACCAGCTTGAGAGCACCAATAGAAGAAATAAACTTCTCCAGGGGAGGGACAAGGCCCTGCACGCCACGGTGGCATTGTGTGTTAAGTGTTGGATGCGCATTTCTCTCATGGCTGTCAAGCCCGATCAAGCCACCTGCAGATTTAGCCACACCGCCTCGTAAAGCCCATTTGAATTCGCCGCGAAGCGATCTGATTGGCTAACTTCAGCACCTGATAAAACGACAACAGCGCGAGATATCAA
This sequence comes from Anabrus simplex, assembly GCF_040414725.1. Taxonomy (NCBI): domain Eukaryota; kingdom Metazoa; phylum Arthropoda; class Insecta; order Orthoptera; family Tettigoniidae; genus Anabrus; species Anabrus simplex. The sequence goes on from NC_090274.1 coordinate 8,690,487, forward strand.
CGTAATTTTTCAAATTGCACATCAGTATGACCAACACTGTCTACCATTGCAGTGGACATTTACCTGCGGAAGATTCTTGGCATATGGGCCATTCCTCTTTTTCTGTCTCCCTGTAGGTAAGCGTGTCAGGGCATCTTCCGGAACCTACTTGAAGAAAGTATGAAAATTATGTACAAACATCGGCAAACTTAGAGAAATCACTATTTTCTCACGACCATCAAACTCCCTTTGCAATGAGGGATCGCTCATTGAAATCGTCATCAGTTTTCTCACCTTTTCCATTAGTGGTAAACGGCTTACCATATTCTATTTCTTAACAGTAATTTCATATTACATACTGAAGACAATGGCCAGTCTCCTGGAATTGTGTACAATTACATGTATCTAACCTTGGAAATTTTTAGCAGTAATAGGTTAGAAGACAAACTAATTTACAAAGTGTCGTCCCACCCACGCTCCCCGTAATGTAGCCGTACCCCTAATGTTCCTGCAAACCTCATAGCATACGCACTGTGCAGGCTGAAGAACATTAGTTACTTCACTACGTTCGCATTCTACCCTAACACTGCCTCTACGTGTAGCATAGTAAAAATAACACCCATCCTAAACATTTTATAAAACAAAATTGTATATTAGGACGGAAGCGAAGGTCAGTCTATTTAAAATTTCGAACAATATGATAATGCATAGAAGAAATAGGGGAAAGTGTAAAAAAAAATTAGGAATATTTTATCATACAGCGGATTCATCTAAAAATACTAAGGACATCACTATTTGCTGTTAATAAGAAACAAAACCTGTCTTGTTATCCTGATCAGTTCGCAGCAGTCACTCTGTTATATCATCGTCACTGAGTTCTTTCTCCCCTTCTCAGTTTGTTCTGTTTTTCTTCAGTTCTTTTTTCTGTATTCATATTTAATTTCATGACAGTTAATTTCGCGTGTTAGTTCCAGCCATGTTAAGTAGCATACCAAACAAAGAGATTTCTCTTGTGAACCCCATCTCCCTCATCCCAATAGTCACCTCTCTGTGAAAGATCTTTCGCAAATCTTCCATATCAGGTAAAGCGTGACTTTCCTCTTTATCTGCGTCCCCTTGAAGGTATCTTCTTTTCCTTGTCTTTACCTACTTTCTTGTTATGAAATTGATGATCTGTCAAGATGTTGATGCCCACCCGCCTGATGAAGTAAGGAAGCCGAAATGAGAAGAGATGGACATAAAAGAACTGGGATTGGCTGGGAGAGAATACATCAAACTGTACACGGCAGTGTATGAAAATGTGAATATTGTCACTGTCCTCTTGTTTCCATGTTTGTTCGCTCTTCCCACACTGGTTATTGTGTTTATTCTGTGTCTGTGTTCAGGGATAGTATGTTTTTAACCGTACTCCTCTGTCTGTACAGCTGAAGCGAGGCAAGTGTAAAGGCGACGGACCGGAAGGCAGCCCTACACCTCAGACGCCACGTCGCAGGGAGTTCGTGATGCACAACAAGGCTCCTATGTGGAACGAGAACAGTCAAGTGTACCAACTTGACTTTGGAGGAAGAGTGACACAAGAGTCGGCCAAAAACTTCCAGATAGAGTTTAGAGGGAAACAGGTGAATATCGCGCTACATGCGCTTGATGAGTCTAGGCAGTAACTTAGTCGAACGAGTACGCATGAGTTTGTGCATAAACATTAGGGTATAACCTGGCAGAACCCCTGGAATGTAGCTTACTCTCGCTACATTACGAAAGAGCGGGCTAGGGGACACTCCCTAATAATCAAATTAGTTGGCATTCGAACCTATCACTGTCGAAAAATCCCGAGTATACTGATGATTATGATAACGAAATAGCCACCGTTGTTAATAGAGTGAAACATAGAAAAATCGAAAACGTCTGCAATTCCAACTCTTAGTCTGTTCTGGGACAAGAGCCTCGATAATTGAAATAAAAACAATAAATAAATCCAGAACTTTTGGAGGGATTCAAGCAGAAAGTTATCCTTTCCAATTCTTTCGTGTTACTTCTTGATGCAGACCAACTGCCTTATTCTAGGTCTATCTCTTGTTCTCTTGGCCTCCATGCCGTGGCATTGAGAGATACTCGACTAAGAGGTATGTTCCAAGCTGTCAGTGGAGAGATGACGTGGAATGACATTAGCAGACGAATAAGTTTGAGTGTTGTCTTTAAAAGTAGGAAAGATCACAATATGGAGATAAAATTGGAAAGCAAGAGGATTGGAATAACTTACGAAGGAAGATGTTCAATAAATTTCCAATTTCTTTGCAATCATTTATGAAAAGACTACGAAAACAACAGACAGGGAATCTGCCACCTGTCCTAAATGCAGATCAGTTGTGATTGATGTTGATATTGAGCCCTTATCACCATTTGTCCTTCACATTTTCATTGCTTTTTCATCATCTGTCTCATGTTGAAGATGGGTCTACCGTTAATATTCCATTCCCAAAACTATATTAAACTTCTTCTAACTGTCCCTCCACGTCTTCTTATTTCTTCTTGTATCTCGCAGAATTCCTCGTAGATGATGATGATGATGATGATGATGATGATGATGATGATGATGATGATGAAAGCAGTGAAAATCATGAATAAAATTGTGTAATTTTGCCGTTTATGAGAATTATTAATGTTAGAATGTATGTTTCAGAATTCTGACTGACTGTTGCAGGTTATGCAGTTCGGTCGTATAGACGGAAACGCCTACACTCTTGATTTCCAATACCCATTTTCCGCACTTCAAGCTTTCGCTGTGGCACTAGCAAACGTGACTCAGCGACTGAAGTGAACCTTATCCACATATCATAGTTATCCTCGCCCGACGGAGGATGAATCATCGAATCAAGCAGGTGAGTCAAAGTCAAAGTCGCCGGGTATCGCTCTAACAGCAACACAGAATTTCTGAAAGGTCGAAATTCACTCGACCTTATTCATTTGCCGTGTTATTTGTACTAAAAATGTGAGGACGTTTTCCCCCAAACCATTCTCGCACTTGTATGAACCTAGAAAGTTTCAACTGTATGGTCTTGTTTTGGAAGAAGAGGAACAGCCTCAGACGCTGTTCTCAATCTCTTCAAAACAGATTCCAATTAATTCCTGTTCATCACCTTCACACATTCTATCAAATGCATCAATCATCCTATAAACAGGACTTAAAATCAACTCTAGAGATGAAATCTTCGTCCTCATTGTTCTTGTAGTTAAAAACTAAGAAATGTAAACTAATTTTATTAATGTGTTTTTGCTCATTGCATTTCTTGAATGAAGCTGTTTCCTTCACGATTTCCCATGCTCGTGGTGTAGGCATAGCATGTCTGCCCAAAGGTCTCGCATTCGATTCCCAGCGAGTCCAGGGCTATAATTTTTAGATAAACACAAGACGAGAGTTGAACAATGAGGACGTAGATTTAGTTTAAACTAGAGGGTTGATCTGCGCCAAAAGATAACAGATTCGTGCACAAGAGTTCGTGCCATTAGCTCTTATTTATTAATTTGTATGGTGTGCCTTAAACATTTTTTGTGTAATTCGTAAATAATCGCAGTTGGAGATGTGTTTACAGCAAACCTTAAATTCAGATCACAAATTCAATTACTTCTCATTAACAAGAAATAAAGTCAACATGTTCTTTTGAGAAAATCAAATGGCTTATGTACCTCTCGCTCATAACCATCCATCAACGGTTGCTAATTTCAGATGATCACTAGCCATAACACGCAGCCTACACGGTTGCTAAGTAACATTGTCTGACCATCCATCTATATCTTACATCACAGCCTGCACGGTTGCTAAGTAACATTGTCTGGCCATCCATCCATACCTTACATCACAGCCTGCACGGTTGCTAAGTAACATTGTCTGGCCATCCATCCATACCTTACATCACAGCCTGCACGGTTGCTGGGTAACATCGTCTGGTCATCCATCCATACCTTACATCACAGCCTGCACGGTTGCTGGGTAACATTGTCTGGTCATCCATCTATATTTTACATCACAGCCTGCACGGTTGCTAGGTAACATTGTCTGGTCATCCATCTATATCTTACATCACAGCCTGCACGGTTGCTAGGTAACATTGTCTGGTCATCCATCTATATCTTACATCACAGCCTGCACGTTTGCTAAGTAACATTGTCTGGTCATCCATCCACACCTTACATCACAGCCTGCACGTTTGCTAAGTAACATTGTCTGGTCATCCATCCATACCTTACATCACAGCCTGCACGGTTGCTAGGTAACATTGTCTGGTCATCCATCCGTACCTTACATCACAGCCTGCACGGTTGCTAGGTAACATCGTCTGGTCATCCATCCATACCTTACATCACAGCCTGCACGGTTGTTAGGTAACATTGTCTGACCATCCATCCATACCTTACATCACAGCCTGCACGGTTGCTAGGTAACATCGTCTGGTCATCCATCCATACCTTACATCACAGCCTGCACGGTTGCTAGGTAACATCGTCTGGTCATCCATCCATACCTTACATCACAGCCTGCACGGTCGCTAGGTAACATTGTCTGGTCATCCATCGATACCTTACATCACAGCCTGCACGGTTGCTAGGTAACATTTTCTGGCCATCCATCCACACCTTACATCACAGCCTGCACAGTTGCTAGGTAACATTGTCTGGTCATCCATCCATACCTTACATCACAGCCTGCACGGTTGCTAGGTAACATTGTCTGACCATCCATCCATACCTTACATCACAGCCTGCACGGTTGCCAGGTAACATTGTCTGACCATCCATCTATATCTTACATCACAGCCTGCACGGTTGCTACATAACAAGTACAAGCATGGCGGCAAGTGAGATGTTCGAGTAAAGTTGCTCTTGCTACACCCTGCGTAAATAGAAAGTTAAGTTGCAGAAAGTGCTAATCCGTGTGAACTAAGTTATATTTTCAAGTGCCTTCTTCCTTAAAAAGTAAACACCATGTCTCTGAAGGAAGTAGCTAAGAAGATATCGGCTTTTGAAGATTCCATGAAAGACTTTCAAGATCGCCTAGACTCAGCAGTCAGTGCCGCCAACCCACCGAACGTGCTTCAAGCGCTTGGCGGCGAGTTCCAGGCATTCAAGAAACAGGCCAACGAAGACATCTCTAAACTTAAGGGGGAGTTGAAGGCTCTGGAAAATCGGCTTCAGAAACAAGATGACGTTTTGGATGAGGCCGAACAGTACAGTCGCCGGAACTGCCTTTTATTACATGATGTGCCGGAACAGCCGTCCGAGGACGTTTACATAAAAATGCTAGAGACACTAAAAAATACTCTCAATAGAACTTTCAATTCTGGATGTGGATCGCTGCCACAGGCTGGGCCGCCGTAATCGAACGTCTACTGAGGTGGTCTCACATGGAAATCGACCGATCATTATCAAGTTCCTTCGATACCATGATCGTGATCGAGTGTGGCGCGCGAAGCGAGCTTTGAAGGGCAGTGGACTCATGCTAATTGAGTCTCTCACAAGTGTGAGAAAAAACATCCTTAATAAGGCAAGAGATTTATGGGGAATGCAGAAATGCTGGACTCAAGATGGGCGCATTTGTGTTTTACGGGAAGATGGAAGTAAAATTCAGATATGCACGATGGCTCAATTAAAAAACATTGCAGGGAGTAGGCTGAACATGTGAACATAGTGAAAGAAATTATGTGTATACTAATTAGTTTTTATTTGTGTGTGTGTGTGTGTGTGTGTGTGTGTGTGTGTGTGTGTGTGTGTGTGTGTGTGTGTGTGTGTGTGTGTGTGTGTGTGTGTGTGTGTGTGTGTGTGTGTGTGTGTGTGTGTGTGTGTGTGTGTGTGTGTGTGTGTGAGTGAGTGAGTGAGTGAGTGAGTGAGTGAAAGTCAGTGGATCTACTCGCCAAGCTGCTCGGGTAAGCTCATTTTACTTCTTGTTTAATTGTATGTCCTACTGCTTAGTTTCAAATGTTCGTTAACCAGTACAACGGTAATACCATTGACCTGCATTCCTCTCCACAGCCCTCACCCACCCTTCTCTTTTGTCCCTACCACCTTCAACAGGACTTGTGTTGCAAGAGCAGCTCAGTAGCCACCCGCGATCGTTACATTGTTGCCACCTAAATGGCCAGTCATTATTAGCTCATATGGAGGAGGTACAGGCTATTTTTGAAGTGAACAATGTACATATTACTGGAATCAGTGAAAGCTGGATGCGTACAGACATGCCGTCATCGGCAGCTAACCTTGACAGATACTCAATATTACGCCATGACCGCACTGACAAAATAGGTGGAGGGCTTCTACTTTATTACAGAAATGACCTGAAATGTAAGATAATTTCCACTTCTGACCCAAGACTTACACTACGACCAGAATTTATGTTTGTAGAATTAGACTGCCATAAATAGATATTAATAGGGATTGTATACAAGCCACCTAAAATAAGACAGACTGATGATTTTGAAGAGGCATTAGCAAATCTTATCTCGGCATATGATGGCATTATAATCATGGGTGATTTTAACACTGACCTTTTAAAGCAGACTAGTGAAGCGAATAACCTACTGAATGTATTTCTCGCCACAAACATGACTGTTCTACCCCTCAACGCTACTAATCACGTTCATTACTCTGACCGCACAAGTCATACCTTAATTGACCTTCTTGTGACAAATCAACCTCAGAAAGTAATTAAACACGGACAGATCCCTGCTCCTGGCATCTCTTCACATGACCTATTGTACATGTGTTACTCTACGGGAATACCTAAGTACAAACCACGCTACATTACAATACGAGACTTACGACATATGGACCGGAATAAACTGCGCCACGATGCATATAACTTGCCTTGGGACAGTATACGTAATTTTCAGAACATAAACTCTAAAGTAAACAAATTCAATTCAATGGTACTGGAAATATTTGATAAACACGCACCAAAGAAACAGGTAAGAATCACTCGCCATTCATCCGGGTGGCTAACGGCCGAGATAAGATCTGCTATGGCCAGTCGTGACAAACTGTACAGACAATACAAACTGACGCATGACACAGATGATTTTGAGCGGTACAGGATTCTGAGAAACAGAACAAAGCAACTAATTAGGAACTCTAAATATAAATACTTTCAGGAACTGATGAACACTAACAGCCCGAGACAAAAATGGAGTAAATTACGTACGTTAGGTATAGGTAAAACCGTAGAACAACATGTACCAAGCATATCACTAGAGGCTTTAAATGATTATTTCGCACGGCCAAGAATAGCCTCTACCTCCTTCCCTAAAAGTTCACTACCCTTGTTTCAACAGCATTCTGTGCATGAGCAATTCTCTTTTAGAAATATCACTTCGAATGAAGTTAAAGGTGTGATATACTCTATTACATCTAATGCCACAGGTAATGATGACATTCCTACATCGCTGATTAAAGATATCTTGGGAGCTGTTCTGCCAATACTAACACATATATTTAACTACTGCCTGACAAACGGAGTGTTCCCAGATGTTTGGAAAGATGCACTAATTAGACCCATCCCGAAGAGCTCCAAGTTAGATTCTCCTTCAGATCATCGTCCAGTATCCATCCTACCACCCCTATCCAAGGTACCTGAACGCCTAGTTCACACACAAGTTACTGAATACCTTACCAAGCATTCCCTCCTCAATCCCTTCCAATCCGGCTTCAGGAAAGGATATAGCACTGTGACAGCTTTACTACGAGTGACAGATGATATTAGACGTGCAATGGACCAACGGGAAGTGACTGTACTGACATTATTAGACCTCAGTAGTGCCTTTGACACTGTCAACCCTCAGTTACTACTGCACAAACTTCGAGAACTAAATTTTAATAGTGTGTCGCTTCGGTTCTTTTCCTCTTACCTTGAAAATCGCCGGCAACGTGTGACAGTGGGAAATATGACTTCAGGGTGGCAAAGTAAGACCCTCGGTGTCCCTCAGGGGTCGGTCCTGGGACCACTGTTATTTATCATCCAAATTAATGATATATCGAAAGCTCTTAAATTCTGCAAAATGCAAGTGTACGCAGATGATGTACAAATTTACTGTCATTCAAAACCGAGTGATATAGATACTGCAATTACTAAAATAAATTCCGACCTAAAACATCTTAGTGACTATGCAAATGAAAACAGTTTAGTAATAAACCCGAATAAAACTCAAGTTATTATTATTGGTACCAGTAAAAACCTATATTCCCTTAAGCAACGGGACATCTCTCCAATAATTTTAAACAATGAAATCATACCCTACTCTACTTCAGTGACTAACTTAGGAATTATTATGACTGAGACCCTAAATTGGACTCAACAGGTGATAAGCACATGTAATAAAGTACACAAATGCTTATATCCTCTGAAGCGATTCTGCAATGCATTCTCGGTTCGACTTAAAGTACAACTAATTCACTCTCTCATACTACCTATACTTGACTATTGTGACACTGTGTTGACTGAAATTACCTGCGACAGTAACAAGAAACTCGACCGGAGCCTCAACAGCTGCGTAAGATATATATTTAATCTGCGATATGATGCTCACATATCACCATATTATAAGGAATTGTCGTGGCTTCGAGTGCACCAGCGCCGTGAATTTCACATGTTATCACTTCTGCACAAAATACTTTCCACTAATACTCCCAACTATCTTTCTTCGCCTTTTTCTTACCTCTCTTCATATCATGACCACAATACGAGATCTGGCTCCTCTCTTACCATACCTGTAAACCGTACTGCTGCTTACAACCGCTCCTTTATAATCTCTGCGTCCAGGGCATGGAATTTGCTACCTGCGAACATTAGGGACAATCCCTCTCATCGTGTGTTTAAAGTGGCGTGCCGCGAGTATTTGTTGAGTAGATCCTGCTGACTTGCTGGATAATTGTTGAGTGAATGAAAGAATGAATGGGATGAATGAACGGATTATTGCAGTGGATTTTACTTTGTGTATTTTAAAATTAAGGATTCTTTTGTTGTCATTTTTAATATTATTACTATTGTTTTTGCTATTAATATTATTTGTTTTATTTGTATTTGTAAGTACTGTATAAGTTATGTACATGTATACTCGTCTAGTGGTTAAGTGTAAGAGAGGGCCTTGAGCCCTAACTTCGCCACCAATAAAGGCATTATCTATCTATCTATCTATCTAACATCGTCTGGTCATCCATCCATACCTTACATCACAGCCTGCACGGTTGCTAGGTAACATTGTCTGGCCATCCATCCATACGTTACATCGCAGCTTCCGGGACGCTAAATTCCATAACGCAAGTTTTCATATGAACTCCAGCCATAACACTTATTTATGTCCGAAGTCTTACGCTTGTTAGACAATTCTTTATGTCCATTTATCTCCGACAATCATAGTGCTCAAGTGCAGAAGATTGGTATGAATACACATTTGTATATATTAATACGATGAAATAAAAATATTAGTTTTCATCTGCCTAAATGAGAATAGTTGCCTGTGGGCGGGACCCATTTATTTTGAATGAGTTTGAACGACTCTACACTCAGTTCTTCCCATCACCTATGTTGTCCTGTTCCTCCAATTATTCAGCGTCACACGATGTCATTTCTCTGTAAACCTTTCACTTCCTTGTTCCAGGCTGTGAATTGCAAAGAAGACACCACGGCCATCATTCGTTGCGTGCTCCTCACTCGTGCCAAGAACGGACTGGACTGATCGGCTGGGCACAAGAAACCAGTTTCTCGCTGCTGCTTTAAGCCTTCTCTCGCGTGGTGGGGTCACAGCGCTCAGGCCTACGTTCTGGAACTATTTCTCCAACACAGTGTTTGTTGGGCTTCTTGTTTTTATAAAATGAAAGAACAAAAAAAGTATGATTTTCGTCCAGACTTTTCAATGCGTGCTCGAGATGCCCCACATCTCAAAAAGTTCGATAACTATATTATATATATATACTATAATACTGACGTCGATTTAGGAAGTTTAAGAGAAGTGAGAGATAGCGAGGACGGCTACGTAACATTTTATATTGTATTTGGGGGAACCTCTCGTTTTTATTATTATTGTTATTCATTTCCCCATCTTAACATTACAAGAAAGTGTGTCATGTATGAGAGACTGGGTGAAATGGGTTTCAGTGCCCATACAGTAACAGAGTTAGAACAAAGCCCCAGGTTTGTAGGCAGTAACAGGCTAGAATGTAAAGTAATTTGGTTATAAACAAGTTAAGTGTTTTCAAGCCCGTAATGTAGCTGTGGTAACATAAATTCTAGGGGCTCTGATGGGTCGTACAACTGATGTTTATGCAATAATCATAGCATAACCGTTGTGCGGTCTAGAAACCGCCCATAACGGCTTCGTTATAGATGAAAAGTCACTCAAACCGGGTTTCGTTGCTAAAAATGCCATACCTATAAGTATTAGCCTACACACTTGCACGGTTAATTAACAGAATAAATTTAATAATTGATCCGTATTCTCAGCGTCAACAAGATAGAACTCCACCTTTACCATACTGTTATTATTTTTACTTTAAAGAGACATGTTTCGTGTCTTCCTTGTGAGACATCTTCAGCCTAGAAACATAATAGCAAATACATGATATTTTGATAACACTAAAAACAATTACTTATCCTTAAAGTCAACGGAACTTTCATCGTTTAGTAATTGTTCCTGAACTGCTTTTTAAAACTGTGTTTACATATGAAAATAAGCTTTACGTTGTGTCAGCAATCCCCAAACGCATAACAAACATTGGACGTTATAGTCGATACATTTCTCCGAAAATGTGGTCGATATGCGCCGTTTTATACGATTTGTTGTGCTAAGCGATTTCCCCGCTGTATCCAATACGTCATTAAAAGCGATGTCGACTGTACTTGTTGCTCACTTCTAACGTATTACTGATAACAATATAAGAGAATGGCAAATTGTACATTAACAAATATCTTAAGATGGAACTTAGGCACAGAGAGGTAACTGTTATATCTTCATCTACACATACCATAAATCTTCATACATAAACACGCTTCTCATTAAACCCAATTCTTCTTCCTCTATTTATTCTCAGCGATTATTCTGCATGCAGCTTCATCGAGAGGGCAAGTGTATCCAACGCACTGTTGGGGGTGGGGGGTCTTCACTATAGATGACGGAAGTGGGCTGTAAGGAGAAATAAAATCTTATTAGATGTCAAATAACAAATTAAATCACCCACTGAAGACGGAAAGATACCGAAGGATGTGATAGGAAGGTAAGTGAGGGAACATGGAGAAATACTGTACAATAAGCAGTCAACTCATAGATATGTTTTATCCCCCACGAATCCCTCTTCTTCTGCATCCCTTCCTTCTCAGTGTACGACAAGTTATTGTGATATCCTCACTGACTTGCCCACGATCTGACACCGTGGTTAGCCGGTTCGAGTCCCGTTAGTAGGAAAGAAATGCCCACCGTTAGAATGTTCGACGGCACGGTAGGAGAAACACTAGATTGCGTACATTCAATTCTAGACCCCACCGCAGTTTTGATATGATGCGAGTGCATAATTCGTTCGTCAGATGGAGTCCTAGGCTTCACTGGAGTGTTGAAGTGGTTTTTTCAGGAAATTCCCTTCACTGCTGACGATTCGGATGGTTCATCAATCAATCACCACTGGTTTGCCTTCAGGGCCGTCGCCCAAGTGACAGTTTCCCTTCCGTTTATTTATGTAGTCTTCCTAAAATAATATGAAACAAGTTGAAATGTTATCGAATATCTATCTTTATAAATTACTCCAATCCCTAACTCACCATCCTATAAATGAATATTTGCGCCATTTTTGCTCTTGAATTCCAACTTTATCTTCATATTGTGAATTTTCCTACTTTCAATAGCTCTCTTCAAGCCTAATCGTTTACTGAAGTCATTCCACGCCATCTCTCTACTGACAGCTCAGAACATACCACTTATTCGAAGAGCTCGTCTCCTTTCTCACAAGTTTCCTAGCACAAACTTTGCAACATTTCCCTAACGCTAATCTTCTGTCGGAGATCACCCAGAATAAATCGTGATGCTTTCCTTTGTATTTTTTTTTTTCAGGTCTCGAATCAAGTAATTCTGGTGAAGGTCCCTCACACTGGAACCATACTCTAGTTGGTGTTTTACCAGAGACTTGTACAACCTCTTCTTTACATCCTTACTACAACCCCTAAATACTCTCATAACCATGTGAAGAGATCAGTACCCTTTCTTAACAACCTTGTTAATGTTATTACCCTAATGATTTTCACCAACGTATTATCACTCCATCAACACAGTAATAAAAACAAAGAGGATCTTACCAAGATCCCGCAATGTTTGCAACACCGACAAGTAAATTCTGACATGAAGAACTTTGGTCTTACTAAGGAAGAGGATTTTGCACGATAGTCATGACGAAGATCAGTGGGTAAGCAGACATTCCTGCCCCGCGGGAATAATGCAAAATAAGGAGACTAGTGGAGAACATAAGGGAGAGAAGAAAGTTACAAATGAATATCTAAATTATTTCTAAATTTTAGAGCCTCTGGGTTAGCATTCAAGAAATCCACGACACGGGAATTTCCTCGCCATTAAGTTTGTCTGGGAAAGCCGCAGTTGATGTTGGACTCTCAACTTGCCTGCACTGGTAAATAAGATCTGTTCCGATTCTACAAAGCTTCAACCACGTTGTGACAGCATCTATCAAGTTTAACGCGGCTACAGTGCAGAGCTACTAATTCATTCTTGCTTCCAGACCAGACTGGTGCCAGATCTTCTGCAGTCCTGATTATTAACAGACTCAGGAACAGTAATAAGTTAGAATTCAAGTTAATTTGGTTAGTATCGACTAGCCCGCTCTTCCGTACTGCAGTGAGAGTAACATAAACACTACGTTTTCTAAGGGCCCTAGTCCTATTATATCTGCAAAACTCATAGCATAGCCGTTGTACAGGTTAGACTTTAGACTTGTTACTCACTTCAGTAAGTTTGGATTCAAACATATTACTGTCTAAAAATCCGGGCTCCAATTATTGATATTTTCCCGCATATACGTTTTAAGTAATGTTCATTATTATTTTATTCATTACGGTTATCTATGGATTACGTTTACATAACCCACCAGATCTTCTATCTATCATATTGCTTTGCACGCCTTCCAGATGTTCTTAAGTCTTTCGCTTCTCCTTCGTCGCTCTTCAACCGAGATGTTGCCTGACTTAACGAGTTTCTTCGGTTTCTTCCTAGAAGTTGTCTCCCTCCTGGATCCCCAGTTCCTGCAAACCTTCTTTAAGCCATAATGCTCATTGTTAATCCAATAGCGATGAAACTGTGTGCACTGAAACTCGTTTCACCCTCGACGTATACGTACACGAAGTAGCGTGTTGTGAACACAAAACATGGAAGAAAAATGTTGACATGTAATTTGTTTCTGTATTATGTGTTGTTATATCCACAAAGAGTGTGTATGTGTTTATGTTGTTAGGGGTTTCTAGTGTTAAATTTTAACCTTCCAGTCTTGACTGTAGCAGAGGTCACTTTGGCTTACGAAATGCTTCGCTTCGGTCAGCTTTTCTCTATTGTGTCCAACGAAAAACAGTTCGGAACTATGATTGTGTTGATTTATCATCTTTCATATCGTCTGGCGCACTTAAGACCTCGGTTAATACTGACAACTGTAGGTTAGAACAGGGCCTCTCAAACGCCCAAAATATCATGCGTGCAAAACGAGGCGCAGAGGTTCAGTGCGCCGTATCGGTCCGACTCGCCTCGGTTCGGTTCGGACCAGCGTTTTGTCTCGGGGCGACTCGGCTAAGCTCGGCTCAACTCGGCTCGGATGGTAGAGCGCTGCAGAACGAGTGAAGAAGAGGGAAACAGACGGAGCGAGAGAGATAGGGGTGGGGAAAGGGAGAGACAGAGCTATTGCTCAAACTCGACGAGTGGAGATCTGTACTCTGCTCAACCTAGCGCAGTCATCCATGCACCTTAACTACTTCTTGTAATTATGTGTATTATTATTTTTATGGCAATACGTTCTTGTAAGGTTTGGATGAAGTCTAGATCCATAAATTACTTAATTACGCTACTGACACTGAGTAGACTACATTTATATTAAGCTCAGTCGTGTTTCACTTGACATTAGTGAAGCCTTTCAAACGAGCTGTGATCTCTGTCACAGAGAGTCAAGACTGGAAACTAGTTTGAAACAATGTGAGCCTTGTTTAGAACAAAAATATTACTGCCAAGAATGAGTGAATTTTAGTTGACCAAGGAGCCAAAAGACACACAGCAAATATAGGAGAATTGCTAAGATCCATGCCAGACTCAGTTATAGCACTCATGAGTTCAGAAAATAGTATACATTTGTACAACATCTATACCATAATGTTATTTTGTAAAATGTGAACTCTACATTCAGGTATTTTGTTATGATAACTTCAATGAATTTAGAAAATGATCAATTTTGCAGAATGTGATATTCTCGTTGCATGAAAGAAATCCCATCTTGTAGAGCACTTTCATAATATATTCACGACAAAACACACCAACGTAGATTTCTCTTGTTACAAAACAACACTCTGCTATAGATGCTGTACAAATTTATAAATATATATCTTTTTTGTATTTGAGGAAGGTAATTTTATTGAAAGAAGGAAAAATACCAAAATCTGAATGTTTGATGCCTCTTCACGTCCACTTGACTATAAAGAACAATTTGAGGTTACGTGAACGAAAAATCCATGAAATTTCATTATAATTTCTGTCCTAAATGGAAGGTAATGATTGCTTTTACACAAATCAAGAGTACAATTAGCTGTAAATTAATGAATACCATCATTACTGGAGGAGTATATACATACTTTGCAACATTACGACTACGTCACAGCGCTTATGTGTGTCTTTTTGTTCATGAACACTTTTGTGTGTGAAGTGTGTGCTCACTTTGCTTCATGTTACTTGGTGACTTGTGTCCATAACTCATTAATATAATTCATGGTTCAGGGAGTATGCTATTTTTCTTTTAACAAAAATCATTTTTGTGTTACAACATACTTTTCACCTCCATTTTACCGTCTGAACTGCCCGCGCTAGTCATGATGGACAAAGATATTGACAATTCGGACATAGCTCTGTATCTCAGGAAGGCGGCACGATGAAGCGGAATGCCACAGAAGAGTCGTGTCTACACCGAAATAGTAATTATGTTATTTATTAATCTACCGCAAATTTTACCACATTGAAGACCGAGTGGGTGAGGTCAGATCTTACACTGTGGACTGAGAATTTGAGTGCGCTTTCACATGTTTATACATAAATAACTGCTAACAATACGGACAGTCACAAACCTATTTTGGGATTCAACAAGGTTTGAACTACGCATGCATACCTTTGTTTTTCAAAACTGGAGCAAAAGCACTATGTTTTATACATAAATTTTAAAGAAGAATTTTTTCTAATTTAGTTTTTCAATTTTCACAATGCGTATTTAAAACATGTGAAGTTACGTAATCACACACACCATGGTACATTTACCAAACACAACATACATAAATATAATTGAGGAATGAAAAATACATTAATTGTGGGAATTAGGTCGGCCGCGCGAGACCATGCTGCCTCGGTGGTACATAATGGAATTAGGTTCCGATGGCCTGCTGTTGCCTGGTATTTTGTTAATGAACTACAAGCACTGCGGAAGCACTCTGCTAACATTTGTAGTACGCTAAAGCTGATATATAAGCACTAGAACTCAACGCCGTACAGCGTACGTCGCTCGTCTTCTAAGTGTTATTGTTGATGTGCGTGAAAGCAGTTATTATACTCTATTTAGGACAAAAATTACAATGTAATTTCATGGATACCAATTTGATGCTCATCTCAAGTCATTCGAAGTACGAAGTGAGACTAACAATGTTGTGTGTCTTCTGTATCCTTATACGTATTATTGTACCCTGCTTCAAACTCTCTTCTGTCTCATCTTGTGTTTGTTTTTACATCTTGGAGCTGTTATTTAGATGATATGTGGTCTTAAGCTTCACCTTAGAGGACTTAGTCCAACTTATTAAAAAAAAGAAAATTATGGCATTTTAAGAATAAAAGAATGCAAAGCCTGTGTTATCCTTTCTCAAGACTAGGGTTTTTATTAATCTCCTCATTCCTAAGGATACTTGGATTTATAGAAACAATAATATCATCACAATGCTTTTACTGAAATGAATACACATCTTTTTTGATAAGTATGTAGCAAAATAAAACATGGAAATAGAATCTGCCTAAACTGTGGAATGCCATCTTTTTACTTAAATATGTTTTAATATATATTAACTTTATTAGGAAAGATCTCAAAAGTGCAAGAAAGTTCACATAGCATAGAAAGGAGAACAGGGGAAACAGACAAAGTGGCATATGAATGCGAGAGGAACAGAAACAAGATTCAAGGACACTGATTCGGCTCTATCCTAATTTATTCCAGTTCTTCCAGATTTTAGCTCAAAACAACCTTGACTTCCTTGTTCCTTTCAATTTGTACAAATAATTTTGGGGCACACTGTAAAACGAATCCATATAGCTGGACATATAGACTGGAGTAACGTAAAGCCTAATGTTATTTAAAGTTGCCACCTTTTTTGACGATTTGATGGGACAGATATAAATACAAGTTAAATCCACGTACACCACCAGCCTGAGTAGCTCAGGCGGAATATCGCTAGTCTTCTCAGCTCAAGTTAGCAGGTTTGATCCCAGGTCAGTCCGGTGGTATTTGAAGGTGCTCAAATACGTCATCCTCGTGCTGGTAGATTTACGGGCACATTAAATAACTTCTGTGGGAGAAAATTCTAACACCAGCATCTCCGATAAGCACAAAAGTAATCAGGGGAACTAAAAACCTAAATCATAATTATTCCAGGAATAAAAAAGCAAATTTCGGGGTGTGTCTCTGAAATCCGGGGCGTTTGGTAACCTTACCGTAATTCCTACTTTAACTTGGTGAGCAAATGACGTTCATGGAAGCTCTCCATTCCGTAAATTCTGCAGCCACGTCTTTTAACTGATCCCACGTTTTTTCCTAACTCCAATCAGTTCCCCTTGAACAGTTCGTCTCGAATTGTTCCTGAATTTTCCACACTCCTTTTTCGTCTGGGATTCAGTTCTAAGAACGACGTTTTAACTTCTCTGTCCTGTTTTCTTAATGTGTGGCATATCTATGATTTATACGTCAATGGGTTCCTGGTTGTTTACTCTAGTTGTGGTCTCACCAGAGACTTACATGCCCTCTCCTTTAACCCCACAACCACATGAAGAGATCTGTATGTTCAGTCCTCAGGCCGAAGGCAGGTTGGAACCTCAACAGCTCTGCCATCAGCTGTCATAGATGGCTTAGGCATCACTGAAGAGGCGTACTAGAGCAATGAGGAGTGAGTTAGTTTCTCGTTGCTTTCCTCACCGAGCCAGAAGTTGCTATTACATATCAGTCTGCCAAGCCCACTGAAATGCATGCACCAACCGACCCGATGAGCAACATTTTCACACCATCCATAACAGAGACTGGCTGCATAAGGAATGGTATTACTAGCATCGCTCATAGCTCAGCCACTTTCATATTGTCAAAGCCAAAGTTAAGACTGAGGCAGATCGACGAAAGTAACAAATTTATTCTAGCCCATACCAGAAGACATGGTACATAGCAAACACGAAGTCTCGCCATCAAAGGCATACACCACGTTTATTGGTAAGGAAAATATGCAACGCTTATTCATTGTATAACTATACAAGAGTATAGTGAGACTCCTAATGTTTATGCAAATCTCAGAGCATAACCGTTGTGCAGACTGCGGTATCCTAGCTTCACTATCTTCGCATTCTAACTTGTTACTGCCTAGTGCTGCCTTCCCCGTTCTCCTTCAGCCAGCAAACGAAGCCAGTTGCTTAGCATTTAAAACTCTCTCACTCATACACCAGGCTTTGCTTCAGAACTGACCCCAATACCGAAACAAATACAATTTTGTAAAAGTGAACGATAATAGAATTTGTATATTGTGCTGCTAACAGAAGCGAGCATGCGGATGATGTAATTGTGATGTTATCTCGGGCGTTTTTGAGCAATATTATCTATCGTTTGGAAATATTGCTAAGATAATTTGGTGAGCAGGTCACTCGTTAGTTCTTTCGTATCGCTAGTGAGTAGAGGATGTGGGCGAGATGGTTGATGTCTAGGCATGTGAGTACATTTTATATGCAGTATTTCTTACATTCCCTTGTCTTATTTGACTTTGTAAATGGAGACTGTTCAGGGTAGAGGCATCGATTTTTCACATTAACTATTTAATTACAAATTAATGTTTAAAAGTAGTAAACTAGTCTTGATTTTTTTCTTTAATCTTCCATCATTATCTTTTAGATGAGCTTAGTTATGCCACCTTTGGCTCCGAAGAATCATGCTGGATGTTGCAGTGTTGCCTGTGGTAGGGCTATGTATCTCCCTTTTCTCCGAGTCAACCGTCTTCGGTTGGTCTCAAACTGGACCGTCGGTCTAACACAGGCTGTAGAGTGACTCGAAATGATATGAACTCTCCTGTTTGAATCATTTTCTGAACCACGATGTACTTGCCATTTCTTTGAACGCAGGACGGAGGCCAGTGGAGTATGCTCATTCTCTGCTTCTCCGCATGGTCAGGTCAATAAATAATTTCCGAGAGAACTTTGTTAGTATTATTGTCCAGTTCTTCTCCTCCAAGCTTTTCGTACGTACAGGGTAAGAACAAAATGCGAAACTCCTTTTTTCCTCTTGCAAGTATTGCTAGAATTTCGCATCTGATTAAAAAAAAACGGTCTACTTCGATTCAAATTTATTTTTCTGCTAAAAATTGCAAAAGTTATATCGGTAATTAACTGATCACAATCAGAATGGCATGTGACATTAATGTGAAAAATGTGCGCCTCTACTTGTGGGTTGGCGTGTTTGACGACAGGGGCAGTGTGTAAACATTGATAAAACTGTGTTTGAAATAACTGCTAAGCTTTATGATGTGAGTGATTGGACTGAAGACTCTCCTGTTAGTGTCATATAATCCTTCGCCATGAAATTTTTCACTCCCGCACAAGAACATAGCCCTCTGAACATTACAGACCAAAGATAATGTACCTGCTTCCTTCACATCACCGGAACTCAATCACAGTAGTCCTACAAGAACAGAGAGTTTCATAATGGGAAAATAGTTATTTACAAAACAGCTACGTAGGTGAGGTTTCACCTTACCAATGAGATGATATCACTTTAGCGACTGCTGCGTACAATGGTTTATTCCATACTATGGCGAATTTACTTACTCTAAATTAATTTATTATATATAATGTTGAGACGTCAGCATCCAAGATCGAGGCGGCCATGGCCTACATAGTGGACACAACATTAAGTAAACAAACGGTAAACATAGGAAGAAAACTTGAAGCAATCAGAGAAGCTGTAGCTAAGGGAACCGGAGTTCAACTAGTCCGAGACTTTTTTCCAACTGAAGTATACGGAAAGTAGCAACTGACGAGTAAAGTGTCATTCTCTGTACACTTTTCAGTGTGGAAAAGAAGTCAAATTCGCCAAAGTATGGAATAAAAGCTTTTCCAATAAACACAGCTAAGGTCATTGGCCTATCACAGAGTTTGATTTGATCCACCCAACATTCTCAATAACATTGTAAAGTTCTGAACAAAGTTCACTTAATTTTCGTACTAATCGTATAATTTTCAAAAGACTTGTTTTTATTATTATTATTATTATTATTATTATTATTATTATTATTAGTATTATTCTGAATCGTCTTATTTCCCCTCTTCTTCATTTAATTTTTTAATATATATATATATCTTCCTTTATATCCTCCCCATTTGCTTGTGTTCCTCCATTTGCTTTACTGTCCTCTCATAAATCTATTTATTTTACTTCTTCTTTCTTCCTTCCTTCCTTCCTTCCTTCCTTCCTTCCTTTCATCTTCGTCCTGCTTTACTTGCTTCATTTTTTTTCTTCTAAAGTCTTTCTATTTTCCTTCTTTTCTCCTCCTCGTCTTTGTCCTCTTTATTTTTTCATTTTTCTGCTTTCTCTTTACTTCCTTCAACTCATCTTTCCTTTCTGATTTCATTTTACCTTTTCTGGCTCTTCATATTTATTCTCCTTCGTATTTACCTTTTCCTTTTACTTTCTGTCCGTCATCATCATTCCCTCCATTCTGTTTTCCCATTCATCTACTGTATATTTTTCATGTCCCTTTTTCTCCCTCATCTGTTTATTTTTCTTCCTTTTATTCATTTTCGTATACTCATTTTTTTTCTGTTTGCACTGTTTCCCTTTTTTTTCACTTATATTGAATGCAGTTACTAATATTTGTCCCTACTAATCATCATCTTCTTCTACTTTCCTTTCTCCACATTCTTTCAATTTCGCTTTTCTTCTTCTGCGTCTCTTATTTTTCGTTTTGTCCTCTTCCTTCCTCTTTATTTTCTCCTCCCACTCTATACATATAATTATTGTCTTCTAGTTTCCAATCCTAGTCTCCACTCTACAAGGAGACTACTACTTCCACAGTGAAAAATATACCTTTGACATTAGATCATTAAGCGACGCACTAACAAACATCGGAACGTTCATTTTTTACTTAAAGTATTACACAGTTAAGGCTGTTAGTCTACATTCCACATCATGATGAGCTTGTCTTAGAACAGAACCAAGTAAGAAGACATTTAACAGTAGCCTTTCTCCTCACTTATTACCAAGCTGTAGTCGATACTTTGAAAATTTTCTCATTCACAACTTAACAACTTGACCATCAGCTTTCAAATGCCCCTGTTTGTTAATATTACAGTTTGCTAGGTATTGTTAATTTATAAGTCCTCATCTTTATTTGTTGTTACCGGTTTATTGAAATATTGTATCAATTTGAGAGACAGTCCATGTTATTTTTCTCTTTTCAGTTCAGCTAAATGGCACTAAAATATTATAAAATGTTTGTAATTAAAGAGATCAAGTGACGAATTTTACTGTGTTCTTATTTACCCATACATTTTCTTCCTCAACTGCAGGCCGTGGCGGAGAACTGTGGCCTAATGAAGACTACGCTTAACTTACTACTTTACGTTGCACAGGCCAGCATTACTAGTTTATTCCGTAGAGTAAATATAGGATCATACAACTGATTTACCTTTTTGAAGCAATGATGGGAGTATCCGAGACCAACATGTCGAAGAATCAAATTCTTAATAGTTCTCGAGAGATCTCGAATCCTGATAGTCTAAAAGTAGTCAAAGACTTCCGCTCGACGTATTCACTAATGATAATCCCAAAGCGAGACCACACTGAAGGAATCTGCCTTGCTGAGGAAGTCAATTAATAGATATAAGAAAGTAATTTATAAGCTTCGATAAAACTGAAAGAATTAACATCTGAGAAGAACGTGAAAACAACAAAATACAGAAGAAAGTAGATCAGCTAGACCCGTACGGAAAGAAGAATGTCAAATTTGGTGAGACTACTCCGGAAAAGCTGTTTTGTGGTACAGAATATCACCTAATAGTTACATTAAAACTTCCACACCCCTTGTGGCCACTGGAACACCTTGCAGAAGTAAACGATTCTTCAAAATATTACAGACCGACAGGTAAGGAATAACTATTATGTGATTTAAACCGAGTTTTCCCTTCCTTTTAGCATTTTTATGAGTTTATCAGGTGAATATCAACATACTTGTGTTCTTTCCCATTCAGCCCATAAAGATGACATTTAGCGGCGAATTTTGAAACTCCCCGCGAACCCATCAGCCGACCGGCATTTCCAGGCCTTGTATATCACGTCGGCAACGGCTGGACATGAATTTCCTCTCCTCGCGCTGCACCCTGCCGACAGCGGAACTTTAGACGCCACAATGTGGCATTTTTAATGCCTAAAAGAGGTTCTTACACAGCTATATTTAGCTTTATAAAATAATTTGCTAAAGAATGACACCAACCTAGCAATGTACCGCATTAATTGAACGTGTCCAGACACAAATTGAATACCATGTCACCTCTTACGGCAGACAGGAGGTATTCTACACCCGCCACGTACAGGCCAATTGAAGAACCTGGTAGGGAGTCTCACAACTCAATAGCACAAACAAGGCTGAGCGTGACAGTGAAAAGAATTTCATCTATTGGCAATTGGGCTGCAGTGAGAATTGATGGTGGAATGAGTTCTTGGTTCAAGGTACTTACAGGGGTTAGACAAGGCTGTAATGTTTCACCTTTCTTGTTCATAGTTTACATGAATCATCTGCTGAAAGGTATTAAGTGACAGGGAGCGATTCAGTCAGTTGCGAAGAACTTGGTCTTAATGGCAGATTGTGCCGAAAGCCTGCAGTCTAATATCTTGGAACTTGAAAATAGGTGTAATGAGTATGATATGAAAATTAGCGTGTTCAACACTAAATTGATGTTATTAAGTAAGAAATCCAAGAGAATTGAATGTCAGATTGGCGATACAAAGCTAGAACAGGTAGATAATTTAAAGTCTTCAGGATGTGTGTTCTCCCAGGATGGTAATATAGTAGGTAAGTGTGATTGAATCAAGGTGCAGTGAGCTCGCAGTTGCGATCAACAGTGTTCTACAGGAAGGAAGTCAGCTCCCGGACGAAACTATCTTTACATCGGTCTGTTTTCAGACCAACTTTGCTTTACGGGAGTGAAAGCTGGGTGGACTCGGGATACCTTATTCATAAGTTAGAAGCAAGACCCACAAGTTGCGAGAATGATTCCATGTATAAACAGATGGGACCAATGGCAAGAGGGTACTCTGAATGAGAAGATTAAGGCCAAGTTAGAAATGAACTCGATGGATGTAGTTGTACACATAAAGCGGCTTCGTTAGTGGGGTCAAATGAGATGAATGCAGGAGAATAATAGACTCTGTTATAGAGGGTAAGAGAAATAGAGGTAGACAAAGACGAAGATGGTTAGATTCAGTTTGTAATGATTTAAAGATACGAGGTATTGAACTAAACGATGCCACTGAAATACTTATACTTTAGAGGATTGTAGAGGAGTTTATTAAATGCACAGAGGCTTGCAGACTAGTCTCTTAAAAGCATAAGAGTCCATAAAGATGTCAGCAAATGTTTAAATCAGTCACCACTGATCTGCATTTGGTCCACGAGACGGATTTAACTGCCATTTGAACATTTCATGTGGTATGCTGGTAAGTTCTGTTCCTGTGATTAATGTACTGCGTAGAGTTGTAGAACATGGAAATACTGTAAAGCGTTTCCACGCTCATGCGCATACAACATTCCACGTGTGAGGAATGTGTTGTGGAAGTTTGGCTACACTTCATCTGATCTGGCGATGATATCACAATAATGGCAGACACGGAGAACGAACTAAATAAAATCTTAGGGTTTTAAGCTAAGAGACAGCGAAGCTCAAGTTAAATACCAAGAAGACAATAGTCATGAAGGAAAATGGAGGAAGCGCTGATACAAGAATAGACAGAGAGCGACTCGAGAAAGTAGTCGAGTTTTGCTATCTCTGCAGCAATGTTGAGAAAAACAGTACATGTCTCAACGAAATCAAGAAGAGAGTCCTTACTAAGTGAAAATAACCGTCCGGTTACAAGGGGATGGCCAATAACGTTTGTTGAGACGAGGTGTTCTTCCTACGTGGAGGAGAAAATGACCTCATTCTCTTCAGTTGACCTACCGAGGACCCAGTTCCAGCTCTCGTACCACTTTTCAAATTCCGACCTGAGTCATTTCATTGTTAAAAGAAACTTTTAACGCGTACGTTTGTATGAACACTGTCTTTCTTTTTCTTCCTGTACAGAATTCCTCGATGATTTGCCATTAAGGTCCACCTCTCTGGTGTAGTGGTTAGCGTGATTAGCCCCCACCCCCGGAGGCCCGGGTTCGATTCCCAACTCAACTCAGCTATGCTCAAAGTGGTTTTACGTCGTTTCCCACTTCTCCTCCAGGCAAATGCCGGGATAGTACCTAAATAAAGGCCACCACGCCCAATTCCTTCTCTTTCCATCCCCCACAAGGCCACTCTTCAGCGTAGCAGGTGAGGCCTCCTGGGCAAGGTACTGGTTGCCCTCCCCAGCTGTATCCCCCGACCCAGAGTCTGAAGCTCCAGGACACTGTCCTTGAGGCGCTAGCGGTGGGATTCCTCGCTAAGTCCCATCCCTGGAGGGTAGATTGATTAAGCAGAAGAAGAAGAAGGAGAAGAAAATAATTCACCATTATCGTTCAGTTCATCCAAATACAGTAGAGACAATACGCGACACTGAGCGAGATATCGAGGGACAGCTATTGGAACTCACTCTAGCGGATAGACCTGAACAGTACTGATTCTGTCATAAGAGCACGTGTATTTTTGTGTGAAGTTTTTGGTGTTATTTATGCGTTTTCAGTGAGTTGACATAATTAAATAGTAGCGTGTGTCATTCCTTGATATCTCCTCTCAACATGAGGGGATAGTTATGTGCTGTGTTTGGCTGCAGTAATTACGAAGTAGAGAAAAATGCGCGGTCGTTCTTCAGGTTCACTCGTGACAAGAACATGTAAGTAATATTGTGTTTGCATATATATTCTTCCAGTGACAGAGATTTTTATAGTACTTCATAATTTTCTGACCTGCTCGACCCATGTTTTAACGGGCTTAAAATATAATACGCATATTTTATTGTATAGTGCAGCAGTTAACCTTCAATACCGATGTGTTGTCGTAGGTGTGATCTGTGGGTTTTGAAATGTCACAGAAGCGATTTGGATAAAGTGTACAGGAAAGAAGGGACGTTACACCTGTATAAGAATTACAAGATCTGTTCAGATCATTTCCAGGCCAGCGACTTTAGAAATCCTCGACTATACAGCCAAGGGTATGTTACATATTTACTCTAATTGTACGTAAATATTCCTCAAAGCATCACTATCGACAACATTTTCAAACTTTTCTTTCTTTTATCCCTCTTCTCAGATTAAAGCCGGGATTTTATAGATTTTCTTTCTGTTAGTAGGCTTCGTGTTAAGAGGAAAATTGTCCAGCTATTAAATGTTAATTCATTGCATCATGTGTGTCAGGAATGTGCCGATATTTTTATTGACAAATGTCTTAATGTGATGATACAATGTTTTTAAATGAGGAGAAAAGACAAATCCAACCGTAAGATTTCAGGCAGGTATGCTAAAGCTAGTCCGCCTCTGTGGTGTAGTGGTTAGCGTGATTAGCTGCCACCCCCGGAGGCCCGGGTTCGATTCCCGGCTCTGCCACGAAATTTGAAAAGTGGTACGAGGGCTGGAACGGGGTCCACTCAGCCTCGGGAGGTCAACTGAGTAGAGGTGGGTTCGATTCCCACCTCAGCCATCCTGGAAGTGGTTTTCCGTGGTTTCCCACTTCTCCTCCAGGCGAATGCCGGGATGGTACCTAACTTAAGGCCACGGCCGCTTCCTTCCCTCTTCCTTGCCTATCCCTTCCAATCTTCCCATCCCTCCACAAGGCCCCTGTTCAGCATAGCAGGTGAGGCCGCCTGGGCGAGGTACTGGTCATACTCCCCAGTTGTATCCCCGACCAAGAGTCTGAAGCTCCAGGACACTGCCCTTGAGGCGGTAGAGGTGGGATCCCTCGCTAAGTCCGAGGGAAAAACCGAACCTGGAGGGTAAACAGATGATGATGATGATGATGCTAAAGCTAAAAAAGTAATGCATAAATGAAAGATCAAGCCATTTCACACCAGTCCATTTCACACCTTGTTTATATGTCTAATTTCAGTCTTTGAATGATAACCTTTTAAATAATTCTTCATTCCTTTATCCAGAATTGCTTTAGCAACTTCGAAGTTAATATCTCAATACCACTTTCTTTCTAGACGTAATTTATTTATCCATTTCCGTATATACATTTCCATTGATATTTGAATTTAGCGCGATTTGTTCAGGTCATGTCACTAGGAGCGCCACCGTCGAATTGTCTCCCATTTTTAGCAAGGCGAAATCCGTAAGTGTCGTGTATTGTCTCTACTGTATTTGGTTCATCCTCTGCACTGTCGTACATAAGAAATGAACTATTTCAGAAAGAATAGGCTACATTTCCTTACCTAAAATACACTGGAGTTTGCGTTTAGGAACTCGAAGAATATCCAATAGTTGGTCGGCACATTGATCACGAAACTGGTTTGAAAACCATCCGCGAGCGCCATCTGTTATGAATGAGTTCACTTCATTTTAGTTTGTATAATGTCTAACAGATGTCGCTGAATGTCCTGATCGTGAGATACTCGGTACTGGGAGAGATGGCGAGATTTCAGTTTGTCACTGCGATAAATACACCACTGGTAGCTCTCCCATAACTCAGAGTATGGCGACCTTCAATCTGAAATACTGAAGTCTTTATTACCAACGCCTTGATTTTGATGGCCTAACAAATGCCGAAAAATGACAAAAAATCCTCCAAAAAATAGCCCAGAAAATGGCCCAAAAACTTGAAGGAATACATATATCTATCTAAATTAATAAATAAGCCCATTATCCACATTACACTTCACTCTTACTGGAGTCAATACAAGTGTCATCAAAGCCATCCTCGAAGTGGCTTTCCGTGGTTTCTCACTTCTCCAGGTGAATGCTATGATGGTACCCAACTTCAGACCACAGCTACTTCTTTCCCTCTTCTTTGTCTATCCCTTCCAATCTCCCGATCCCCCTACAAGTCCACTGTACAGCATAGCAGGTGAGGCCGCCTGGGCGAGGTAATGGTCCTCCTTCCTAGGTGTATACCCAACCAAATGTCTCGCTGCCCTTGAGACGGTAGAGCTGGGATCCCTATGGAAAAACCAAACCTGGACCGTACACCGATTGAGAAACAAACACATATTTTTATTATTATTATTATTAGTATCATTATCCAACAACAATAACCACCACTGATCTGCATTTAGGACAGTCGCCCAGGTGGCAGATTCCCTATCTGTTGTTTTCCTAAACTTTTCTTAAATGGTTGCAAAGAAATTCGAAATTTATTGAACATCTCCCTTGGTAAGTTGTTCCAATCATTAACTCCTTCCTACAAATGAATATTTTCTCCAATGTGTCCTCTTGAATTCCAACTTTACCTTCATATTGTGATCTTTCCTACTTTTAGAGACCCCACTCAATCTTATTCGTCTACTAATGTCATTCCACGCCATCTCTCCACTGACAGCTCGGAACATACCACTTAGCCGAGCAGCTCGTCTCCTTTCTCCCAAGTCTTTCCAACCCAAACTTTGCAACATTTTTGTTACGCTACTCTGTTGTCGGAAATAACACAGAACAAATCGAGCTGCTTTTCTTAGGATTTTTCCAGTTCTTGAATCAAATAATCCTGGTGAGGATCGCATTCACTGGAACCGTACTCTAGTTGGGGTCTTACCAGTTACATACATGGCCATGTGCAGAGATTTGTGTCTGTGAAAACCCCAATTAAGATCTTTCCTTATATTAACACCTAGATACTTACAATGATGCCCAAAAGGAACTTTCACCCCATCAACGCAGTAATTAAAACTGAGAGGACTTTTCTTATTTGTGAAACTCACAACCTGACTTTTAACCCCGTTTATCGTCACACAATTGCCTACTATCCATCTCACAACATTATTGAGGTCATTTTGCAGTTGCTCACAATATTGTAACTTATTTATTACTCTGTACAGAATAACATCATCCGCAAAAAGCCTTATCTCTGATTCTACTTCTTTACTCATATCATTTATACATATACAAGAAAACATAAAGGTCCAATAATACTGCCTTGAGGAATTCCCCTCTTAATTATTACAGGGTCAGATAAAAGCTTCGCCTACTCTAATTCTCTGAGTTCTGTTTTCTAGAAATATATCCAACCATTCAGTCACTCTTTTGTCTAGTCCAATTGCACTCATTTTCGCTAGTAGTCTCCCATGATTCACCATATCAAATGCCTTAGGTAGGTCAATCGCCATACAGTCCATTTGACCTCCTGAATCCAAGATTTCTGCATTATCTAGTTGGAATCCTGCAAGATGAGCTTCAGTGGAATAACCTTTCCTAAACCCGAACTGCCTTCTATCGAACCAGCTATTAACTTCGCAAACATAATTAGAATGAATGCTTTCCCGAAGCTTACATACAATGAATGTCAAACTGAATGGCCTGTAATTTTCAGCTTTATGTCTGAAAATGAAAAAATGAAAACCTACAACCTGTTTTCCAGTCATTGACCGGGTCAGGGATGGAATGAATGAAACAAAGATAGGCTGTTATTACAATGGGGTCGCCACTCCCAAGGTGATTTATTAATGACTGATAAATGCTATGAAACGATAATGGAGAGTGTTGCTGGAATGAAAGATGACAGGGAAAACCGGAGTACCCGGAGAAAAACCTGTCCCGCCTCCGCTTTGTCCAGCACAAATCTCACATGGAATTACGGGGATTTGAACCACGGTATCCCAGCGTTATGTCTATCACCCTTTATTTTATACACGTGGGCTACTACAGCAACTCTCCATAATTTGGTATAGCTCCTCCATGCAAACAATAATCAGATAAGTACTTCAGTTATGCTACTGCAATCACGTTAACCAGTACACCACAGAGTCCGCTTTGTGCAACATTTGCAATACAAAATAACAGTTTCCCCACAAAATTTACTAATTAATTAATATAAAGTCCGCCTCTGTACTGTAGTGGTTAGTGTGATTAGCTGCCACCCCCGGAGGCCTGGGTTCGATTCCCAACTCTGCCACGAAATTTGAAAAGTAGTACGAGGGCTGGAATGGGGTCCACTCAGCCTCGGGAGCTTAAGTGAGTAGAGGTGGGTTCGATTCCCACCTCAGCCATCCTGGAAGTGGTTTTCCGTGGTTTCCCACTTCTCCTCCAGACAAATGCGGGATGGTACCTAACTTAAGGCCACGGCCGCTTCCTTGCCTGTCCCTTCCAATCTTTCCATCCCACCACGAGGCCCCTATTCAGCATAGCAGGTGAGGCCGCCTGGGCGTACTGACCATCCTCCCCCGTTGCATCCCACAACCCAGAGTCTGAAGCTCCAGGACATTGAGGCGGTAGAAGTGGGATCCCTTGCTGAGTGCAAGGGAAAAACCGACCCTGGAGGGAAAACAGATTACGAACGATAACATTCTGGATTGAATTTGTTAAAGTATGACGTAAATTTAATAAAATAGTTAATATTGGTTGAACAACACTACGACCTTTCAACGAGTATTTGTTTACACCGAGCGGATTACACACGTTTCATTTCGACATTATGTATCACGTGGTGCGTATTCCTAGTTAAAACTTGCTCCCGAACCCTCACAGACACCCGTTTCGTTCTTCCTTTCTTTCATAACATTTCCTAGTCATACTCACGAACCGAAATATTTCAACAATGATACGTTTCCTTGCTCAGTATATGTACATTGTAGCTTGGTTTAGCTTCACCCAAGTCTCGTACAACCAAACCAAAAAACACTACACAAGCGCGATCTGTTAGCAATGCGGTCATTTCTTCCTAGTTCGTAGGACTTCTAACAGATGTCGCGGTGACTGTTTCTCGGTAGCGCGAGTTACGTTCGCTTTCGCTAGGCACCTGTGTGAACTCGCATATGGGATACACTAACTGAACAGCAGAGTTGCAATCAGAAAGCAGGTGAAATGTGTTTTGATCACCACGATAGATACTTCGTGTTGCATTCTTGATTAGTTTCAAACTGAACGCCACACGACCATGTTCTTCATAGTCTAATGTTAAGATGATGCTATGACATCAAACAAGGGTTTGTTTTTTGTTTTGTTTTTTCATTTTGCGAATGTCAGATATTTTCCTAGCTAGGAAAAAATTCGAGAGGCAATGTAAAGACAGAACAATCGACAAGGAATTTTTAGGTTTAAGACTACATTTCTCTCCTTGAAAAAGAACGCATAAGAAGCATGACGTGGGGCCAGGCTGAAGAAACCATGAAATGAAATGAAATGAAATGAAATGAATTTTTTTTCTCAGACTTCAGAAAGTCGTGAGAACTAAACAAATCCTTGCTTCATAGGTAGGAAAATGGTGACAAAAATTTCGCTTTGCGAAAATAGCATATTTACAAACGTGTCTTTCAATAATGAAACTGAAATTGATAACGATTC
This sequence comes from Anabrus simplex, assembly GCF_040414725.1. Taxonomy (NCBI): domain Eukaryota; kingdom Metazoa; phylum Arthropoda; class Insecta; order Orthoptera; family Tettigoniidae; genus Anabrus; species Anabrus simplex. The sequence goes on from NC_090274.1 coordinate 8,720,626, forward strand.
ACTTACTTGGATCTAACGAAGGGAGACATCTATATGGAATTTGGAGTCAACAAGTGAATTATTCAGAGCATCGAAAGATGGGAACGGAATCAGGTCCTTTGAAACTACCACGTAAGAAATCATCAGTTGTCTAGAATACGATGAGGTGAGGCGTCTTTGATAAAAGAGCCTTCTGTACCGTACTCCACATAACAGTCTGCACGGTTGCTAGGTAACAGCGCGCCTTCCCAGTTGTATCGTTCATTTCAGATGACCTCCAGCCGGAGCAGGTCATTATTGTGAGGATGACACTGTCAATGGAGAAGTTCAACATCATATGAAGATAAAGCGAGAATTTGTGAGGACAAAATGGAGCAAATATGCATTTACCGGAAGAGGAAATAGGGATTGGAATAATTTTTCCAGTGGAAATTTTCGATAAATTTCTTTGAAAACATTTAAGAAAAGGTAGGTAATCTGCCATGTGGGCGACAGATCAGTGGTGATTGGTTGATTATGAAAACTTGTATCTTGTAACAACTATAGAGATGTTGTTAGAACACCAAGACGGAAAAAAAGAAATGAATATAGAGTAGGGAATGGATAAACAGAAAATCACATTTAGGATGTTCCGCAACCTTACTGAAAGATGCACGAGAAGATTTGAAAACAATTCAACATTTTTCTGGAAAGAGTTGCAAACAAAAATAGTAGACACTAACGCGGAAAGCCAAATCGTCAGAAATTACATTCTAGTATCTAGTAAGCTTTCAATGACTGGACCGAGGTAATCGATTGTCTACAAAAAAATTAGCAACCTGCACTTTACAGATGACACTTCCCTCAGCGCTGGAAGTGAAGAGGAACTTACTGACCTGATTATTATAAGAGTGAAGAATATGGTCTAGAGATGAACATGGCCGGCAAGGGCGAATCTAACTTACAGGACGCCTAAAAGGACCTGGAGTTAGTGAGGGAATTCGTATATCTGGAGTAAGTCACCTCAGTGGCAAGAAAAACTGCAAAAAGAAGATAAAAGGAGGTCGAGCTGCAATGTTTAAACTCATTAAAATTTGACAGAGTCCGCTTCTGTGATGTAGTGGTTAGTGTGATTAGCTGCCACCCCCGGAGGTCCGGGTTCGATTCCCGGCTCTGCCACGAAATTTGAAAAGTGGTACGAGGGCTGGTGCGGGATCCACTCAGCCTCAGGAGGTCAACTGAGTACAGGTGGGTTCGATTCCCACCTCAGCCATCCTGGAAGTGGTTTTCCGTGGTTTCTCACTTCTCCTCCAGGTAAAAGTCGGGATGGTACCTAACTTAAGCCCACGGCCGCTTCCTTCCCTCTTCCTTGTCTGTCCCTTCCAATCTTGCCATCCCCCCGCAAGGCCCCTGGTCAGCATAGCAGCTGAGGCCGCTTGGGCGAGGTACTGGTCATCCTCTCCAGCTGTATCCCCCGACCTAGAGTCTGAAGCTCAAGGACACTGCCCTTGAGGCGGCAGAGGTGGGATCCGTCGCTGAGTCCGAGGGGAAAGACAACCCTGGAGGTTTAATCAGATTAAGAAATAAAGAAAATTTGGCAGAACCGGGCAAATCTACGAAGATGCGCTTGGATGAATCACAAGTGTTCTCCGTCTTGTTATATGGCTGAGAGACCTGGACCGTGTTGAGACGTGGTGTTGTGTACTCCCTGGACGGAGAGAACAATACATGCTTCCATTATAGACGAACTTCCCGTGTGAGTGAGTGTTATCTCCAGCTCCTTGGCCACATAAGAGGAGGACATAATCTAGAAAGGACCAATTTGCAAGGCAAAGTCAAAGGCAGCAGGAAGAACAGCAATTTGATGGTTAGATCAAGCGAAGAACGTCGCTGGTCTACCTCTTCAGATTATATTAAGAAAAGCTGAAGACCGCTCTGGACGGAGACGTCTAGTCAAGGATGCAAGGTGAGGTGAAGACGATCAACAACGATGTAGCAAGTGGTAGTCGGCCGGTCAGCTTACTGGCCTTTGGCTGGGAAGGTCCCGATTTTCATTGCTGCCCGGGCCGGAGATCTTAATCACATACCATTAATTTATTTAGCTCGGTGTTTGTGTTACCTTTTAAATACGTACAACACATCACACTACAGACCAACACAGAAACACGTACAAATGATGTCAGGAAGAGCATCCAGCCGTAAAACCGGGCTAACTCCAACGAAGTCCCGGCCGAACTGGGAAGAAGAAGATCAAGCTAGCGATGATTCCTCTTCATCTCTACAATTCGTTTATGTCAGTCCATCCACATTCATTCTTTTCAGGATACACCCGAAGCCACTTAAGCGTTTTACTATTTTTAACATTTACACCGTTAATATCGCGAGCGTTCGTGGCTCAGGCTGCAGCGCGCTGGCCTCTCACCGCTGGGTTCCGTGGTTCAAATCTCGGTCACTCCATGTGAGATTTGTGCTGAACAAGGCGGAGAGCAGACGTACTTGTGGGATTTTAAAGAGATATGAAAATCCACAGCCTGTTTCCAGTCATTCGACCGGGTCAGGAATGGAATGAATGAAGTCCCCATCTACGTCTGGACTGCGAATAACAAGAGACATTTTACTATTTCTTCGTTTCCCTACTTCCTTTTGCAAACCAAGTAACACACTAGTCTAGTTTAGTTTTCAAAAATGTTGGAAGTAGTCGCAAGTTCCACTCTTATCTCACTTCGTTGTATATACCATCACTTCAAGAATACACCAGTTGTAAATTGTAAATGAAACATTTGTAAAATTCTGAAACAATTGTAAAAGACCCAAGATGGCAATAAAGAAACAGCCAAAGCAGAAATCCCCGCACCTCCTTCACCATGCCAAACCACCCTAGCGCATTAAACCCCCAACCCCGCCGAATCTCCTGGCGTTACCTTCTAGGTGGCTCACCCCTCCCCTTCAGGGAGGGGAATGTAAACTTTTCATGATGATGCTATTTGCTTTACGTCGCACCGACACAGATAGGTCTTATGGCGACGATGGGATAGGAAAGGCGTAGGAAGTGGAAGGAAGCGGCCGTGGCCTTAATTATGGTATAGCCCCGGCATTTGCCTGGTGTGAAAATGGGAAACCACGGAAAACCATTTTCAGGGCTGCCGACAGTGGGCCTCGAACCTACTATCTCCCGATTACTGGATACTGGCCGCACTTAAGCGACTGCAGCTATCGAGCTCGGTTTCATGATGATGATCGAAAGTTGCTGGTCGGAGGATGCAGAGGGTAGCCACGGCTAGTCCGTGGTCCGGCAGCTCTGCACTCGGGAGGCGGAGAGGGGCTGGTCCCCACTGCCGGCTGTCCTGAAAATGGTTTTCCGTGGTTTTCCAATCTCCTTCACTAGGGCGAATGCCGGGACAGTTCCTAGTATAGACCACGGCCGTCAACTCCTTCACCTTCTCCGACTGTCTACTGGCCTGAGAGACGGTGTCACCGTCCAAGAGGCCCTCCTCTCCTCTTCAGGGTAGGAATGAAAACAGTTTACTAGTAGTAGCGAAAGTTGCTAGTGTCGTAACTTAGCAACGCAACTGCAATTTACGCATGCGCATTCATGTTTAGCTTTTAATTTACATTACGTCGCACCGACATAGACAGGTCTTGTGGTGACGCTGGGATTGGAAAGGGCTAGGAGTGGAAGGAAGGGATCTTGACCTTAATTAAGGTATAGCCTCAGCATTCCTCTCGTGTGAAAATGGGAAGCGACGGAAAACCCCCGTCTCTGAAATACAAACTCACAGCTACATATGTGACCCAGCGAACTCGCTCGGCAAAATTGATTTTGAATGTTGTTTTCAGTGTGTGTGTGTGTGTAAGACTTTAAAAATTATATTATCAAATAATATTTACAACAAGAAATGCTTATCTAAAAATATTTTCAAAAAAATACACTACAATGGAGTGGTGAAACCTGAATGTCTTTACGTAAGTGAATGTCTAAGTTTATATGAACTTGAAGTGCTAGAAAGAAGAATGATGAGGAAAAAATGTAGATCCAATGAAAAGAACAGAACAATGGAAATTAAGAAATAAGAAAATGTACCAGAGCATAGAAAATATAACAGAAACAGTAAGAAAAAAAGGGAGATTGCTATGTTTTGGACATATCAATAGAATGGATGTGATAACAGATTGACAGAACAGATATTCAAGTACCTTTAGGAGAAAAGTCAACAACGAGCCGGGTACAAGAGGTCAAGAAAATTTTAGAAAGAAAGAAAATAAGAGGAAACTACACAATGAGGAATTATTAAAAAGACAGTTATAGGAATGGAAAGAAGAATGAGAAGCTAACCCGGTCCAGAAGAATATAGAAGAAGGAAGGAGGAAATGAAATTGGCATGTGGTCCCTGGCAGGCCTCATCGTATAATAATAATAATAATAATAAATGCAAACTGTCAACGGTACATTTCAAGAATAAAACTAGGAAAATTGTAAATTAATCAATAATAAACCAACAACAACAAAATCAATATTCGGGAAACAAACACGGAAAGCAATACAATCAACACAGTACAAGTCCGAATGACATCATAATAGCGACTGAGAGCAAATCACGCTATCGTTACCATGGAAACGCACCATTTTCGAGCTGCTCCAAGTCCCGCGGGCCCTGGTGTCGAGGATACACTGCTTTGAGCAGTATCGGCCAAACTGCCATTGTTTTTCTAAAGCTAAAGAGGGTGCTGAAACCAAAGTCTAGACGGGGTCCCTAAGGAGCGGCTAATGGAAGGGAGGACGTGACTATTGACACGCTCATCTCCCCTTTAAAACCGTAAATCAGGAAGGAGTTGTCTGAATTTGTCAGCCCTTCACCGGCGGCGCAGCACTTCAAAGGTAGTCGTTAAGAGTGTTTTCATTGCTGAGAAACAAGGGGAGTTCTTATCCGACCTCGTGCTACCACAAGGGCTTGGCTCTTACATAAACAGATAGCAGCAGTGACAGTTTGACTGATAATAATAATTATTTAACTTAATCTGTATTTATTCAGTTAGTCATCGTTAAGGACACAATCTTCATGTTTTTCCTTACAGGCTTTTAAGGCAATGAAAATGAATGCGAACACAAAATCTTGTTTTGAGGTGATAAAGTAGCAATTCTCAACGAAACCCCGCCTAATGGCCCTGCCTGCTTATAGTCTGGTTCAAGTCCTGTTGGTGGAAAAATCCCCCATCAAAATGTTGGCTGGTAGGGTAGAACAGGTGGTGGTATACAAGTCCTTGTCATTACACTCCGTGCCAAAAGCAAACTTCTCTGCAGTCCTCGCATGGAGCGATGGCATATGACGCTGTTTATAATGGTTCGTCTGTAGGATGGAGGTTATTTTTTTTGCTACTTGTTTTACGTCGCACCGACACAGATAGGTCTTACGGCGACGATGGGACAGGAAAGGGCTAGGAGTGGGAAGGAAGCGGCCGTGGCCTTAATTAAGGTACACCCCCAGCATTTTCCTGGTGTGAAAATGAGAAACCACGGAAAACCATCTTCAGGACTGCCGACAGTGGGGTTCGAACCCACTATCTCCCGAATACTGGATACTGGCTGCACTTAAGCGACTACAGCCATGGAGCTTGGTCTGGTATTATGCAAATAGGTTTATAATCCTAAAGAAAAAAGAAAATTTCCTTTACTTATACTCGCAAATGTAACATTACTGATTTTCACAATACGTAAATCTTGCAAGTCACCAGAAAACCGCCAATGTGCAGGATCAACAGTATCGGCAAGTATGATCCTTAAACTGTATGAACCGAGCCCAACACTACCTTTAGTATTAACAGTGTATGCGCTGACATGCCAGGGAGTGTACCAACAGCCTTATGGACTCGTTGTTCCAGATACCTGGTAATTTGTTTCTATGTTGTGTATTTTCTAATCTATAAACCTGCATTTAACCATACCGGTTTTAGATTTGTGCTGCCATACAAGGCTGAGGTGTTAATATATTATGGCATCTTGGTGAGTTCATAGTGCACATGCCACTAAATTTTCTCTCCTTTTGTTGTATAATTTGAAAACGTACGTAAACTGAAATATATGGGTAGCCATCTTGTTCAATACGTACACTTTACATTCAACTACGTTCCATTTCCAATAAATATACAGAAATAGTTTGAAATTCTAGCTGGATTTTAGAGAAAATATGCTGATTTTTAATAGCCATCTAGCGGCTCTGTGCCAGACACAGTTGGCAACTCGTCCCGCCTTAGACCAGAGAGATCCGCATACTCTGAAGTAACCAACACCTAGACCAGAAATGTGTGCACAAGATAATGATGACCGCTGGACCACAGGTCAGTGACCAGGACATTCTGACTCTCTCTCTCTCTCTTCATTGAGTTTTGTTAAGCATAACATTACATTAGACATGGATGTCGTGAAGGTACAAGCTTGCAACCTACAAGCTAAGTTTGCGATAACGTCGACTGCTGCTCAGCCTGAAGGTCTAGGAGTCGCCTTAAGAAAAGATAAAACCCAAGCATTTGCCTGGTGGGAAAATGATAAACCACGGAAAAGTATATTCAGGGCTAGGGGTTCATTGGAATAATCACATTAACTATGTTCCAAATTAACATTACATATGGCTGTGAGCGTATTCAGTTGTTGTAGTAAGGATGTAAAGGAGAGGACATATAAGTCTCTGGTAAGACCCCAACTAGAGTGTGGTTCCAGTGTGTGTGACCCTCACCACGATTACTTTATACGAGCGAGAACCGGAAAAGAGCCAAAGAAAAGCAGCGCGATTTGTTTTGGGTGATTTCCAGCAAATGAGTGACATTATGAAAATGTTGCAACGTTTGGGCTGGGAAAACTTGGGAGTAAAGGGACGAGCTGCTCGACTAAGTGGTATGGTCCGAGCTGTCGGTGGAGAGACGGCGTGCAGTGACAGTATGAAGTTTAATTTGAAAGTCAAGAGGACAAACTGGGGCAAACATTAATATATAGGAAGAGGAGTTAGGGAATCGAATAAATTTTCAAGGTAAATGTTCGATAAATTTCTAACTTCGTTGAAATCATTTAGAAAAATCTAGGTAAACAACTGTTAGGAAATCTGCCAGATAAATGCAGCTCTATGATGATTAATAAATGAATGTTTTACTTGGTTTTAATAGTAGCCTTTTCAGTAAAATTTTCTATATTTTTACTTCATTTATGATTACCTAAGTCTCACGTTGAGGCGCCAGCGTCAGGATCGATTAAGTAATTAATTAAAAGATGAGCAGAGTTTTGTAGGCTCGCAACAAATAGTTTTGTAGACATGAACCTACGAAATGGATCTTTAAACGTGCAGATTTCACGTTCAGGTGTCCACAAGGTGTAATTTTGTTCGAATAAAAGCCTTTTCTAGGCCTTCTTGACGCTAACGAGTTGGCGAGTCCTTGCGCTGTCACAGGTGCAGGGGGCTCTGACAACACATCTTCACCTCCTTGTCCTAATAAGGTTCTCTTGAGCAAGGATCATAAACCTCAAAACTGTTGAGTCATACGCTCCGCTCGGACCAGTTCTCCTCAAGGTTCTCTGACGGGGTCAGGGTTCAGACCAACTCACGATGTCTGAAAAAAAGTACCTATTTTTACATTGTGTTATGACAGCACCGTAACTACCGAGTGTGTGTGTGTGTGTGACGCTGACCCTATTTTCTTTTATGAGACCAGTCGTCTGGTATAGAGGGTGGCGGAATTACGTTTTACCCGGAGGATTACGGTTAGATTGCCTGCCAATCCAAGAATTTTAATTCTGGTTCGACAGCTGGAACAGTCTTCATTGTGCCTCGTTAAACCAGGTGATGCGAGAAGCGGTGATTCTGGTCGCTAATCGATTATGATAATAATAATAATAATAATAATAGCGTACTGGGAATATCTAAAACAGTAAGTGTTTATCTAAAAACCTGACAATACATCACTACAACACAGTAATCAAACCGGAATACCTATACGCGAGCGAATGTCTAGTACTGAATTACAAGCTAAATAAGTTAGAAGTCCTCTACTGGAAACAACAATTGTACGGTACGGGAAAATATTCGGTCCGCTAAAAACTACAGAACTCTGGAAATCAAGAAGTAACGATGACAAATATCAGAATACAAAAAAAAAAAAAAAAAAAACACAACAGGAACAATACCGAAGAGGCGATTGATATTTTGTGAACATTCATCTAGAATAGAGGCGCCTCGTCCATCTTCGACAGGTCCACCAGCTCAAGGTAATGGCAGATCCTGATTAAAATTTTATAGTCTTTCAAAACTAGCTCGAGGGGAAGGTTTCAAATCTTTGGTAATCTAACTTCATTTTCTATAAATGTAAAGTTCATACTCTGAATGTGAGTTTCAAATTAATCGAAAGAACTTAGTCGAAATCAGGGAATAGAGAGTGTGGTACCCTCTCGCACTCCCTCTCAACTTGATTTTGAGGTGACTAGGACTTTGTAACATTTTATAGTTTGTAATTTCTGCAATTTGAATATTTCTCTCCATCTAGTCACCTCCGTAGTATAGGCTTAGTCTCTGTAACGTCGAGCCACAAGCCTTAATAGGGTTTTATGCATCTAATGTAAATTTTAAAGAGTGCAAATATCCGCCTCCTCGCCATTTTGATTTTTGGGCCAGTAACTTTAACCTTTTGTTCTTACCAAAGGCCTTGTAGAATGAGTACCCGCTAACCTTGTTAAACTCTACATATTTCATTCTTTTCAGGGTAAAGGCATCAGACTGTTGAGCATTCAAGGCAGTGAATACCGTTTGATTTTGTAAAGTGTAGGTTGTGCCTTTGATAGACCTGGAAATATTTGGAAATATATTTCTAAGTGTAAATTGATAGAGCAATAACGAACGCTCTTCCTGTTCGTGTAAAAGAAATTGGGAGACCCGTCTCCTTCACTGTTTGTTAATTTGTGCTCATGTAAAATTGGTAATTAGGGAGCTGCAAGCTCAAGCTTGCTAATTTGTTATTAGTTGATTGTTCTGATTTTCTAAAAGTGTTACCTAGCTTGTAAGCAAAATGTTTGTACTTGAATTTGTAAAGTCTCACTTTTGAAAAGGTAAAGAAAGAAGAGCAAGAAATATAGCTCTAATTTCAAAGTTTTAAATTAATCTTCTGACTGTCTTACATCCGCCCATTCGTGCCCGCATCCCCGTAACAATCGCGCAGCTGTGAGCTTGCACCCCACTGTCGGCAGCTCTGAAGATAGTTTTTCCTGCTTTCCCACTTTCATAGCAGGCAAATGCTGGGGTTGTACCTTAAGGCCACGGCCACTTCCCACTACTAGGCCTTTCCTATCCCATCATTGCCATAAGACATCTGTGTCGGTGTGACGTAAAGCTAATTGAAAAAAAAAGTAATGTGGTCACTGCCAGCCTGCTGCAGCTTTTGTAAGGTAGACCCTCCGAAGAAGGTGGACATCATCTGCGTGTTATTGCGGTGGACGATAGTGTTGTGTGTGAGTTGTAGAAATGTTAGGGACAGCATAAACGGCCAGTCTCCGAGCCAAGGGAACTAACGATTTAAGATTTTAAAAAATCGTGACCCAACAGGTAATCGAAGCTAGGGTCCTCCGAACCGAAGGCCACTAGGATGACCATTCAGGCAAGGAGACGAACGAAATAGTGACTAAAAATAAAACAGCCTGGTTATGTAGTATCTTCTTTTGAATCCTTGAAGCGTTCCAAATTCCGAAAGAGAATCCCGAAAAACATAGTAGAACTGCATTGGATGTTGGCGTTACGTTTGGGCAGCCCTGATTACCGGCGGAACTCATTCAACAGTTTCTCTCTTGTCGAGAAAATGCAGAGACTCTGAAGCTCTGTCGCCACGGATGAATGCACGAGAGACCTCGGGGAAGTCCCGCACTGCGAGCATATCGCCGTCAATTGTTACCTTACAATGTTACTCGTAAACTAAGTGTGTCATTATTGTATAACCAGTCCCATCCCCACCCCCCAAAAAATGAAATGCAGACAATAACTTATTTAAAATTTTCCCTGCTTTTAGTAGATTGGCATATTCAGAATTGGAGATAGGGTACTTATAAACTCCGCAAGGATTATATCAGTTTCAAATGGAGGTATCGTGCAAACCAGGAAAAAAAGATACTGGATGCCTGGAAGATAATTTACCAATAAAATATACATTCAAAATTGGCATCCAAAGTGCCGCAATTGATGTTAATTGGTGTTGTTTGAAAGACAGCAGAAAAGGCAATAATAGTAATAATAATAATAATAATAATAATAATAATAATAATAATAATAATAATAATAATATGAAGAAGAAGAATGTCAGACACATACAATCTAGACTGAAACCGGCTGGAAACTTCTACAAAAACATGGAGAAATTTGTAGAGACCATGAAAAAGAGGAAGTTAACATTTCTTGGACCTTTGTAGAGAATGGACAAAACCAGACAAACCAAAAAGTTATTCTACTATCTGTGGAAGATGACGACAAGGATTAAGCAAGTTCGTAAAGATCTAGAGAAGTCGAACATCCAGGAAGTTCAGATGTTAGACAGGATAACATTTCAGACCATGGTTCAAGTGGAAACAACTGCAAAGACGGGAAGAGCTTGGGCGGGTGAGCAGAAGAAACAGCATTAGCGTCCATGTGAAGGAGTAATGGAGGGAGAGGAAACTTCGGACAAAGAAAAAATGAAATTGTAGCGTGATCCTAAGTGGTCAGATTCAGTTAATAATATTTATCATACTTAGCTCACGTCAAGGCGTCGAGTCTATACAGTCCGACACCGCGGTTAGCCGGTTCGAGTCCGTTGGTCGAAAAAGAAACATGTTCACCATCAAAATGTTGGCCGGCAGGGTATGAGAAGTGTGATATTGCGTGTCAAAAGCCTGGATTCAATTGCAAATCTCACCGCAGTGTTCATATGGAGTGAGGGAATATGACCCCTTAAGGCGACTGCAGACTACTCTCACGTGTCATGTTAACACGTGTTACGAGGTGTCAACACATGTCAGCCTCAAGTGATCACATTGCTCTGACGTGTTCGATGATGAAATGAAGTTCCTCTAGTCAGCCAGAGGCTCTCATAGACAGTACCATTATGGAATTTAATTTTTAGGCAATGGTACTAAGTAGATGAAGGCATTTTAGCGGAACTTTGTGAACAGCATCTCGTCGCTGCAGGGACAAAACCTCCCATGTGAAATATTTGAGCTTAGAACTTTGGCCGGTAAGGTTCTGTCATCTAAGGCGCAATATTGTGTGAATGTTGTCAAGGTATTCTCGCTCTTCATAATGTATGTGCTGCGGGTCAGTATATCTCCAAAAATATTATCACATTGGAGGTTTTGTCCCGGCAACGACGATCTATTGTATAGAGAATACAAGGAAATGGGTACATCCTATAAATGCTGAGAGCAATAAATATGTTACTACCTTATGGCCGGAAATCCCTGAAGATGAAGAGCGTTTCAAAATGTCTACAGAGGAGTTTTCTACGTTTCCGGACGTGGTGGAGCCAAATATGGAACAATGTAACACTCAAAAGAGGCACGTTATATCGTTTCAGGAAAGACCTGTTCTGTGCCTAAGGTAGTAGTTTTTTATTTCATTGATGAACATTACTCAGTAGAACTGTAAAAAATGTTTTAATGAAAAATATTGTATTGATAAATCGCTGCAGACACTTTCTGATGGTTGAACACTTTTTGACGAAAATCTCGCAGTCCAGGTAGATCTTGGGCTGAGAACGTCCAGTAGAGAAGTGTTAGAATCCCACCTTCTCCTCAACGTTTCGACAGAGCTGGCTGCATGGTCCTTCGGACCGAATGCCAACTGGAAGGTTAAAAGATTCATCTCGCTTCGTACACGACCCCGTAGAGAAGCGGGACAAGGGTTGGACACACACGCAATTTCCTATAATGTTTTATGTTTCAGTTAAAGAAAATGTTGGAGTGATGTACTGTTAACGCCCCCTTGGGTACGCCAATGTACGACGTAGCTGCGTCTTCCACTTGACGACCTTCATCCCATTGATCCGCCGGGTTTGGCGTAATGCGTGACGCACGGGGCTCCGTCGCAGCGTGAAGGCGAAACCGTGTGCTTACAGCACTATTATCAATTAGAATCAGCGCGGGTTTTCCTCAAGGCTGTGGCCCCTTCCAACGTTTCCTTGTTTCTTTCAATATTTACGTCTTCTTCAAAGAGGACTCGAGTGAGTTTATCAGCGATAATAACAGACATCAAGAATGGGATTGTGTCCAACTTTGTATTCTGCATTAATTCACTCCGTATGTATTTGAAACTGTCCACAATTTGAAGGTTTTGACCACAAAAGTTCCTCTTCATGTCACCATGGTCTTGCTTTTCTGATTTTCATACCACACTTTTCAATTTTCTCGTTTAGTGCATCAAGTTGTTCTTGTATTCATTTGCCGTTTGTTCCCCAGACCATAATATCATCTGCAAACAGTAATAACTTTATCTCCCTATTCCCATGTGCTTCCTTTGTCTGCTTTACAATGTAGTCCATAACCATTAGTAACGAAAGGGGGACAACACACTCGTCCAGTTTCATTTCTATCTTTAAGAATTTGCTTTACGTCGCGCCAACACACCGACGATGAGATAGGAAAGGCCTAGGAGTGGTAAAGAAACGGCCTTGGCCTTAATTAAGGTACAGTCCCAGAGTCTACCTAGTGTGAAAATGGTAAAGCACGGAAAACCATGTTCAGGGATGCCAAAATGAGGTTCGAACCCACTATCTCCCAGATACAAGCTCGCAACTGTGCCCCCCTAATCGCACGGCCAACTCGCCGGGTGTTTCATTTCTAAACTATTCGGCATTTCCAAACAGAGTCTTTACTCAGCTGACACAGGTTTTGTTCATGTAAATGAGAGGGCATATAAGTCTCTGGTAAGACCCCAATATTAGAGTATGGTTCCGGTGTGTGGGATCTTCACCAGGATTACTTTATTCTTCACCAGAAAAAGTACAAACAAACTAAACTAGTGTCCAATTCCAAATATCTTCGGAGCGTTGATTTGGAGTGAGGGTGTATGACCCTGGTCGGATGGGGACGGTAAGCTTTAAGTAAACCCCTTGGTGGTATTTGACACGGTAGGATATGTCCCGACGCTGTCCTTATCCCACCACACCCAGACGTGCAAGTCACCCATGGGAGTCGAACAGAAAGACTCCGCAGGGCCACACGCATGCAATCAATCAATCAATCTCCTTGGAATAAACAAGGCGGCAATAAGACACCACACGATAGTTTACAGTGGAATGTGGCACGGGAACAGACTTCAGTCGGCCATGACTTGCAAACAGTGTACAAGGCCTTGCTTTACGCAAGATGGCAGTCTAATTCAAATTATCAGTTTGTTTATTGTTTCACACCACACTGCGGGCAAAATCCTGTTCGTTTTTCTTTGCTTCCTAAGGATATGTGAAAACAAAAAAGTATTTTCGCGATTGTATGTCTTATAGTAGCATTCGAGAGTGGTGTATTTTTAAAACCGGTTTCAAGGCGGCGTGAGTTGCAGGATAAATGACTGTCATAACAATTATTGTTATTATGAAGTTGTAGCAAGAGCAGCTCTAGGTTAGGTGTGTGAAGTACAGACTTCTCACGTTCGTCCGCAAGACTCTGTGTCATCGGCACTGTTGCAATATCCTCTGAATCTCGGAAGGTCTTCATCTATACATTAAAAGAGTTTAATAAAACACCTTTGGCAAATCGGTCCGTCCATTCTACCATGACCGTCTGGTGGCCAGGTTCGGAGAGTAAAACTGTGACTACCAAGTTGAACAGTGTCCAAAGACTTGCGTGTCTAGGAATAACAGGGGCACTGGATACTACACCATTATGTGCAATGGAGGCCATTCTAGGTCTTCCCCCCTTACATTTATATGTTAAGGAAATAGCGGGAATTAGTGCCTACCGCCTCTGGTCACACGGAGGATGGTCCTTCAAGAATCCGAATAGAGGTCATGCCTCTATTGTCACAAGGCTCCACCAGACTTGCCCTATGACAATGATGATCGGGGACCTGATGAAGCCTAGTTTTAATTTGAATTATAAATTCACAGTGGTGATACCCACAAGGGAGGAGTGGGCCGCGGATGCTGGGGCCCGTCTTAGGTCTGGGGGCTGTACATGGTACACAGATGGCTCGCGGACGGAGACGGGCACAGGCGCCGGGGTCTGGGGGCCTAAGACAAGGCTCTCCCTACCTATGGGTAAATACGCTACTGTTTTCCAGGCCGAAGTATACGCAATACTGGCCTGTGCTGTATATACGAGTATATGGAACATGCCTGGACACAGAAGACGCATCACTATTTGCAGTGATAGCCAGGCAGCACTAAAAGCACTATGTGCAGTTAAAACAACATCAAAACTGGTATGGGAATGCCAAAGGATGTTAGATCAGCTGTGTGAACTTAGCTCAGTTACCCTATTATGGGTCCCTGGGCACACAGGTATCACTGGAAATGAAGAAGCTGACAAACTAGCGAAACAAGGCTCAAAAGGTCCTTTCATAGGACCAGAGCCCTTCCTGGGAGTGTCACTCCGAAGCGTGAAAATGGTAATATCCCAGTGGACAAACCAGTCTCACTTAGATATTTGGAAGAGGTTAACTATAGCAAGGCAGGCACGTGAATTTATCAAAGGGCCTAGCCAAAGTTATAAAAAGGTCCTGATAAATTTAAATAGGACCAGAATGCGAATGCTAGTTGGACTGTTGACAGGCCACAATACCTTACAGAGACACCTACACATCACGAAAATCAGTCAGGATCCGATGTGCAGAAGATGCGGTAAGGAGGAGGAGACCTCCGCGCATGTGTTATGTCAGTGCGAGGCTCTTGCAAGCACCAGACATCGATACCTTGGCTCACATTACGTGAGCCTGGAAGACATCAGCAATCCCAGCATCCGGACACTGGTATCCTTTATAGGAGCACTAGGGCTGGACTAGGCAAACCCGTTTAAGGGGCACAAAGGGTCTTCATAGACCTACGTGTGGAGCCCTGCGAAGGCAGGGTTCACCCATTCTTTATCTATCTATCTACCAGGACCGATTTGCTTAATTTATGTCTTATTCTCTCCGGAATTACCTGCCAGTGAATCATGAGACTTTGATAGGTCTCCAAGTTCAGCCAACTTTGAGTAACCATAAAATGATCACTCCAATAATTACAGGTGAAGGCTTACTCTACCCCGCAATGCATTCTGTACTTAGCGGGTTGCTAAGCGACCAACACTTTCATTTATATTCTGATATGTGATTTTCATTCTTAGTAATGTCATTGCATGCAGCCATATTTGATTACTACCTGTCAAGCCAGAGAGCAAAACACTTCCTCTGATCACGGAATAACCTATTCCCTGCTAGATGCTCCTTGATTCTCTAACCTTTACCAGCTTCCAAATATACTCAACAGATGGCAGAGCATTCCTAAAAATCTTACATACTGCTAAGAGTACGTACAAACAGACCCCATCATGACATTATCTGGTTACACCTATCGAAGGATAACCCAGCTACACTAGAAAGACTAAGGGCCACGTATCTTAAAAAAGTTATCTGCATGGCAAAAAGGAAACTAACCTATGAGCTCACAAGACAACCGTTCCATATAGAATAACTGCGATTAAAAATACCATTGTCTTCTAGGGCACAATGCCAAGCTTTACATCAAGAAAAACGAAGCTTTCATACAGGAATCATAAGCAAATGATGATTATGATGATGATGCTCGTTACTTAAAGGGGCCTAACATCTACGCCATCGGCCCCCATATAATTATCGTCATGGTCACACTTTCGTCGCGATCGGCCAGTATGGAAATACTTCTAGTTGATAAGATGACAATATCGGGTAGTATTTTTCGGAAAATTCGGGGCATTAGAAGTGGGAAAAATAATATTCACATTTATCATTTGAAGTTTTAATAATCATCATCATCATCTGTTTACCCTCCAGGTTCGGTTTTTCCCTCGGACTTAGCGAGGGATCCCACCTCTACCGCCTCAAGGGCAGTGTCCTGGAGCTTCAGACTCTTGGTCGGGGATACAACTGGGGAGTATGACCAGTACCTCGCCCAGGCGGCCTCACCTGCTATGCTGAACAGGGGCCTTGTGGAGGGATGGGAAGATTGGAAGGGATAGGCAAGGAAGAGGGAAGGAAGCGGCCGTGGCCTTAAGTTAGGTACCATCCCGGCATTCGCCTGGAGGAGAAGTGGGAAACCACGGAAAACCACTTCCAGGATGGCTGAGGTGGGAATCGAACCCACCTCTACTCATTTGACCTCCCGAGGCTGAGTGGACCCCGTTCCAGCCCTCGTACCACTTTTCAAATTTCGTGGCAGAGCCGGGAATCGAACCCGGGCCTCCGGGGGTGGCAGCTAATCACGCTAACCACTACACCACAGAGGCGGACAAGTTTTAATAATGCATAGGGAAAATGTTGTTAACATGATGCGCAATAAATTAACAAACGGAATGTGATTACCAGTGTCGTGTCTCCGGGATACCAATTATTTACGGAACTTATGAAGGTTTAAAAATAAAAATGACTAAAAATAATATATTTATGAACTTAATACGAAGGTTCCTCCCATAAACAGGGTTATTCAGCAAAGTTGTCCACTTCAAATAACTCGTGAACGGTTCAAGATATTGATATTTTGTCATGGATTTAATATTTTCTGAGATCATGGTAATAACATCGCTTGTCTTTAAACGGTACTACACTGTTTTGTACACATAGCCTTAAAATCTACAAACATTACAAATTCAGCACCGTAATTATTTAGAAAATCGAACAAGTACTTCTCGAAAAAAATATTATGCATTCAAACATGCCTCATTCGCCAGCTGAGGACTGATCTGATGGATTCGCGCTACGTATGAAACATGAGCTAGCTGTTGACATACAGAGTTGCTAGAGAGGTATTCTCTCTACTGTGCTCGTAAATACACTATGATTACATGAATGATAAAATGTATGACTTAACACCTTTAATATCGCCGTAGGTAACTGGTAAATGGAAAACGGATATAGACCTTGAGCTACAGCTACATAGTCCTGTGAACGTGTTCCAAGTACACAACTTAAACGATATTTTGTCACAGATACTTACGTGACAGCGTATCTGATATATCGGTGACAAACTAGAAGGCTGTGACTTATCGACCATCTCTAATGCAGTGACACATTTCATTTATTTTGTACAATCATCTTCATCAATATAGCTCATTAAAGCATTATTTGTGTCCGCCTCTGTGCTGTAGTGGTTAGTGTGATTAGCTGCCACCCCCGGAGGTCCGGGTTCGATTCCCGGCTCTGCCACGAAATTTGAAAAGTGGTACGAGGGCTGGAACGGGGTCCACTCAGCCTCGGGAAGTCAACTGCGTAGAGGTGGGTTCGATTCCCACCTCAGCCATCCTGGAAGTGGTTTTCCGTGGTTTCCCAATTCTCCTCCAGGCATATGCCGGGATGGTGCCTAACATAAGGCCACGGCCGCTCCCTTCCCACTTCCTTGTCTATCCCTTCCAAATCCCCCCCCCCCACAACGCCCCTGTTCAGCATAGCAGGTGAGACCGCCTGGGCGAGGTACTGGTCATCCTCCCCAGTTGTATCCCCCGACCAATAGTCTGAAGCTCCAGGACACTGCCCTTGAGGCGGTAGAGGTGGGATCCCTCGCTGAGTCCGAGGGAAAAACCGACCCTGGAGGGTAAGCAGATTACGATACGATACGATATTATTATTATTATTATTATTATTATTATTATTATTATTATTATTATTATTATTATTATTATTATTATGCCATTCTTAATCTGTTTACCCACTAGGGTTGGTTTCTCCCTCGGACTCAGCGAGGGATACCACCTCAAGGGCAGTGTCCTGGAGCTTCAGATTCTGGGTCGGGGGATACAACTGGAGAGGAGGACCAGTAGCTCGCCCAGGCGGCCTCATCTGCTATGTTGAACTGGGGCCTTGTGGGTGGAGGTGGTGGTGGTGGTGGTGATTATTGTTTTAAGAGAAGTACAACTAGGCAACCATCCTCTATATAACACTAATCAGAGGGGAAAATGGAAGGGATCCGACACTTCGAGGAATGAAGATATCGGTCAAAGGAAGACAAGGGCCACGAAGGGCGTGAAAATGAAAGATTCCCTAGGCTTCGGACACCTAATAGCGTCGGGGTCGGAAAAGAACAAGTGTCAACCAAGAGAGGTCGGATAGGATAGATGAAAGTGAGGAGCCTGGTACAAGCAAGTGGAAGCAATGTCAGGACTCAGCTAAGGGCCCCGTGGTCGCCAACCCACGCTCCAAAGTTCAGAGCCCCTGGAGGGATGGAAATATTGGAAGGGATAGACGAGGAAAGGAAGCGGCCGTGGTCTTAAGTTAGGTACCAAGCAGACATTTGCCTGGAGGAGAAGTGGGAAACCACGGAAAACCACTTCCAGGATAGCTGAGGAGGGAATCGAAACCCCCCCCCCCTCTACTCAGTTGACATGACGAGGCTGAGTGGACCCAGTTCCAGCCCTCACACCAATTTTCAAATTTCGTGCAGAACCGGGAATCAAAGCCGGGCCTCCTGGGTGGCAGCTAATCACACTCACCACTACACCAGAGAGGGGGACAATTTTATTTTATTCAAAACCAGAACGCCATGGCACTACAGCCCTTGAAGGGCCTTGGCCTACCAAGCGACCGCTGCTCAGCCCGAAGGCCTGCAGACTACGAGGCGTCGTGTGGTCATCACGTTATTCTTGGCTTTCTAGACCGGGTTTATCTTATTCAGTTCAACATATTATTGCAGTATTGTGCCTACTAAACTAAATTCGTTGTACTTGTGTGAATGGGTCTTACTAGGTCCATGCTCTTTCGCATTTCATTACCCAAGATCTGAATGCCACTGCGCAATAATAATGTATAGTCTCGGGGTAACGCACTGGAGTTCGGATGCTGAATGTTGGAGTTCGAATCCAAGTGAGGCACAGAATTTTTACTAAATATTAAATGGATATAGCCTTTAGTAAGAGAGCGTCATGGAAGTGAGTGGGGCAGAGCAGCCAATAGGAAGCTAGACGCAAGTGCTGGGTAGATGAAGTCATGCCGTCGTTATGCAGGGCTGGAGAAACTTGAAAAAGCATGTCTGAAATATGACAGGAAGATTGAAGTCTGAAGAAGGTAAGTCCTGAAAGTAGTTAGGATAAAACACGATATGAGTAAACGACTGCGTTCAAGCGTTCGGCTGAAAGTGAAACATACGCCAGTGAGGTAGGCCACCCACACAGCAGGAGTCAACGACGTATTTTTTATAAACCGGCGTAGAGGCCTCAAGACATCTGGGGTCGGACTACACTTGCCTTTGACGTGTACCCAACATCTTCCACTTACCAGCCAGAATGGATTTTTTAGCTCCCTTCTCTTTTGAACTTTATTACTCAGTATCTCAATGCTAACGGTCAACAGCGGTGTGGTCTATGGGTAACGCACTGCATTTTGAATGGTGAGCGCCGGGGTTCGAATCTCAGTACAGCAGGACTTTTTGGTGCATCGTAAGTAACTCATTCTTATTTTAGTCAAAACATTCATTATGTATATATGTTTACTACATTGCGCCTAGTAAATAAAAATCATAGTCCTTACGCTTGAGCGAAAGGATCTTTTTAGCTCCCTTCTCTTTTGAACTTCATTACCCAGTATCTCAATGCTATCGTGCGACAGTGATGTATGGTCGTGCGGTAACGCACTGGAGTGTGGATGGGGAGCACTGGAGTTCGAATCCACGCAGAGCGGAGAATTTTTACTGAATAGTAAGTGAATATCACTTTCAGTGATAGAGTACCAAGGAAGTGAGAGGTGCAGAGAAGCTGAGTAGAAGGTGTCATGGCGGCGACATGGATGGCTTCAGAGACTTACAAGAAATACCTGAAATATGGTGGATGAGAAAATATGAAGGAAGGAACTCCGAAAAACGACAAAGTCGAGGAAATGGTTCAGAAGAAATACGACATGAGTGAGGGAAGTTGTTCAAGGGTTGAATTGAAAATGGGAGTAGCGCCTGTGGGGTAGGCAACCCGCACAGCAGGGGTCAACGACCTTTTTTTAAACAAACCGACATAGAGTCCTCCCTGTATTTTAGACAGCTGGGGGTAATGGCTCCGGTACCCCTCTGGGGTCGGCCGACCGCTGCCTTCGACGTGTTCCCAACCACTAACCCACCCTTATACCTACATCAAACAGCAGACCAGAAATCCAATGTTTTGTTCTGGCTACTGATTGGTTGTAAGCGATCACATGCTCACGCATGCGCACTACTGTAAACTTGGACAGATCATATGACATACAGATTTAAGTCACTCCGCAATGAAAAACGCTAAGTCCAAGTTTATAGCAGTGAGCATGCGTGAGCATGTGATCGCTTACAACCAATCAGTAGCCAGAACAAAGTATTGGATTTCTGGTCTGCTGTTTAATGTAGGTATAAGGGTGGGTTAGTAGTTGGGAACACGTCGAAGGCAGCGGTCGGCCGACCCCAGAGGGGAACCGGAGCCATTACCCCCAGCTGTCTAAAATACAGGGAGGACTCTATGTCGGTTTGTTTAAAAAAAGGTCGTTGACCCCCTGCTGTGCGGGTTGCCTATTTCACAGGCGCTACTCCCATTTTCAATTCAACACTTGAACAACTTTCCTTACTCATACCGTATTTCTTCTGAACCATTTCCCTGACTTAGTCGTTTTTTGGAATTCCTTCCTTCATATTTTCTCATCCACCATATTACAGGTATTTCTTGTAAGTCTCTGAAGCCATCCATGTCGCCGCCATGACACCTTCTACTCAGCTGTTCCTATTAGCTTCTCTGCACCTCTCACTGCCTTGGTACTCTATCACTGAAAGTGATATTCATTTACTATTCAGTAAAAATTCTCCGCCCTGCTGGGAATCGAACTCCAGTGCTCCCCATCCACACTCCAGTGCGTTACCCCACGACCATACATCACTGTCGGACGTTACCATTGAGATACTGGGTAATGAAGTTCAAAAGAGAAGGGAGCTAAAAAGATCCATTCACTCAAGCGTAAGTACTATGAATTTTATTTAGCAGGCGCAATGTAGTAAACATATATATACATAATGAAAGTTTTGACTTAAATTAGAACGATTTACTTACGATTCACAAAAAAATCTCGCGGTAGTGAGATTCGAACTCCGGCGCTCACCATTCAAAATGCAGTGCGTTACCCCGTGACCACACATCGCTGTTGAGCGTTGGCATTGAGATACTGAGTAATGAAGTTCAAAAGAGAAGGGAGCTAAAAAAATCCTTTCTGGCTGGTAAGTGGAAGTTTAAGTTGTTGGGTACACGTCAAAGGTAACTGTAGTCCGACCCCAGATGTATTAAATTCAGAGAGGACTCTACGCCGGTTTATCGGAAATACGTCGTTGACTCCTGCTGTGCGGGTTACCTTCCTCACTGGCGTACGTTTCACTTTCAGCCTTACCCTTAAACGCAGTCCTTTGTTCATATCGTATTTCTTCCTAACCACTTCGAGGACGTCCCTTCTTCAGACTTGTTCCTTCACGTCATATTTCAGACATGCGTTTCCAAGTTTCTCCAGTCCTGCAAATCTCGGTATGATATCATCTGTCCAGCCCTTGCGTCTAGCTTCGTATTGGCTGCGCTGCTCGACTCACTTCCTTGACGCTCTCTTACTCAAGGCTGTAATCATTTAATATTCAGTAAAATTTCCCTGCCGCGTTGAGATTCGAACTCCAGCACACGGCATCCGCACGCCAGCGCGTTACCCCGAGACTACACATTACCATTGCACACTAATATTGAGATCTTGGGTAATGAAATGCAAAAGAGAACGGGCATAGTAAGAACCATTCACACAAGTACAACGAATTTACTTTACTGGGCACAACGCTGTAATAATATGTTGAAGTGAATAAGATCAAATTATTTCCAATATAGTGTAACCTATTGGTCATACACTTAATTAATTGGCAATTAGTTCAGGCAGTGCAGACCTTTGTCCAGCTTCTTTGCCCATGTCGAAGTCAGGTTGCACAACACCTCCGACTTGGTGGCGCAGGTACAAGTCCGTCATAGCTGGAAAGATCCCCAGAAAGGGAGCGATAGCCATGACAAGGACAAGGATAGAAAATACATACCGGTATTGATAACTCCGCCCACTGAAAATGACCGAAACACGGTAATGCCAACGTGCAAGCTTGATTTGAGTTGTAATATTTCGAGATAAGCGCGTTAAAAAGTAAGGGAGACCTCGGTATGTTATATGTTTATATAGTAGACCTCTGCCAAAACTATAATTGTTTATAAAATGTCAACGTGTGTAAAAGGACGCCACCAGAAGTTTATATAAGCATCGGTAGCGTACCCAAGCTAGCCGAGAACCCAGACTCCGGACGGGGAATTCCCAAAAAGGCGTCGTATTTGATTGTAAATATCAGAGAAATCGCCGATCGATTTGTTTTCCGCACGTAACCAAATTGCTTAGAATTCTGAGCTACACGTTTTACCGTATCACCAGTGTCGAAGGACTCATAGAACGGATGATATGAAAAATGTGGTGGGGACCGTACGCCATCTGTTGTTCGTGTTGGGGTAAAATTATAAAACAGCCCGAGTTGATACGGAAGGAACAAACTTGACGTGAAGTATTGGAGGCAGACATACGGTCCGATGGTGTCCCGGCCTTGCCGTTGTTCGGGAGTGCTGTGTGTATTTTGTCGGTACGCTGTAGGAAAGACTAAGTTCAAGTTTACAGATATAGCTAGATTACTGAAAGTATGTGAAAATTCGACTAACAGGAGGATTGTATCGCTGTGAAGACGACCGCGGGAACTGAATTGGAGTTTCATAAGCTGTGTTGGTGAAAGACGGAATTTAACTCAACGTCATTAACATTAGACTTTTCCAGTGAAGACGACCGCAGGATTATGAAGGTGCTCAAATGACCAGAAAAGGATTTGAACCAGTGATCCACGCCAGCGCCATGATGGGTTAAACGACGGCTAGGGGCCTTACCGAGGTCCGAGTCATGGATTTCTCGACAAGGCGATAAGTACATTAATTTGAAATACTAAATAGTCTTGTAAATGCGGGATTAATTTGTAAATATGTAGATCACGTAAGATAGGATAGTAAGTGTGAAATGCATTTGTTTTTAAGTTAGGGAGAAGCTTTCGAGTGGTCTTCATGTTTTATTAAATAATATTTATCTAGATGGGAACGGAAATTCTGGAATATGGAATAAATTTGGAGCCTGTAAAATGTTAATTCAAGTAAAACACGAGCATGGATTACAGATGAAATATCCGATGGTTGAGAGTGCTTTAGATTGAGACGGTAAAATATAGATTTGTTTATTTAAGATTTCAAACGGTGTAATCAATATTTTTCTTTATACGGAATATTCAATTTATATTGATAATGCACGTCGGTAGTATCTTCTAAAATGCCAGTATTGGTATGATAATCGTGGGAGTAGCGATGCACTCTGATTTTAAAGTAAATTTGCATGATTATAAGATAGCAATGGCTGTATCAAGTTGTGTGATGTGTGACATGACTGGACTCGAACGCACGTCCACCTATTTTAGATAGGGTTTTCCTTCTATGTCAAGAAGTGTATACTTTTCTTAATTAGAATAAAGTAAATGCCTATGTTCAGATCCATTTGAGATTTTTGTTTGCGTTCTTGATTTTGAAGAAAACCGTAGGCTGATTTTTCTATGCGATCGACTAGTTGTGAACCCGGGTCTTTCATGATTAAAAGATGAGCAGCATCTCCATGCGATTTAAGGATAAGTAAATAGGTAGAGAATGTACAAGCGAATGAAACTTTTGAATATGATATGATGGCATTTGTTGAAATGATATCTTCACCACGTTCTTTCTCGAGGGGACTTTATGCCTCGCTTTGAGAATGTTTAAATAAATGGTCACCAGCCTGCACTTAGAAGCACGGCTCTGCGACGACTGATTTATGACTTGTTGAGAGGGCGTGCTTGACCGTACTCGTAAAAGAGAATTCTGCCAAGATAATGCTTCTAACCTGCACAAATATGGAGAAACTTTGGGGTACGCA
Organism: Anabrus simplex; assembly: GCF_040414725.1. Classification (NCBI taxonomy): domain Eukaryota; kingdom Metazoa; phylum Arthropoda; class Insecta; order Orthoptera; family Tettigoniidae; genus Anabrus; species Anabrus simplex. Next base: position 8,744,733 of record NC_090274.1, read on the forward strand.
AATATAACCTCGCATTAGAAGATTTCCTTTTAATTCTTTCATGTTTATCTCTGTAAAATATATGAGTAATTGAAACGCCAGTCTAGTAAGCTTGTTGATTTTTCTGAATAATTCAGATAGGCATTTTCATAGACCCATTTTTCGGTGGCATCGTGGAGACCACTGGTTCGAAGTCCAAGGCAAACCCTGGATTTTCCGTCACACACAGGTTTTTTCCCATGAAATGTAGCCAATCATGTTTTGTTTACTGTTTATACTTTAATTTTTGTAGTGTATGTACATATCTATTTGAAAGTTTTCTTTGAGGTTTATTTTATGTTTGATGTTTGAATTCAAGAGCGGGTTCTGCTCCGTGATTTTGGTCCTCAGGTTCATTGCAATGTGGGTTCGATTCCGGACACGACATCTGTTTAATTTTGTGGTTGGTTGTGTTATGTCTATTAGTGCTTTATTATTATTATTATTATTTATCAGTTACGAATGCAGTTAACTAATTAGGCGACCACTCAAAGTTGTCTCTGATTTTTGCGTAGATAGTGTATTTCTTCCGATTCCGTCGCATTTATAAGGATATCCCTGTATATAAGCATATTTAAAATGAGTTATTTTTAATGATCAGATGTCTTTATCGTCATATCGTAAAAGAAAAGAACGTTCAATTCAATTTAATTTTTAAATGACCGGAGTGATATCTCCGAGTTTATTGTCTTCAGTCCATCCGACATTGTACAGTTTGATTTTATTGCTATACATGATTACATTTGATTAATTTGTGTGTTGTATCAAGGTCTATTAAATAGTGTTTAAAGTCTGTTTGCTTATCATTTGCCGTAGTTATATGCATCCTAGTTTTCCTCCGTTCTCCTATGCCTTTAAGTTTGTTTTAGTGTTGTCCTTTGCTATTATGCCGCTAATGCACCATGGCCCTGGGAGGCCGGAGGTTGTATTCTTGGAACGGAGGGAAGTGCGGTCGACCCTCGCATGGTCGGGAGAGCATTTGTTCAGCCATCAGTATGGATTTTATTTTGCTTTCCAGATGAGGTGGCATTTGACTCTAGACTGAAAAGGTCCCATGCCAACAGGCACCTTGGCGTATGGTTCCGTATGGCTGTAGCCCAGTTTTGGGACAATGTTGCTGTCGCATGGCTCCATGGGTCAGGGGATTATGGTGGTATGATTTCAATAGAAAAAATAGTTTTTTCGTTCTTTCTCTTTCTTAACCTGTTTACCCTCCAGGGTTGGTTTTTCCCTGGGACTCAGCGAGGGATCCCACCTCTACCACCTCAAGTGCAGTGTCCGGAGCGTGAGGCTTTGAGTCGGGGATACACTGGGGAGGAGGATCAGTACTCCGCGATGGTGGCCTCACTTGCTATGCTGAACAGGGGCCTTGTGAGGGATGGAAAGATTGGAAGGGATAGATAAGAAAGAGGGAAGGAAGAGGCCCTGGCCTTAAGTTAGGTATCATCCCGGCCGGCATTTTCCTGAAGGAGAAGTGGGAAACCACGAAAATTCACTTCGAGGATATCTGAGGTGGGAATCTAACTCAGAGGCGGAAAAGAATATTTTTGCAAGTACTAATTAGTTATCAGTATTCAATAAACTGCAAGAACTGTTCCAAAAGTAAATGGCATAATAGAAAATTACCGGTATAATAGGCAGCCCATTATATGCCAATCAAGAAGGCTTGTATAGTCTACAAAATAATTGTAATACGAAGATAATAATTATAATAATTATTTCCAGTCTTCTGTGTCGAGTTGTGAATCAAGGACCCCGCACACTTTTCTATCTCTCGTTAACTCCCTTCCTTCCTCCAATATTTCTTCTAGTTTTACTCTTTTCTTACACTCTCTTTCACCGCATCCGTCCACTTCTTTATAGGCCTTCCTCGTTATCTTCCTCCTATTACTTTCTCCAAAACTACTGGGTGTGGAACATTACAGTATCTTCTTCCATTCTTATAATGTGTGCCCATACCATTTCAGCTTACTACTCTCTCTGTCTTGTTTTGCAGTTTAGTGATTCCAATTCTCTCTCTGATTTCTATGTTTCTGACTTTATCCCTTCCTGTCTTCCCAGTTATTGTTGTAAGGTATTTCATTTCGGCTGCTTGGATTCTGCTTCCATCGTTTTTGTTGTTGTCCATGTGCCCGCTGCGTATGTCAAAATTGGTGTGTAACACATTGAGTAGAGAATTTTCTTGAATTTCCAACAACCATCGAAATATTCAGTTAAAATTTTAAAAAAACATGAAGACGTCATTTTTAAAGTTGTGTTTTAATGTATAATTTCGACTTTTACGCTTAACATGTTTGAAGTCTTATAACGCTGTGGAGCGAAAAGAGATGGAAATAAATTACTTCTTAGTGGATAGGCATACTATATATACTTCGGTCTTTAGCAATGGCTCGTGGCCCTCTATGACACTTAACGACTATAATTACAATAAAATAAGAAATACTACACGTAAACAAGGTAGTACTGTAAGTTAGAATGCATAGTAAGTAAAGTTAGCAATGCGCATAAAAGAAAAATATGAAGCATTTATGAGAAACAACGATCATAAAGAATACATACTGTAACCGTATCGGTCATACATACAATTAATTGAAAATTGGTTTAGGCAGTGAAAACTTTTGTCAAGCTCCTTTGTGCATCAAGTCAAGTTGCATCAGATTGCACAACACCTCCGACTTTGTGGTGCAAACACGAGTACGTCATAGCTGGAGAGATCCCCAAAAAGAGAGCGAGCTAGGAAAATGACAAGGAAGGAAAATACATAGCAATAACTCGGCCCACTAAAAATGGCCGAAACACGGTAATGCCAACGTGCAAGCTTGATTTGTGTTGTAAGATTTCGAGATAAGCGCATTAATTAGTAAGGGAAACCTCGGCATGTCATATGCTTTTATAGTAGACATATGCCAAAACTGTAATATTGTTTGTAAAACTTCAACGTGTGGAAAATTACGCCACCAGAAGATCATATAAGCACCAGTAGCGTACGCACGCTAGCTGAGAACGCAGACTCCGGACGGGGGATCCCCGAAGGGGCGTCGTATTTGATGGTGAATATCAGATAAACCGCCGATCGATTTGTTTTGCGCACTCAACCAAATTACTTAGAATTCTGAGCTACACGTTAGAAAGCATCGTCAGTGTCACAGGAGTCGCAGAACGGCTGATATGCAAAATGAGGTGGGGACCGTTCGCCGTCTGTTGTTCGTGTAGGGGTGAAATTATAAAAGAACCCGCGGTGATGCGGAAGGGATGACTTGACGTGAAATATTGGAGGCAGGCACACGGTCCGCTGCTGTCCTGGCCTTACCTTTGTTCAGGAGTACTACTGTACTGTACTTTTTATCCATACGCTGTATGAAAGACTATGTTCGAGTTACAGATAAAGTTAAATTACTGAACGTATGTCAAAATTTGACTAACAGGTCGAACTGTATTAGAGTTTCATAAACTGTGTTGGTGAAAGACGGAATTTAATTGAACCTCATTAACATTAGACTCGTTCCAGTGAAGAAGACCCAGGATTATGAAGGTGCTCAAGAGGACCAGGAGAGGATTTGAACCGGTGATCCACACCAGCGCCATGAGGGGTTAAACGACGCCAAGGGCCTTCCCAAGACCCGAACCATGGATTTCTCAGCAAGACGATGAGTACATTAAATTTGAAAAAACTAACTTTATAAATGCGGGCTTATTTTATGTAAATATGTAGATCACGTAAGAAAGGTTAGGAAATGCAAAATGCATGTATATTTGAATTAGGGAGAGACGTGTGAGTGGTCTTCATATTGTATTAAATAATGTTTACCTAAATGGGAACAGAAATTCTGGAATATAGGATAATTGAATTCCAACTTTATCTTCATATTGTGATCTCTCCTTCTTTTAAAGACACCACTCAAGGTTGCAAAGGATAATTTTTCCGCAGATAGTGGGTTCGAGCCCCAATGTCGGGAGCCCTGTAGATGGTTTTCCGTGGTTTCCCATTTTTACACCAGGCAAATGCCGGGGCTGTACCTTAATTAAGGCCACGGCCGCTTCCTTCCACTTCCTTTCTGTGTCGGTGCGACGTAAAGCGAATTGCAATATTATATAAAACAACAATCCCCACCACCATCTCCTCTAGCTTGCTAACTGACAACTGAATGAGTAAGATACAAATAAAAACGAGAATAGCAATGGCAAAACAGGCTCTCAGGATAAATATTTTCATTCTTCCCCTGAAGGGATTGTAGTAAGGATGTAAAGGAGAGGTCATATAAGTCTCTGGTAAGACCCCAACTAAAGCATGCCTCCAGTGCATGGGACCCTCACCAGGATTTCTTGATTCAAGAACTGGAAAAAAAAATCCAAAGAAAAGCAGCTCGATTTGTTCTGCGTGATTTCCGACAAAAGAGTAGCGTTACAAAAATGTTGCAAAGTTTGGACTGGGAAGACTTGGGAGAAAGGAGACGAGCTGCTCGACTAAGTGGTATGTTCCGAGCTGTCAGTGGAGAGATGGCGTGGAATGACATTAGTAGACGAATACGTTTGAGTGGTGTCTTTAAAAGAAGGAGAGATCACAGTATGAAGATAAAGTTGGAATTCAAGAGAACGAGTTGGGGCAAATATTCTTTATAGGAAGGGGAGTTAGGGATTGGAATAACTTACCAAGGGAGATATTCAATAAAATTTCAATGTCTTTGCAATCATTTAAGAAAAGGCTAGGAAAACAGCATATAGGGAATCTGCCACCTGGGCGACTGCCCTAAATGCAGATCAGGATTGATTGATTGATTGATTGATTGATTGATTGATTGATTGATTGACTGATTGATTGATTGATTGATTGATTGATTGATTGATTGATTGATTGATTGATTGATTGATTGATTGATTGATTGATTGATTGATTGATTGATTGATTGATTGATTGATTGATTGAACGGGGAGGCGGGCGTGCGGTCTCTCAGGTCTGGAGATTTGTTACGGTGAAGAAGATGAACGGAGAATGTGAGGAGGGACTTGGCGGCCCTGGCATATACTGGGAACTGCCCCGGCATTCGCCTTAGTGCAGGAGAATGGAAAACCATACGGGGCCGTGGAGTCGTGGCCACTTGTGGGCCAAGGGCCACTCTACATCGACCGACCGCGCTACCCTCAATACAACAAACTGCTGCTACATGCAACCAACTGGCAATTACTTTAAGTACAAATTGTAAAAAGAAACAACAAACTACTTTGACTGTTTCCACAAAACTGTCCTGATCATTTCCGTGAAGAGTTACATTGAGCTAAGTATACTGATGTGTTTTTCTTTTTCTTTTCTAGAAGAGTCTGCTGGTGCCCTTAAAGGCCTGGGCCCTGCAGGTACTAATGTTACGCCCTTCATTCTCCTAAACCTGACTGAAAACACTCCTTATAGCCAATCCAAGACTATTATCTGAAGAAGATCGCGCAACTCTTCCAGTGATGCGATTACAGAACAAAGTCATACGCTACAGTAAAACGGTAAAAAAAAAATCTTGGAATCACTGCAGATGGTCCGCACATACGACATCAGCGTGCACGCGAGTATTTGTGTCATTGCATGCCCTCAGCAGGTATATTTCCCTTTAAACTAAAAAAGAGTTTAATTCAAACAGTAGTTACTTGATTACTGTGATATGGTTTACATCGACTGCACTGAAGTCACAGCGCATGTGACATCGCCCTACACCAAACTCGGCTGGCTCCGACTGCAGCGAACTTGAAATGTCATTGCTCCTTAATATTTTAAGGAAAGTTTCTGTAATCCCTCATTTCGCCACCAAAAACACACATGTAGGCCTATATCCTTACCACGCCCAGTCAGAAGTCTTCAATTCCTTCACAGTTACTGCAACTCGTGAATGGAAGAACCTGGTTCAAAACGTCAGAGGGATTTCAGCGTCCAAGAAATCTAAAAGTGCATACGAAAAATATCTGATGGAAATATACAAATAGCAACTCAGCAACAGATAATCACCGCTTGTGTGTTGATCCGAATCCCTCTTCCACCCCTCTTACGAACCCAGTTCTGCTCTACCACTGTGTTTAGTTTTTAGTTCGTTTGCTTGTTCATGTTCATTAATCGTTGTTGTCCTATTAAGGAACTTATTGAGACGGAGAAACGTAAGCCATGTGCTTTACTGCATGGTTATAATTGTACCGGGCGGTACACCTCCACGCCGCTAATTCAAAATGTGCGCCAGTAGAAACTCCTCTGCTGGAGGAAGTCTGAACTTTATCGACGGTATTAATTTTCAAGTTTCTCAGAAGATGTCACTACATGGAAATTTTGGAGTTTTTGAACTGTGTCATTTTCGACGTATTTTTGTTTTGCTTGTAGTAAGGAGTGTGAACTTTCTCTTCTAGAGGACACTACTGAAGATCAACAATAGTGCACCCTAGTGCGGAGTGAAAGAACTGTTTTTTGGAGAAAATTCAATTTCAAAAGTTTGTTCTTTGCTAAATTTCTTTCAGTCATTGTTTAAGTTGGCAATATTAACCCTTTCTTTCCCCTTGTTTTGTATCTAGCCAATCCCGAATTTCTTTAATTAATTTTCCACCAATAATGTGTTTCTTCTTCATATTGTGTAGGGTTTTTCTCGGCTAGCCAATAAAGTTTTTTGGGGAGGGTGTTCTCATTCCCCTTACACCTCGAACTTTCCGGGAGAGTATATAAACTGCTGATTTTAGGGTCTCCGGGCCACTTCTGTTCCATCTTTCAGTGCGTAAAGTACATAGCAGGGGGCGGGAAGCGCCTCTTTCTTCGGCAGCGGTCAACAACAAGGTAATGGCCAATTAATAACTTCTTTCTTTGCTAGCTCAGCAGTTTAACTCTCGGGGCGGGTCCGAAGTTTTTCCATTATGTAACCTTCCTTAAATGTAAAGGAACTTGTATCTATTCTATCTTTTAAACTACATATTGGGATAGAGAGTGCTTAACCCTCTCGAGCTTCCACTCATATTGTTTTGAGGTGAACTTATTTTCTCAACCTATTCTTCCTTAACATTATGTAAATTTGTCAATTTCTAAAGTCACCTCTTTAGTATGGGATTAGCCCTTGCATCAGTGGCCTAGAGCCAAATTAGGTTTTGAAACAAATACATTAGGAGTGCAAATCGCCTCCTCTCAAATTGTTGATTTAGAGGTCATGTAATTAACCTTCTTGTCATTTAACAGACCTCAGTAGGTTGGGTATTTTACCCCTGTGTATATGTCCTGAGAGGACAGCTTGAAAGTGGAATTAGGTGTGGCCTTTGACAGGCCTGAATTTTGAGAGCAAGTTGCTCTTTTCCCGAAAATTTTGTTTTCTGCGCGCCTCAAGGAGGCCTTACTGTGTATTTTGGAGCAAGTGCTCCTAGGCATGAATGGGGTTCTCCGCCCCTCTGTTGACACTTGTGTTTGGGGTAAAACTGAGCTGATTGCTCAAGGATTGTGATCGCGGGGCTCGAAGCCCAAATCCTGTAAATACTGTAATTGTACTTTTGTTGCCTTGCTACTCTGTACCTGCCATGTTTGTTATTTCTTGATTTTGAAAAGAAAATATAACCTTGTTAAATTTTAAATTCACTTTAATTTCGTAGCCTGAGACCTATTCACCACCCCGCACCTTCTTTCACCTCTAACTACCACGGAGAACTCCGTAAGAATAATAATTACAGACAGTTCAGAATGAGTAAAAACACATGGATTTGTTTGAACTTCAAGTGCAAATGTGTTAAAATACATTATATTTACTATTTGTGACACAATTTCAATTTTTTTCCAACTTGACAAACTTTAAGAACGCGATAAAGGCACAACTGCCACTCTTCCCAACTACTTTTTCTCGCAATCGCGACGGCACCTAATCACTTTCCTATTTCATCGTCCTCTTTCCTTTCTTTTAAATCCTCTTCCACCCGTCTACTTTATCCTTCCGCTGTACGTTTCACAGCATTGGTGGAAACTCACAGGACAAGAGTTATAGTAAGTCTCTTTTTGTTTATGAATATCTTAAAATCTGTACACATTATCTGTATTATTGTACTGTTTCCCCTTAACTTGTTTTTATTTTAATGCACAAGTAGTTACTGTTAGCCGTAGTTCAATAGTTCTGCATAGTTTAAGTTAAAGACACGTTACTTTTTTAAAGTATGTAATTAGTTAAGTTATCAACATAATTTTGATAGCAGTTGAGTAAGTATAAGACAGTGACAGCGGTGTCTAACTTTGTCACGATAAATAAATTATCTATGTTCCTAAAAACAGGACAGTGAACTTCAGGGTACAGTGGAAGCGGAGATTTTAGCAATGCGCAACAAAGTGAAAAGGGGAATATACCAGACTAACAAACAGTTGGCCTGGGACAGGAGCAGTTAGAGACTGAGACAGAACAACTGATGATGATGAACGTCTCCTGCACGGTAGATGTTTCTGTCTACTCCTTATCTGTTGGAAGTGACTGTACCGGTGTACGCCCGATAACATCTAGAGAAGGGATAGTTTCTGTAATTCCAATGACAACTAGAGTATATATATTGCCCATTCGCATTCCTTGACCTGGATTCGATTTAGAACCTTTCAGATCTGAGTCAGCATCTGCACAGACAATGTCCTGGATGTAGAAACAACCCCGCTAGCTACAAGCCACCGACCCTGGAAGAAATGTCATGTCGCAGGGGATCGTGGCCGCACACTGTTCCCACTGGAGAATTTCCCTACTAAACTAGCCGCGACTTGCTGTCGCCTTTAACAGCTTCATCTCTTTTTTGCATTACTGCTGCTCTCGATACGTCTCTTTCATCCAGTAGAAAAGACGTATGTTGCCAGGATAATCTCTACAGAGTTAGTTACCGGGTCTCGAACTTCAACTTCACAATATCGGCACTGAAATGTCCCTCGTTTTTCACTTTATTGGCAAAAAATATAGAACAAGAAAATTTGTAAATAATATTGTAAATAAATTTTGTCCGTAGCAATTTTCCTGTTAAACCAACCGTACAAGACATACATCGAGTTTTATGTTTAAAGCACCCACCGGGTGAATTATTTTAACGAATTATAATTAAATCCTACTCACTCTTGTCCTAAACTTAAATATCTAGTTGATGCCACCTGGCAACCGTGTAGGCTGCGATGTGAAGTATTGATGGATGGCCATGACTGAGAGACATATTATCAAAGAGGGGCGTTAGAGTACATATGGTCGATGTTATCTTGCAGGCTGTGATGTGAAGTATTGATGGATGGCCATGACTGAGAGACATATTATCAAAGAGGGGCGTTAGAGTACATATGGTCGATGTTATCTTGCAGGCTGTGATGTGAAGTATTGATGGATGGCCATGACTGAGAGACATATTATCAAAGAGGGGCGTTAGAGTACATATGGTCGATGTTATCTTGCAGGCTGTGATGTGAAGTATTGATGGATGGCCATGAGAGAGACATATTATCAGAGAGGGGCGTTACAGTACAGATGGCCGATGTGATCTTGCAGGCTGTGATGTGAAGTATTGATGGACGGCCATGAGAGAGACATACTATCAAAGAGGGGCGTTAGAGTACAGATGGCCGATGTAATCTTGCAGGCTGTGATGTGAAGTATTGATGGACGGCCATGACCGAGAGGCACATTATCAAAGAGGGCGTTAGAGTACAGATGGCCGATGTTATCTTGCAGGCTGTGATGTGAAGTATTGATGGATGGCCATGAGAGAGACATACTATCAAAGAGGGGCGTTAGAGTACAGATGGCCGATGTGATCTTGCAGGCTGTGATGTGAAGTATTGATGGACGGCCATGACTGAGAGACATACTATCAAAGAGGGGCGTTAGAGTACAGATGGCCGATGTGATCTTGCAGGCTGTGATGTGAAGTATTGATGGATGGCCATGAGAGAGACATATTATCAGAGAGGGGCGTTAGAATACAGATGCTCGATGTGATCTTGCAGGCTGTGATGTGAAGTATTGATGGATGGTCATGACTGAGACACATATTATCAAAGAGGGGCTTTAGAGTACATATGGTCGATGTGATCTTGCAGGCTGTGATGTGAAGTATTGATGGATGGCCATGACTGAAAGGCATACTGAAGGTTCTTTTATCAATGAAGCCTCATCTCCTTATGCACTAGAGAACCGATTGTTACACTCGTGGTAGTTCCGTACGCCCTGAATCAGATTCCCAATTTCGATGCACTGAATCCTAGACTTGCCACATCAAATTATACATAGACGTCTGTTGAAAACGATTCGTTAGATTCAAATAAATAAATCATTTAGTAAATTCACAGAGGCTTGCAGACTGAACGCTGAAAGGCGTAGCAGTCTATAATGATAATGTATGTAATGTATGTATGTATGTTTGAATTTCATTTACTGAAAGACAAATTTATGATCATATCCATGTACTTCTGTTAATATTCAAGGAGTAAGGACAATAATAATAATAATAATAATAATAATAATAATAATAATAATAATAATAATAATAATAATAATAATAATAATAATAATAATAATAGGTATTTGCTTTACGTCGCACCGACACAGATAGGTCTTATGGCGACGATGGGACTGGAAAGGCGTAGGAATGGGAAGGAAGCCACCGTGGCCTCAATTAAGGTACATCCCCAGCATTTGCCTGGTGTGAAATGGGAAACCACGGAAAACCATCTTCAGGGCTGCTAACAGTAGGATTCGAATCTACTATCTCCCGGATGCAAGCTCACAGCTACGCGCCCCTAAGCGCACGGCCAACTCGCCCGGTAACAAAGATAACTCGTTGAGTTATTCATTTTGAGTTCAGAACTCAAGTATGGGCAGAAGACAGCAGCGTAATATGGGCACCAACCTCTAAATAAGGAATAACTGCACAATGCAAGCAGTAGGCCTAGTACCAACGAAATTTTATTCTGTTGACGGAACTGGTAAATCTGCCAAGATTAAGTATTTAGTGAAAAATAAATTGAGAACAAACCGAAATCCCACGTTCATCTGGGACCCAGGAAATTTAGCTCAGATTCAGGAATGCTGCAGCAGATTCCGACCGGACGGCAACCGTGTAATAAGGTGTTGATTGAGTTAAGTATATTTCGTGTCGTATATTCTAAATAGCGGTGATAATGTTGATAAGGTCTATCGGATACGTGAGACAGAAATCGGACAGTCTCAAGTACGGTGGTGCCACATTAACATTTGCCTGCCGTCAGCTTTAATCACATACAACTCAATCATCATCAGCTAATTCGTTCTCAGCGGACGAGAGCCCGTGACCTTGGCCCGTTTGCAGGGGGCCAAGTCGCAGTGGTCTGGTCAAACCGGAAGTCGGGGAGCATTTAGTCCAGTAGTAACTCTTCAGAGTAAGAATTGCAACGAACAGGATATCAGACCTCTTGTGGACGGGTGAATTCCAGCGGCGAGGCGTTGGAATTTCCTGAGTGTTGCCGGTTTGAGACTGGTTCAGTCCACGAGAGAATCAAGTTCTTCCGAGCGTTCTACTTAACGTTTATACGGTGAAACACATCTTTTTCCCAAATACAAAATACAATGTATAGAATCCTAAGAATATTTAAATAAAACTTAACAAAATCAAGAAATGGAACATGTTTGGCCCAATATGCATAAAATGAGTGTGGATGAAAAGGGGGTTTCCTGAATTATACCAGCATTCTGAGACAATATCACACAGGTACAAAAAGACGACTGAAATTTTATGACCATATTCAAAGCATGGACAATGAAAGGCTTACTAAAAAAAAAGGTATTTAATTACGCCTCGTCACTAAAAGTCAAGAATAATTGGATAATCGAAACTGAAAAAGACCTTCAAGAGATCAGCATACCGGACGAAATTATATGGCACACGCCTGTAGCTCGTTCCACTTTGAGAAAACAGTACTGCTCTTAAGAACCTACAGGGAGTGAACACACCCATAATTCGTCGTAATTCAGGAATATCATTATGTGCGTTATATTGTAATACGAAAGAAAGAAAATGGATGGGGCATGATTTTGCCCGTGAGTTATCAAAATAAGTTCTGAAGATTTTCTATTTCATAAATACATTCGCAGGGAGGAAGCATAATGGCGGTAACAACCATCGCTTTATTCTTTTCCTTCTGAGTTGCTCTACGCGTAATCGCCGGCAGCTTATCACTGTTGTAGAGAAGTGAAGATGATGCTGTGGTGTGCAGCGATACATCACGCCATGACTTGTACTGATGCAGAAGTTCGCTATGATTTTTATCTGTGCTTCGTTTTGTTTCTTAAGCGCATTTTATTTTTGCCACATTTACACGACTTTTTCACAAGTGCATTGAACTGTTACCATTCTTTTCGTGGGACCATACGACGGCACAGTAGTACCCGGCACTGCCTGGGCAAATTTATTAAATGCAATTAACTACATCTCCCGCCCCTTGCCTATAAAAATGATATGTTATCTATTTTCTCCCAGTTTGCGTTAAATTTAACTACTAAGGTTTTGTATGTGCAGTAGTTTACTCATGTTCCTGTAAAAACGTAAATAAGCCGACTTCCCCACCCCCTTTACAACCCCTGTACCTTAGATTCTTTTTAAATTGCATCTTACTTTCCTCCTTCTTTGATTTTGAACTTAAGTACCCTGTTGCCACAAGAGCAATACTGTTCTCTAAACATGGAATGAGCTAGAGCATTAGAACGTTGGTGAACAAACGTCATTTTGCTGATGATCACCAACACTCCATGGACGGAGGAAAAAAAAAAACACAGCGAGAGGATGAAGAGATTCTGGAAACAGAAGATAGGAAATTCGTCTGCTAAATAATTTCAATCAGGCTCCATAGTTGGGCACGACGTTGTGGAGAAAATGTGTGTACTTGTCATTCTGAAAGATATGACCAAATATACGGTGATTATAGCGTCTTACATTAAAAATGATTTCGAAACCTCAATGTGAGTTTATTATTCAAGTATGACCGACGAAATAATATTACTTTTCTATTAACGTGATCCTAAGGATCGATTTAAGAGGCCCTCCGCCGTACAGCCACAATCATAGGAGAATACTTCACCAGCCAATATAGAAGCTATGCTTGGGCAGTGAACGGGAAGGAGGAAATATATCTTTATTTATCTGCTTCACGGGGAAAACACAGAATCATAGATATGTTTTCGGGCTTAAAAGGCGAGAGAGTAAGTACAGATTCTTTGCTAGTTCCCCTCTTAGTAGCCTGGGTATAGATAATGCATCCTTGTTTACTCCACCTACAGGTGAAATGAAACTAAATAAATATGCAGCATCATGATCTACTTTACGTCCAACAATGTGGCAGCTGATCCAGCACACAACATCCTCATGCCATGTCACAAGATAGCCCCATCTACCAAGATCTACGTCCAACAATATGGCAGCTGATTCAGCACACATATTCCCATGCCATGTCACAAGATAGCCCCACCTACCAAAATCTACGACCAACAATGTGGCAGCTGATTTAGCACACAATATTCCCATGCCATGTCACAAGATAGCCCCACCTACCAAAATCTACGACCAGCAATGTGGCAGCTGACTCAGCACACAATATTCCCATGCCATGTCACAAGATAGCCCCAAGATCTACGTCCAACAATGTGGCAGCTGATCCAGCACACAATATTCCCATACCATGTCACAAGATAGCCCCACCTACCAAGATCTACGTCCAACAATATGGCAGCTGATTCAGCACACAATATTCCCATGCCATGTCACAAGATAGCCCCACCTATCTACGTCCAACAATATGGCAGCTGATATAACACACAAAACACACAATTTTAAGGCCATAAATATTCGCAAAATGCCTGCTATTGGTCTACGGCGCATGATTGTATGTCCAATAAAAAAATGTATCTTCCTTCTGCAGTGTTCCGTTTCCATTAAAATTATTCACCATTGCTTTGTTTATAGATTCTCTATATAGGTGAAATTGTCCGTTCACAACAATATGTTTCTGTTAACTTTGTCAATAAACACGGTTAACCAACTATGTTCATCAACCTTTCTTGACTGTTAATAAACAAAATAGCATGCTTATTAACTTTCCCGGCATGTTGATAAACAAAATATATTTAACTTTCGTGAATGAATCTTTTCATTAACTTTTCGTGTTTTCCTTAACATTTCGGTTCGCACATGATAAGGACGCGATTAGAGCACGCAAATTCGTAACGCGGAATACGATGATCTCTTATTTCTTCCAAAAATTGAATATCAAATTAATCTCAAGCGAAAGTTCTAAGATATAGTATTTTTAATTCTGTATGATATTCTTTTAGCTGTGTTCTAATGTAGTTTTATTTCCAGCTTCGCTCCTCGCTGAATAACTTAACCTTTCATAATCACTTGTATATCAACAAAATAATCCTAGCCTAACTAGGTTAAACGCAGATTTTCTTTATTTTGTTCCTTTACTAAATCCTTGAGATTTTTGTATAAAGCTTCAAACACCCCAGGCACAAGAAGTGAAAGTGCTTGTTTTGATACTCTAGACCCACTAGAGTCACGAGTTGATAGGAATCTTAAAGTTATACACAGGTTGTCATTAGTGGAACGGGCTTTCCGATAATCTGTATCATTTCTCGCAATTTTAGACCCAAGCTCAGAAAGAAAGAGAATAGAAGCTTTTGAAATGTGGTGTTACAGAAGAATGCTGAAGGTGAGATGGATAGATCGAATCGCGAATGAAGAGATACTGAATCGAATTGGTGAGAGGAGATTGATTTGGCTAAATTTGACGAGAAGAAGAGATAGAATGATAGGACACATCTTAAGACACCCAGGACTTGTTCAGTTGGTTTTTGAAGGAAGTGTAGGTGGTAAGAACGGTAGGGGTAGACCAAGGTTTGAATATGACAAGCAGATTAGAGCAGATGTAGGATGCAATAGTTACGTAGAAATGAAAAGGTTAGCAGAGGATGGGGTGGCATGGAGAGCTGCATCAAACCAGTCTATGGACTGATGACTCAAACAACAACAACTGTCAATAAGAACTGAAAGTCATGTGGGGACATACTCAAGAAAATTCTGAAAGCCTGCTGCATCATGAATTAAAAGTTCTGACAAAAGTGTTTCCTCCAAAATTAACTCTAAACACCGTTCCATTTTTCTTTCCCACGCTTTGCGTCTATTTTCTTCTTCTTAACTCTATGCATCATAACCTCATAGCTTTTTTGGTGTGGACTAGCCATAATACTTCCAGCATCGACATCTTCCTAAAACACGCCTTTCCGCCCATCAAAATGGCGTCGTTCTTCCATCGAAATGACGTACACCGGTTGCCTAGTAACGGTGTCGTGTTTTTGCCGATACAAAATAGCTTACGGTAATTCAAGCTAGACCTCATCCCAAAACATATCCGTGTTAAAACACAGTTTGCCTTTGTGTCTCACCGGCAAATTATGCACGACACCAAGCGAGACACACTCTCACCATGGCACTGGAAGTCACTGACATCCAGCTAGGTCGAGTTTGCCCTTGAAGAGCTGCAGACAACATATGGCATAAATCGAAAATAATAATAATAATAATAATAATAATAATAATAATAATAATAATAATAATAATAATAAGCCGCCTCTGTGGTGTAGTGGTTAGCGTGATTAGCTGCCACCCCCGGAGGCCCGGGTTCGATTCCCGGCTCTCCCACGAAATTTGAAAAGTGGTACGAAGGCTGGAACGGGGTCCACTCAGCCTCGGGAGGTCAACTGAGTAGAGGTGGGTTCGATTCCCACCTCAGCCATCCTGGAAGTGGTTTTCCGTGGTTTCCCACTTCTCCTCCAAGCGAATGCCGGGATGGTACCTAACTTACGGCCACGGCCGCTTCCTTCTCTCATCCTTGCCTATCCCTTCCAATCTTCCCATCCCTCCACAAGGCCCCTGTTCAGCATAGCAGGTGAGGCCACCTGGGCGAGGTACTGGTCACACTCCCCAGTTGTATCCCCCGACCAAGAGTCTGAAGCTCCAGGACACCGCCCTTGAGGCGGTAGAGGTGGGATCCCTCGCTAAGTCCGAGGGAAAAACCGAACCTGGAGGGTAAACAGATGATGATGGTGATGATGATGATAATAATAATAATAATAATAATAAATAAATAGACGTCTTGTGTATCTACTATCTATCAGTTCAATTCTTCGCCGCTAGATGGCAATCATATCCTTCCTAACATGTATTACGGGAATCCGATGAATTTCGACTGTTGATAGAAAATACAAATTATAGAATAAGGAGTATAACTAATTTATATTTGTCTCTATGTTCCCGGCATGTCGAACGATGTCGGCAGATAAAAGATTTACTGTTCACTTGAAAAAAATCATTAAAACTCCGCCATAGACGCCCAAGAGACATTCGGTTCACTCTGCTATCCAGTCTAGAGCAAAACGGAACGTCGAAATTGGCGAAGAGAAAAACAAGAGGGCGTCAAAGTTGAAATGCCTGCATACAGTAGCTGAGGCCATTAATATTATCGATTATCAGTTTTCAAATGCCGTGGCAGAGCCGGGATTCGAACCGGGGCCTCCGGGGGTGGCAGCTAATCACCACTACACCACAGAGGCGGATTATTATTATTATTATTATTATTATTATTATTATTATTATTATTATTATTATTATTATTATTGTACGTCTCTGTGGTGTAGTGGTTAGTGTGATTAGCTGCCACCCCCGGTGGCCCGGGTTCGATTACCGGCTCAACCACGAAATTTGAAAATGGTACGAGGGATGGAACGGGGTCCACTCAGCCTCGGGTGGTCAACTGAGTATAGGGAGGGGGGTTCGATTCCCGCTATTTAGAATATACGACAAGAAAGATACTTAGCTGAACCACGGTTGTCATCCGGCCGAAATTTCTCATGGCATTCTCGAATCTGAGCTGAATTTCACAGCATGTGAGGCCACCTGCGTGAGGTATTGGTCCTCCTTCCCAGTTTCATCCTCCCGACCCAAAGTCTCACGCTCCAGGACACTGCCCTTGAGGCGGTAGGGGTGGAATCTCTCGCCGAGTCCGAGGGAAAAGCAACCTTGGAGGGTAAACGGATTAAGAAAGTAAGAAAGATATTATTATTATTTTTTTTTTTTTTTTGATTCGTTGTGCCCAGCTGTGGAGCGCGTTTGAACTTATTTTGCACAATGTTTCTTCTTATTTTCTTCCCAATATCTCTTCATTTTTTCACTGTGTTCCTTTCTGCGTGTTTCTGTCCAGCCTGTATTTTTTCTTGTTGGTTTCTCTGCAAATTTATGTTTGTTTACTAAGCTTCTAAATTTCATTCTATCTTGAATGGTTTTGTCCTCAATACCCATTTCTTGTAGATCTTCATGAATTTCTGCTAACCAATTGTTGCGGATTTTCAGGGTTAGAGCTAGATTTAGAATTTTCTTTGTCAGCCTGTTGTTATCCATTTTGTGTATGTGTCCGTAGAATTTTAGTCGTCTCTTTCTGATGGTATCTGTGATTTTTTCTGTGAATTGAAAAATTTCGTGTGGTTTCTTTTTCATCCAAATTCCATTTTCGAACTTTGGTCCTAGGATTTTTCTGAGAATTTTCCTCTCTTGTTTCTCAATGCTTTTCATTTGTGACCTGCCGCCAATGATCAGTGTTTCAGATGCATAAAGTGCCTCTGGTTTGATGACTGTATTGTAGTGTCGTAATTTTGCATTATTATTATTATTATTATTATTATTATTATTATTATTATTATTATTATTACCGGACCACTGTCCTTTATCTTCATAATTCCTTCTATCGTTATTGGTCATTTTACTAACAGAAATAGGATTGATCTTATTCGCTTCAGCTTAATTTTTCTCCAATAATTTTCGCATCACTCAATTTCCTGTTATTTCCTCCGTAGGTGCCTATGAAGTGTTTATTTTTTTTAATAACTGCCTTGCTCCTGTATAAAAGTTGATCGTGTATCGCCTGGTGCTGACCGACACATCTCTAATGCGTTAGAAGAAACCTTCAAACTTTCTAGCAAAGTTTAATATCAGCAAAAAGACTGTGATTCCAGCACGCACGATCCAGTTTTCTCTACATTCACGCAAGGCATGGCCAGGTAGAATACATTTTCCAAGTGTTCGGCAATCCCGGCTAGACGTTAGAAGGCCATGAGTCTCAAGTCTCCTCCGCCTGACTATCACATTCCTAGACACGGGTCAAAGCCCTCCTCCCGCTTTCTGTACAAACACGGCCGTTATCAAACAGACCTTCTTGATGTGTTCAGAACCAAATAATCAGGACAGCTACAGCAACCAGGATACAACCACAACAGCGACATGTACACACTTCTAAAGTCGTGATGATTATTGTTTTATGAGAAAGTACAACTGGACAACCATTCTCTATTAACACTAATAGTGGTGGTGATTTGTTTTTGCATGGCACCCACACAGATAGGTCTTATGGCGACGATGGGATAAGAAAGAGCTAGGAGTGGAAAGAGAGCGCCCGTGGCCTTAATTAAGGTACAGCCCCAGCATTTGTCTGGTGTGAAAATAGGAAACCACGAAAACCATGTTCAGGGCTGTCGACAGTGGGGTTCGAACCCACTCCCGAATACTGGATATTGGCCGCACTTACGCGACTGCAGCTATCGAGCTCGGACAAGATAATTGTTTTAAGAGGAAGTACAACCATCCTCCGAGGTGATTCGAGATATCGAGGTTCCACTGTAATTACATATCCCATTGCTTTACTTGTAAACAAGTCCCACTCGTTGGCTGAATGGTGAATAAGCGTGAGAGGAACATTCAAAGGTACGAAAGGCCATAAAATGAGGATAAATTTCGAATTCAATGGGACAAACTGCGGCAAATATTAATTTATAAGAAGAATGAATTAGGGATCAGAATAATTGACCAAGGAGAATTTTTGATAAATTTCCAACTTATTTACAGTCACTTAAGAAAACAACTATGGTGATTGATTGATTGATTGATTGATTGATTGATTGATTGATTGATTGATTGATTGATTGATTGATTGATTGATTGATTGATTGATTGATTGATTGATTGATTGATTGATTGATTGATTGATTGATTGATTGATTGATTGATTGATTGATTGATTGATTGATTGATTGATTGATTGATTGATTGATTGATTGATTGATTGATTGATTGATTGATTGATTGATTGATTGATTGATTGATTGATTGAGAGTGTTGTCTGATGGCATCTTGTATAAAACAATATTCTCAGTTTGGTTTAATACCTGATGTGAGATTCGGAACCGCAGATAAAAGCAATCTGCATTGCCTATGTGGTCGCCTAGAGATGGGCCTGCCTCACAACACACACCAAGCAATGGATCAAATTCCTATAGAAAACCTGCTCGCACATTATGTACATATTTTATTATTATTATTAGTATCCTTTACGGGCCTTGTTCTCGGAGCTTTTCTCTCGTTAATATTCTTATTTCTAGTTTAGCTATGAACTGGTGAACACACATCAACTTGTCAGCGCTCACCGCTGCCATGGCTTCCTGGTAACACAGCCGTGGTCTTCCCTCCAACCTTACAAAGAAAACAATTGTATTCACTTCTTCCACCAGAGCAATCTTTCTAATTGTGAGCGAAAAGAATGTTGACAACATTACTTAGCAGGGCTTCCCATACCACAAAAAAAAATGTAAAATTAAGCAATTTCTTCGATTGTGCCGAAAATTGAAGGGTTAATGGACCCGGAAAGACTTCAAATTGTGAGTCTTGGACAGCTCTATCAAACTAAGAAGAAATCTAAAATCACTTCCAGCGTTTATACAATGCCGGAAAAACTGTCTAAAATCGCTTGTTTTTATACTCGTTTTCTTTTTTGATTCAAATCCTAGCCAAATTACTTATATATTTCTTTCTGTAATCTGTTCCTTGGTTCAGTACGCTCAGGCTTCTTTTTTATTTTTATTTTTTTTGAAAAATGTCCATACCGAATGTAGTTATAAGGGATTAAGTGAAACTCTGCGTTGACTCAAATTAGCGTTCGTAGTGGTAGAAAAATGCGAACTGCTAATTTAATCGATCGGATAACAATGATTAAGAAAAGAACTGTGATTTTTAGGAAAGAATACTTTATTATAATGTATTTACCTACAATTCGTAGCTCATATCCCTAACATTGAGTCGCTTGTCACAAGGGCTAGAAATGTACATGTCTATGTGGAAAACGAGATTGATTTTAAGACCATCTTTGAGGTATGATTATTTCAAACAGTAAATGATGTGATTCTTTCGAATAGTTCCCAAACTTTAGAAATTACCTACCCATGGCCTGTATTAATGGCGAGTTCTGAATGAAGCGCTGATAAAATCATCCAATAATACTGAAAGATTTTCATTTTATTTAGGGGTTTGAAAACAAAGGAGTTTACTAATTTAACAATCACATCGAACATCACAAGCGAAATTTCCATCGTGAATGAAACAATAGTAATGAATGAGTTAAGGAAGAGAATCATTCACCATTATTCAAAAGAGTGATAAATTATTTGCTTTTCTCCACGATCGCCGCACGTAACAACACGTGAAGATAATTAGATAGTTCAAAAATTGTGTGGGAGCAAGGTAACAGCGTCAACACAATACTGTTCCCTGATCATCAAACACATTAACTGTGCTACAGAAGAAATGTTCATCAACTCGATAAATGTGGGAGAGAAATATCTATACGGATATGTTTTGTTTTATTTGTGCTGCGATGAGGTCAACGCGTCTGGCAACCGCATCGTTGCTTACGGACACTTGTTTTGCTACGTTTATCAAGACAGTTCATTCAACGAAAGCTAACAAAGTTGAAACGATACACGCTTTTACGACTTTTCCAACCGTAAATAGTAATCGATGGTGGGCAAGTCTGTAAGACACTTATATGGATACTTCAGTTGAAAGTTTATGACGCTGTTAGATGAAAAATACTTCTCTTGTCTCGTTAGTTACAATGTTAATTTGCGAATATTTCATGTCTTTCCTTCCGTCTTTCCTTCCGTCTCTATTAGGTATTCATCGGCAAAAGTTTTATGAAGAGTAACATAGTGTGTTTGACAATTCGCTTTCCTAAAACCTGATAAACCGAGCTCGATAGCTGCAGTGGCTTAAGTGCGGCCAGTATCCAGTATTCGGGAGATAGTGGGTTCGAACCGCACTGTCGGCAGCCCTGGAGATGGTTTTCCGTGGTTTTCCATTTTCACAGCAGGCAAATTCTGGGACTGTATCTTAATTAAGGCCACGGCTGCTTCTTTGCCACTTCCTTGCCTTTCCTGCCCCATCGTCATCGTAAGACCTATTTGTGTTGGTGCGACGTAAAGCTAAATAAAAAAAAATAGATAAGAACACGTGACACAAAATGTAAGTCGTTCCTAGTATTAAAATTTTTTACAATTAGAAAATCTTCTTCCCTGAAAACAGCATGTTTTCCTTCTTTTTTTAATTCTCAGGTTTTACTGAAACCGAAGAAGGTAACAACTCTTCCTACACTACATTCCTAATCACAAATGTATCCATTTGCTGTTTAAGCTAACTCCACGTAAGTCAAGTGGATATTGACTGGTAGTCAATCGTTCAGTAGAAGCTCTTGGCCTGCCGCTAACAGGAAGTAGGTATACCCCACGCTCCCTTGAATGACCTGTACTTCTCGGAAGGCAGCAATCAGTCCCTGCTGTTATCTATCATCTCCAGGTACATTTCCATAAGCTCCGGGACTGTTGCTAATTACTATCAATAAATGAATAAATGTCCAGAATATATGCAAAAAGATAAGGGACTCTTCACTTCGTGCGCTAGTCCATGACGGATTTTCCACGATTTATACATTTGGTGTTAACGTTCATAGTTTCGGTCACACAAACGTTCTTACTCCTCTGCATGCTGTGGATCAGAATTGTAAGTGCTTAGTTCTCCTTCCCTATCGTATCTAGTTTCGTGGAAATGGTGGTCCTACTTAGATTGTCGAAGGCTTTCGAGAAATTATGGTTACTGCATGGAATTTGCGTGGAGGTGTTCTAAGGACCTGCTCTACGTAATCTTTGAGATTTTTTGATACGTTTCTCCCTCTTCTAAAACCAAATTGCTCTTGTCGATTTCTTTGGCAGTAATAAGTTAGAATACAAACTGAAGCGAGTATCAAAGACGGCTCTGAAATTGTTTCAGCTGAAGGCAACACCCGTTTGTGGCATACACCGGACCCGGGAACCAAGCCACCTTGCCGGCCACCTCCAATAAGGACACCCCCATACATCCCACCACCCCAGCCAACAACCCATCCCCTCACTACCCTAGTCACTACTATCACCACCACCATGGCCACTACTCCTGCCCGCTGCTCTCCCTACACCCCTACAACCACTACCACCATGACCCACTCCTCCCCTATTATGATGTCCCCCGTTTCCCTATCCAACCCAACCCAACCGGCGACAGAAGAAGCAGCCCACAACACCACCATGGACACAGAAAGGCCACCGTCACCGCCACCAGCTCCCGAGTCCGAGTCCGAGCCCAATAGAACAACCCAGCATCCACCAGCTCCCGAACTTCATACCAGCTGTGCCATCAGAGGAGTGAATCCAGCCATCCCACCGGAACTAATAAACCAAGAACTACAACGCGCAGGACTACAACCGAAGAAAGTAAGCAGAATCTACAACGCAACAGGACCCACCTACATGATAAGAGTTCAACTCCAGCTCCCCGAAGAAACCCACCGCCTGACCGAAAATGGAATCCAGCTCTTCGGGAAGCACCATCGGGTGGAAGCATCACGCTCCCCTCCGCAAAAACCCACCCACTCCAATCGCAACCCTTCCCAGAACCATACCCGTCTAGCTCCCCCTACCAACTCACACAACAACTCCCAGCTCCTTCTACTACTCCTAACCTCCCTAGCAAACATCACCTCCTTCTACCATCAAATCATACCACTATTCATCCCAAACAATCGCAACCTCATTAGAATTTAAGTCTATCTCTGTAACCAATCAATGTATGTAAACCTAAAATAATTCCAAACAATGTTTGTAACCTCAAAGAAATCAATAAAAAGCAAAAGAACGGATACTGCACCTTAGCCAAGAGGCCAATCCCTCACTTCAACAAACCCAAAGCTCCTTCCTTTTATCATCAAACCTCTACAAATCCCCGAACCCCGCCAAATCTCCTGGCCAGAGAGAAGGCGTAACCTTCTAGGTGGCCCGCCCCTTCCCTTCGGGAAGGGGAATGAAAACATCCCCCTTGGTCCTTGGAAATCGTCTGTCCATATCTGAAGAAGAAACACTTAGCGCTAATAGAAAAAGTTGAAGCGACTTTCTGGAAGAAGGTTTTCTATATTTCAAAGTACACTCTTTCACAATTGGCTTACGAGCTGACAACGGAACTATTCCACATTGAGGAACTTCGTCTCCAAATGCCTCTACAATCCACTCCATGATATGAACAACTACTGTATTGCAAAAACTACAATTTAAAAAGAAGAACATACGGAGAGACTTTTATGCCACTGATGTAATGGTTTATAAAGACTGGATGCGCAATAGGTACGACTTAAGACTAGGTTCGTCGTCATGGTTTCCATTATAAACTACGTGAAACAAAACGGTTCCATCAGCCAGGACCCGGCTGTGTAGGGCCTATGTGATCGCTGTGGAAATCTTTGTGAACGATACCACGCAATGTACCACAAACTCCGCAAGAATCCTGGAAGAAATTCTACTCTGACGACTGGTAGATTGTGTAATTTAATTTTGTGTTATTTCTGTGATATATTGTAATTATAATATTGTGCATAATTCATTATTCATAACGGCCATTGGCTGCTGTAAATGTTTCATTCATTGAAGCGAGTATCAAGTAATGAGGGTTTGAATTCAAGAATACTTCACCGTTACTTATTATCATGCCTAGTAGTATAGTCTAGTCTGCACAACGGTTGTGCTATGAGTTTTGCATAAACATTACGGGTATGGCCCATCAGAACCCCTAGAATTCATATTACTCTCGCTACATTCCTGAAGAGCGGGCTAGTCTACAGTAGTTAGCATCCTGACCTATTACTGCATACAAGTCCGGGATGTAATCATAACGTTGTTACAAATATCATGAACGGTGGAACGTTATTTTTAACTGTTATTACAATCATGGGTTTTGTATTGTAACTGAGAGACAGGAAACCGTTACAAGAAGATTAAGGGTTTTTTTTTTTTTTTTTTTTTTTTACAGCCTGCTTTACGTCGCACCGACACAGATAGGTCTAATGGCGACGATGGGATAGGAAAGGGTTAGGAGTGGGAAGGAAGCGGCCGTGGCCTTAATTAGATACAGCCCAGTCATTTGCCTGGCGTTAAAATGGGAAACCACGGAAAACCATCTTCAGGGCTGCAGACAGCGAGGTTCGATCCCACTATCTTCCGAGTGCAAGCTCACAGCTGCGTCGCTATTTTCTATGTTGTGCTTCCCCTTAAGACAGGAAATACCATCACTTAGTGCCCTCTGAATACAGACAGGGGTACCGTGGATGTATTCTACCCTCCCCATCCAGTGGAGGTGGGAAGTAAAAGAAAAAAGAAAAAAATTGTTCTATGACGATCACAGGAGATGGTACCAAATTTCGAGGTGTTGGCTTTCTTCCGCTAGTAAAAGAAATCTCACGTGTAGCCCATTGTTACCAGTTAATGGAGTGCGATTCGTCTCAGTATGAGGATAATACGTGCTTCTCGAGTGAAGGGATCTAAACACGTGCATGTGCAGATTGAGCTTAAATTTGCCAATCACTCGCTTCCAAAGACGCTACACTCTCGCAGAATGTTCTTGAGCTGTCCAGAATTCTGCCAGCCAATTCAGTGGAGGTATATCTATACAAATTAAATTACATCCTGGTCCAAAGTTAAAGGGAGCCCAAGATGACGATGGTTCGACGTAAATTTTTAATGATCTCGAGAGCCAGTTGCAAATAGACGATGATAGAGGCGTTTGGTTATCCTGTCAATACTCTCTCATTAGTTTTGGCTGGGCAGGAAATCCTAGCCGTTTTCGCCTCAATCCATCAGCAAGTAATGGAGGATATTTTACCAAGTGTCCGCCTTCGAAGCCTTCAGTGACCAGGGGACTGTCTCATTTAATCAGCTGACTCCTAATGAGCTCATCTTAAATATGGCCAAGAGCTTGAACATTTTCTTAGCTTCACAACTACTACACTTCCGTTTCCAGCACCAACAACACGATACTCTTCACCTCAAACAGGGTTCCATCACCCTTAAATATTATTTTTTTTTGAAAATATTGCAGCTCTAATATGGTACATTTTCTTCTAAGTGAACTGTATAATATTCAAATTAAAGACCAATTTGTAACACGGTGTTGCAGAAGAATGTCGAGGGGCCTCGAAGAATGCCTTTTGAATTAACCAAGTTACCCTGTAATAGACGAGTGGCGTTGCTAGGAGAAGGGATCTTGTTTGCCGCTGGTATCGCGGACCGTATCTAGGCAACCTGATAACTTATTGTAGCAGATGGCTCGCAGATAAAGTTAACAGGACAAGCATGTGGGTCGCGACGTGCTCTGAGCATGGGCCACTTCCGTGCTCACAGCATCTGTTGGTCAGTGGCCCTCCTTACCGGCCGGACACACAAATGTCGAGACCCCTTGTTCAATAATGAAATGAAATGGCGTATGGCTTTTAGTGCCGGGAGTGTCCGAAGACACGTTCGGCTCGCCAGGTGCAGGTCTTTCGAGTTGACACCTGTAGGCGACCTGCTCGTCGTGATGAGGATGAAATGATGATGAAGACAACACATACACCCAGCCCCCGTGCCATTGGAATTAACCAATTAAGGTTAAAATCCCCGACCCGGCCGGGAATCGAACCCGGGACCCTCTGAACCGAAGTACGCTGACCGTTCAGCCAACGAGTCGGACTGTTCAATAATAGTAGTAGTAGTAAACAAAATTCCCTTTCAGTGGTTAGCTTTCTCAGATGGCCTTGCAGTCCTCTCCAGAGCTACCAACCTTTGAAGTGGGTTATCAGTAATCCCCACACCCCCTACACCCATCATCAGAAAATTGTCGAGTTAAATCCTAAGCATGCTACTGCCTTCTCGATAATGACACCTCATTTGCCCTTCCTGACAGCAATCTATTCTAACGTATTTCATATTACACAATACAACTTGCACATTGCCGGCCCCGTGGTGTAGGGGTAGCGTGTCTGCCTCTTACCCGGAGGCCCCGGGTTCGATTCCCGGCCAGGTCAGGGACTTTTACCTGGACCTGAGGGCTGGTTCGAGGTCCACTCAGCCTACGTGATTAAAATTGAGGAGCTATCTGACGGTGAGATAGCGGCCCCGGTCTAGAAAGCCAAGAATAACGGCCTAGAGGATTAGTCGTGCTGACCACACGACACCTCATAATCTGCAGCCCTTCGGGCTGAGCAGCGGTCGCTTTGTAGGCCAAGGCCCTTCAAGGGCTGTAATGCCATGGGGTTTGGTTTGATCTGGTTTGGATTTGCACATTACCAAGTTTTGTCATAAAACATTCTTTGTAGCTTGTTTCGTACCCCGCAGCTGCTTTTCAGTGTAGCTTTGTTTTGAAGCATCCTTTCCTCTGAAAATGAAAACCTACAACCTGTTTTCCAGTCATTGACGGGTCAGGGATGGAATGAATAGGCTATTAGTACGATGGGGTGGCCACTCCCAAAGTGATTTTTTAATGAATGATAGATGCTATGAAATGAGAATGGAGAGTGTTGCTGGAATGAAAGATGACAGGGAAAACCGGAGTACCCGGAGAAAAACCTGCCCCGCCTCCGCTTTGTCCAGCACAAATCTCACATGGAGTGACCGGGACTTGAACCACGGTATCCAGCGGTAAGAGGCCGCCGCGCTGCCGTCTGAGCCACGGAGGCTCACCCTTTCCTCTGTGATGACATTTTTGTCCTTTGAACCATAAGCCATTTTGCGCTTAATGTCAGTCTGAATGGTTCAGTTTTCCATATCAACACTGACATTCTTCCAGTGGGAGAGTTTCTGTCAGGGAGAACTAATGCTGCAAATACGTTATTTAGAACATTACTTAGAGAAGAGCTACTTCTTTCACAAAGAATTTCACAACATTCACGCTTAGCAAAAAGAAGTAACGATCGAATGAGTATCGTTGCCAACTCTCAAGCACTGAAACGAGAAGGATTGAGCAGTAATTCAAGTGATTAGATATTTTTCCCTTTCTTTCGTAGATTTTTTTGTGATAATGACACTTTTCCGTAATCATTCCTCCTTTGACCGTAATGACGTAATAGTGAGGTAAAATCCGTAATAATTACGGACAATCCGTAATAGTTGGCACCTCTGCCTCTCCAACAACAGGTGGTGGTGGTGATTATTGTTTTAAGAGGAAGTACAACTGGGCAACCATCCTCCTCTGCCTCCAACAACAGAGAAGAAGCAATTCAGTTCATAGAAAAACATCATGAAATAGCAGCAAAAATCGGACTCCAAATTGCATTTGAAAAGACGGCTTATATGAATGGAACTACAGGGTGTGCAAAAAACCTGGTCCGGAAAATATGTATAACACTTATGCGGAATTGAGCCTCGTTAATGAACACGAGAACTAAATCCTGGAAACCGTGATTTCGATGCACCAGTCGGTTGCTGTGACATGTCTGCGCGTGCGCATGTGAGAGAGTGAGAGGAGCGGACGTGTTGAATGGTGCTCACGATTCGTGGCAAACCTGTGCGGAGCTGTTTGCACAAGACTTTCAGACTAGAAGTGTTTCGGTAAAATCTCCAACAAAGTCTGCAGTGCAAAACTATGGCTCTGTAGCGAATAAAAACCGTAACTATCCGAAAAGAGGTCCAAGACCAGAAAACATTGCTCGAGTGAAGGTAAGCCTGCAACGAAGTCCGATGAAATCTCAACACAAGTGGAAATTAAGAGATCGCCGTGTCGAAACATTGTCAAAAAGGACCTGCATCTGTATCCTTACAGATTTACTGTTGCGCGTGTTGAGCTCTGCCGGTGACGTGGAGTCAGGACTCTTGGATCCCCACTTTCTCATTTCTTCAGATGACACCATTTCCAGCATCTTCTGTGATGTTCAACCCCGCGTCAGTCGTACTGTAAATATTTTCCGGACCAGTATTATATCGCTCACCCGGTATAGTCGATCAAGATTCGGCAATCAAACCATTAATCGCCAGATTCGGAAAATCTTTCCAGTAGATAAATTAGCCTATATAGGCGAAATTATTCAGCCAACAGACATGAATCAGGAAGAAGACAAGGACGAGCTTACAAAATCTCCTGGAACAGATACAACAAGAAAACCATAGGACTATCAAAAATGAAAATAACGGCAGTACAGTAAAGCCATCAAACTATAAATTTAATTTTTTTTTTTTTTTGCTATTGGCTTTACGTCGCACCGACACAGATATGTCTTATGGCGACGATGGGGCAGGAAAGGGCTAGGAGTGGGAAGGAAGCGGCCGTGGCCTTAATTAAGGTACAGCATTGGCCTGGTGTGAAAATGGGAAACCACGGAAAACCATCTTCAGGGCTGCCGACAGTGGGATTCGAACCTACTATCTCCCGAATACTGGATACTGGCCGCACTTAAGCGACTGCAGCTATAGAGCTCGGTAAATAGAATAAAAACATCGTAAACTAAGAGAGGAAAATTCTCAGAAAGAATCCTAGGATGAAAATAATAAAATGGAATTTGGATGGAAGAAACACATGAAAAAATCACAGATACAATGAGAAAAAGGCGATTAGATATTTTTTTACAACTTGCTTTACGCCACATTCATGCAGATAGGTCTTATGGAGACAATGGGAGAGGAAAGGCGCTAGAGTGCGAAGGAAGTGGCCGTGGGCTTGATTTACGTACCGTCCCGGCATTTTCTTGGAGAAGAAGAGGGAAACCATGGGAAACCACTTCGCGGATGGCTGACCTCCCGAGGCAGAGTGGACCCCGTTCCAGTTCTCGTACCCCTTTTAAAATTTCGTGGCAGAGGCGCGAATTGAACCCGGGCCTCAGGCGATTAGAATATTGCACGGTAACCTACAGAGAATGGATAACAACCGACTGACACGGAAACTTCTAAAGCTACCACCAATTTGGTTACTAGAATTAAATGAAGATCTAGAAGAAATTAGTATTAACCAGCTTAGTAGGGGAAGATAAATACGCAGAGAAAACCTAAAATAAAATATACAGGATGGACGGAAATATGCCGAAGGGAACTCAGTGAACGATTGAAGAGAATTTGTACTAAATAGTTCCAAACACGCTCCTCTGGTAAGACCCCATTTAGAGTATGGTTGCGTCCGGCTCCATGGCTAAATGGCCTTTGGTCCCAGGTTGGGTGTATGTGTCGTCTTCGTCATCATTTCATCCTCATCACAACGCGCAGGTCGCCTACAGGTGTGAAATCAAATGAACTGCATCTGGCGATCCAAACTTGTTCTCGGACATTCCTGGCACTAAAAGCCATTCGCCATTTCTATTTCATTTCAGAGTATGGTTGTAATGTATGCGAGCCACACGAGGATTACTTGATCAATCAATCAAGATTGATCCGCTCTTAGGTATGTCACGCACGTGGCATATTCCCTATCTATCTCTTAAATCATTTCAAAGAACTTGGAAATTTATGGAACATTTTCCGTGATAAATAATTCTCCTCCCCAACTCCCCTTCCTATAAAATAATATTTGTCCCAATTCATCCTCCTGAATTCCAACTTTATCATCATATTGTGATCTTTCCTACTTTTAAAAGCTCCACTCAAACTAATGTCAGTCCACGTCATCTCTCCGCTGACAGCTTGGAACATACCACTTAGTCGAACAGCTCGCCTCCTTTTCACCAAGTCTTTCTAGCCGAAAGTTTGCAACTTTTTGTAACGCTACTCTTTTGTCGGAAATCACCCGGAACAAATCGTACTGCTTTTCTTTTTTTTTTTTTTTTTTTTTTTTTTGCTATGGGCTTTACGTCGCTCTGCTTTTCTTTGAATCTTTTCCACTTCTCGTATCAAGTAATCCTGGAGTGGGTCCCATAAACAGCAGCCATGCGCTAACTGGGGTCTGATACTCCCTCTCGTTTATCCTCACTACAACCCTTAAATAGCCTCATAACCATGTGCAGAGATCTGTATTAGGGTATTCCCAACGCTTAACGAATATAAGATCTTCGAACTTGGCAGAGAATAAGAGTTGACTGGATTGGAATGTTGATTGGAAAAATCTTGGCACGTGACTCCTCTGAGATCCCTTGGTCGCCGTGCAGTCTCACAAGACGGAGTCGAGAAGAGTCTCAAAGAGTGCGTCATGTGGCGCACACAGCAGGCCTTGGCTGGAGTAAATATGGCTTACAAAGCCTCCTTGTAACAATAATCTCGATATCCAGAAGTACATAGCGCGACATCTTTTACCCAATCGCGTTGCTCTTTACTTGAAGGTCACCCATCGCCAGTTACAGGGATATCCGGAGCTGATATAAATGATGAATGGTCAATGTTCTGGCACGGCTGATGAGGAGACCCGAAGTGAAAATACGCGGGTACGAGTGGCATCGGGTATAGATCCGAACACCTTTGTAGCCTTTGCCTTGTAATAGTGCTTGAGAGTATTCCCGATGATGCATTTGGTGAGCACATGACTTTCTGGCGTGAGTATGTTTGTTTCCCCTTCATAGAAATCGAACGTTAAACATGATTATGTTTTTCGTCTATCTGGAATTAGCGTCCTATATTTCCGCACACAATTGTAACGATGACAACCACTAGGTCAGTAGCGCCATCTGGTGGCTTTACTGTGCGCTTTCTTCCTGTAACTAAGAGCTTGAGAAAATCTCGTATCATGTGAACCTCGTTCTACTCCACAGTCCAGAATGAAAATCCTTGAAATGGCCGAAAAACGAGCCCTCGGCTTTGAATGAGACAAAGGGAAGCTACAACTACACCACAGGGGGTGGGGAGGGGGTGGTGATGATGATAATAATAATGGCCGCCTCTGTGGTGTACTGGTTGACGTGATTAGCTACCACCCCCGGAGGCCCGGGTTCGATTGCCGGCTCTGCCACGAAATTTGAGAAGTGATACTAGGGCTGGAAGGACGTCCACTCACCCTCCGGAGGTCAGTTGAGTAGCGGTGGGTTTGATTCCCACCTGAGACATTCTCGAAGTGGTTTTCTGTGGTTTCCCACTGCTCTTCCAGGAAATGCCGGAACGGTACCTAACTTAGGCCACGTCCGCTTCCTTCCCTCTTCCTTGTCTATCGCTTCTAATCTTCCCGTCCCCGCAAGGTCACTATTCACCATAGCAGGTGAGGTCGGCTGGGCGAGGTACTGGTCATTATTATTATTATTATTATTATTATTATTATTATTATTATTATTATTATTATTATTATTGAACCTTGCCATTCTTTTGTGGGTGGAGGCTACTAAGAGGGGAAGAACCAAACAATCTGTACTCTCTCGTCTTCTCAGCACAAAAACTTATGTATGATTCTGTGATTTTCGGCGTAGCAGAAAAAAATGTACTATACATTTTTTAAAAATTGATTTAGTTTGTTTAGAAATAGTTAGTTCAACCCGAGCGGAGTGGTGGTTATGGAGTTCCAACCCGACCATCGGTTTCCTCTTCTTTCCGATATTCACTTCTGAGGCAAATGCCGGGAGAGTTCCTGCTCATGGGCCACAATCAATTCCCCCACCCTTCATTTCATCTACATTAGCTCCTCAATTGAGATTTGCACCAAGAAGGGCATCCGGCCGTAAAAACATGTCACCTCGCCTCACCTCCCATCCCGTAGACATACAGAAATAGTCCATTCTTCTTTTCAACAGATTTGTCCACTGGTTGGAATGTGTATATTTTGGCCCGTTAAACCTTATTTTTGTTAAAGAAAACAAACATATAGCCGTCAGGTTTAAAAGTAGGTCTAAATAATACTTTTTCAATCATCAGTCACTACTGATCTGCACTTAGGACAGTCGCCCAGGTGGCAAATTCCCTATCTGTTGTTTTCCCCTTTTCTTAAATAACTGCAAAGAAATTCGAAATTTATTGAACGTCTTCCTTGGTAAGTTATTCGAATCCCTAACTCCCCTTCCTATAAAGGAATATTTGCCCCAATTTGTCCTCTTGAATTCCAACTTTACCTTCATATTGCGATCTTTCCTACTTCTAAAGACACCACTCAATCTACTAATGTCATTCCACTCCATCTCTCCACTGACAGCTCGCAACATACCACTTAGTCGCGCAGCTCGCCTTCTTTCTCCGAAGTCCTTTTTGAACAAAATAGCTTATTCAACAAACTAAATAATAGCCTATCACTAAAATACAGAGTCTCCGTGGCTCAGACGGCAGCGCGTCGGCCTCTCACCGCTGGCTATCGTGGTTCAAATCCCGGTCACTCCATGTGAGATTTGTGCTGGACAAAGCGGAGGCGGGACAGATGTTTCTCCGGGTACTCCGGTTTTCCCTATCATCTTTCATTCCAGCAACACTCTCCATTCTCATTTCATAGCATCTATCAGTCATTAATAAATCACTTTGGGGGTGGCGACCCCATCGTACTAATAGCCTATATCTGCTTCATTCATTCCATCCCTGACCAGTTGATGACTGGAAAACAGGTTGTAGGTTTTCATTTTTTCACTAAAATACAATTATTCTAATTTGCTGAAACAAAGGAACAGAAAGAAAATGTGAATGTGGAAATTATTAGAAGACGGTGACAGTCATAAGAAGAAGTGCACAACTTGTTTTCGAGTGGTGCAGTTGAGCCCATGTTAAGGCATTACCTCTTACTGGACTAACGTTGCAGGAAAAAGCCCTCATATTTGCTTAAGTGCAGTGAATTTCTACGTATCTGGCGGATGTTTGAACAGATTACGTCACCGACACAATAACCTATTACTGGCAGTCAGCATGTAGCCTGACATTCCCTCTTGAAAGACCACCCGAACTAAAAAGGACCGATTTAAACTTATTTACGTCTATCATTTGGTCGAATTCTCTAAGCGCGCTAGATGTTGCCACTGAAAGAAAGTAGCATTCCTTATCTGCCAACTGTACTTTTCTGCACGGAGCAGTTAAATAACTTTTTCACCGCGAAAAATAAAACATCGACAAGTCAGGCGTGATTCATCAGTGCTCCAGAGTTCGATCACCGGCCAGAGAGTGACTTGCAGTTTCTGTTCTGTCATTCAAGCCTTGAGCTGAAGGCAGGGCCGTATGAACACCTACCGTGACCACCAGCCGGAACAGAAATGTGAGGACCCCTACCTCACTCCCAATAATAATAATAATAATAATAATAATAATAATAATAATAATAATAATAGGGTCTAATAATAATAATAATAATAATAATAATAATAATAATAATAATAATAATACTGGTATTGGCTTTATGTTCCACTATCTACTTTTATAGTTTTCCAAGTCGCAGACGTGCCGGAATTTAGTCCTGCAGGAGTTCTTTAGCGTGCTAACAAATCTACCGACACGTGGCTGACATATTTGAGCAACTTCAAATAACACCGGACTGAGCCAGGATCGAACCTGCCAAGTTGGAGGCAGAAGGACAGCACCTCAACCGTCTGAGCCACTCAGCCCGGCTAGATCATTTCAACTATTCAGGGTGGTAAAATAGTAGGTGTGATTGAATCAAGGTTCAGTAAGCTCGCAGTTGCGATCAACAGTGTGAGGATATGGTTAGACTCAGTTTCTTATAGTTTAAATATGAGAGGTACAGAACCAAACGAGGCCCCAAGTCTAGTTACAAACAGAGGATTGTCTAAATTCGCAGAGGCTTGCGCAGACTGAACGCTGAAAGGCATAACAGTCTATAATGAAGATCTATGTACGTATAACAAATATTCAGACAAATCTATCTTTCTTTATTTCTTTCTTAATTTGATTAGCATCCAGGGTTGGCTCTTCCCTCGGACTCAGCGCCTCAAGGGCAGTTTCTTTGAGCGAGAGACTTTGGGTCAGGGATACAACTGGGGAGGAGGACCAGTACCTAGCCCATGCCGCCTCACCTGATATGCTGGAGAGGGGCCTTGTGGGGGATGGGGAGATTGGAATGGATAGACGAGGAAGAGGGAAGGAAGCGGGTGGGGCGTTAAGTTAGGTACCATCCTCGCATTTGCATGAAGGAGAAGCGGGGAAACCACGGGGAACCATTTCGAGGGTTACTGAGGTGGGAACCAAACCCGGGCCTCAGACCACAGATGCGGACTATACAAATATTTAGCATTACAAATCTCTGCAGTTGTAATTGTTAATTTAAAAAGGTTCGTGTGCAGTCAATTCTTTTAGTCATATTTAGTTTTGTTGAGTCATATTTTATTATAATTAAGGTCGTACTTGCTTGAAAAGATGTTAACGCGTAATCAAGCCCTAGTAATGTCTAAGAAATCAGCAACCACACTACGCTCATTCTCCTAAGTACGTGATGTTTGTGAAGTGGTTTGCCTGTGGATCACTGTACCGCACTTGGCCGTCCAATTAAGGTCATCATGTAATGAAGATGGGGTCAGCGAGGTTGGGGAATCGATTCCCCGAGGTCGCACGGTCCCTCTCGTCCAGCCGACATCCCGGGCTTGCCATCACAGCGCACTCGCTCAGCAAGGAAGTGCGAGGTCTCGATCGAATGGCGCACTAGAGTTCTGAGCTTACAAGGAGACTGAGATGTTCGGATCACCGATTTTGTTTAAACATTATGTCTCAGTAGAAGATTCTACACAGTTTTAAAGTAATAAAATGTACCTCTCAACCATTCGTGAGAAAATAGCGGTTTAAGGGGGTGCCGACACCTTTCAACATATAAAAATAGGATGTATTAAACTCTTTTTCCTGCAGCAATGGAAACTGAGTAGGACAAACCACTTAGTAATATGCCTACATATTTAGAAATCATGTAAACCTGTATTATTATACAAAATTAATTATTCAAAATGGCGGTGTATCGTGGCCACTATTTTGCCGTTTCCCTCATGATTTCTAAACACATGAATATTTTTCTATTGTTCCTTTTGTATTATAATTAGTAATGTCATAGCTACAACATGTACTATAATTGGTCAAGTTCATCAAGTATTTTTTTTCATGAAGTTATTTTCATTAATTTACATTTGAAAACATATTTTTTAAACTTAACCAATATAGCTAGTTCAATAATTCTAGTATATCTTCTTCTCGTCTATTAAATATTCATGCATGTCAAATTTCATCTTCATATGTCAAAAACTTTCAGAGTTATCAGGGAAACGAGCAACAAACTTACTTGGGTCATGTCATAACTCCGAAAGTATTGGAAATATCAACAAAAATTTTGCACTGTTATAAGGAGAAAAGTTCAATTTTAGATTAATAAAAGTTGAAAAATCGCATTTTTGGTTGATCAAAGTTGTTGGTCCCACCTTAAATCCAAATAATACATACAATCCGTTTTAAAAGTTTGGAGACTCGAGTTTAAAGCCTAGCAGAAACCAAAGTCATTATGCAATCTTAATGAAAACACACCAACATTTTGCTCATTTCGTCGTGCGTTGACTGATATAGATTAATAAGTTTTCAGCGCTCACCGTTATTCCTTATTATGGCTGTGAACAAACCAAGTACCAGGTTTTTTTTTCTAACCTGTCTCGAAAACTTCAATTTTACAAATCTGCTAATAAAAGCCGCACCGAACAATCATCGCCAAACTTCAACCAGTCAATGCTAGGAATCTTTCGAACTGCATTCTTAAGTTTAAGAATTTTTCTTTACTAGAAAAGATCATTTCTTTGAAAAAAAACTTCCCTGTACCTACTTTATGATTTATTGTAGAGCTCAAGACAAGTGTGGATCCCGATGTGGTTGCTTCCAATGGCGGGCTCCAATGTTTCTCTTTCTACCTGATTAACATTTTTTCTGTAAAGGAATATTTATTGAGTTGTTATAATATTGTCATGACAATTGTAGACTATCGAATATGAAAAACGTCATTGCTGAGGAAACGCGAAAACAAAACAAAATTTGTTTTAATGTAACTTTGCGATCAGCGAATTCAACAAACATAATTTCACCACCTATCAAGATCATTTAATAGGAAGTCAACTAATTTTCTTTTTGCTACTTGTTTGACCCCACTGTCGCTAGCTCTGAAGATAGTTTTCCGTCATTTCCCATTTTCACACGAGGCAAATGCTGGGGCTGTACCTTAATTAAGACCACAGCCGCTTCCTTTCCACTCCTAGGCTTTTCCTATCTAACCGTCACCATAAAACCTACCTGTATCGGTGCGACGTAAAATAAATTGCATAAAGATCATATTTCTGTTGAATATGGAAAAAAATCGTTCACACAAAATAGAAAAAGAAACTAAGAAGCAAATTAACAACGAGTACGTAACACACGATACTACTGACGACACAAACAATTAATATTGCACCGCGGATCGCAGCTGCCGCTATATTTGTCAACAGATGATTTTCTATTCTAATGAAGTAGAAAACTTGGCTAATAATTGAGGGCTCCCATCATTAATCCTGTCACATATTTTTTCTTTACAATACGAGACTGTAGGGTCACAAGCGCTCTTCTTCTCTAAACCCATCAGATCACACGGTTCGATCATTCCGTTCTTGCTTTGTGGTTTATAGTCTACCATATCTATTCGCATGGTGCTTCCATCCGCCGCCAATCCAGACACTTCCTCGTAGACCACATAGTCTCGTTCTTTGAAGGCGCCACATCGTGTGTCGACTATTCCTCTCCGAAAAGACAAGTACCCAGGACACGGGCAAGTATAAGGCACTCAACTAGGCTGAATGCGCACCGTACCATTTCTTTCCCCTTGGTGTACTTCATGCTATTAGCAAAATAAACAGTGTATTCTGTCAAAATTTGCTAGCCCATTTCCGTGGATAAAGGGGGGTAGCTCAAAATTTTGTTTACATTTTAAACATATAAATGTACGATTTTAATAAATTAGTATATATCGTAATACGAGATTACTTTAGTATGGGCTATGGAAAAGAAAAATATGTTCACTCAACTTTTTAATAATGTGGGAAGTTTACATAAATGAAGCTTCCCCGGTTTTGCACCGGACCCTTTAATTCCTAAGGAAATTTGACATGACACATTGTTTTGTCATCAGATTTTAAATACTCGGCACAAATCTGTGTCTCAACTGGGCGCACAGCAAGAATATTTCTAACGAGCACTTCATTTTATGTTGAAGATAATTTAAATGTAGCGAAGCTTGTTTTATCACAAGTCCTCCTTTATTTTTACTTACTCGCATACCGTTTCCTACTTACACTTGGCAATCGCTCATCATCTTAGCGTTTTTCCCCCCATTGATGCTGAGTCCGTTTTCGGTGAATAATTACAAGCTGAATGTTACTTACCGCACAATCTCTTGTGAACTAATTCTTTTGAAGGGCAACTCGGCGAAAGTAGACGAGCTCTAGACAGTGGTGAAAGGGTGTGGACCACTACCCTACTTCTCCACCCACATAGCGATCCGCTAGCTCGGC
Source organism: Anabrus simplex (assembly GCF_040414725.1). Lineage (NCBI taxonomy): Eukaryota > Metazoa > Arthropoda > Insecta > Orthoptera > Tettigoniidae > Anabrus > Anabrus simplex. The sequence continues at coordinate 8,782,312 of NC_090274.1, forward strand.
TTCCTCACTACAGGGGCAATAACTACACTTCCCCGAGTACAATCAATCAACTTTATCACAGGAAAAAGAACACAAATTCGTAATGAGGCCAGAAACTCACAGACGAACAGTACACAGATATCAACAGGACATTAGAAAATGCATTATAAGACATACAAAACAAATAGTGGAATTCAACCATAAAAATAAAAGGCAAAACAAACAGTATGACATGGATCGGCGCTATCAAAAGAATCATAAATTGGCTGAAATCGGACAAGAAGACGTCAGAAACAGGGAGATCTTTAGATCCCACTCGACCAAGAGGACAAACCGAAGAAAATACCGGAACAATTTTCGACTAAAGACAGAAAAGAAGTCCACAGCAAAAGACATAGAAAGACAAACAAATGCCTCTGAGTATTTCGCATAGACCTAAATGCGCGTATTCGCCACTAATAATGATGTGATGTGACGTAGCCTGCGGAAAAACCTGCTGCAGTTGTATCTAGTTGACGCCCATGCTGAGCTGCGCGTCTTTGTTTGTTTGTTTGTTTGTTTGTTTGTTTGTTTCTTTGTTTCTTTGCGGTGATAGTACGTAGGGCGAGGGTGAAACCCAGTGTCGACAGATAGCCTACTGCCTGTTAAGTAACACCAAGGGATCTGTTCTGAAGGCTTAACATATCCGTCCGACGGCCGAATCACTATCAACGACGTCATATGCCCACTTACTCCGCATGAACACTGCAGAGAGACTTGAAATTGAATCCTAGCTTTCGGTACGCAATTTAGTGATTGTAACTTGTATAACACCGCCTCTCCTGCCTTGCCAGAGAACATTCTGATTGTGAAAATGGACTCGAACCGGCTAACGATAACGCTGTCACTGATAATAATTAGTGTGGCCGCAACTACCCAGTCATTTTGGTTCTGTTACAGTCAGTGTACAAAGGCGTTTTAGCTGGATGAGCACGAACCCGGTAGCCAAAATTAAAAAAATTAAAAACAATCTCCAGACGTTCTTGGACCACCGTTTGAAGAACATGGCGGTCTAATACGTTATCGAATGCTAAACTTCGACCAGAGACCAATGGCGGAACAGGTCAAGAAGACAAAGTGGAAATAGATTTAGCACACCCCAAGACAGGGCAATGAATCAATTGCGAATCAAGCTTTGGAGTGGAACGCACACGGCCGGTGGAGATAAGGTAGACCATGGATTACATGGAGAAATCGGGAAGTTGCAGCCGTGAAGGAGGCGAGACGACTGGCGAAGAAGAACAGAGTGAGGCGGCGACTCTTTGTGGAGGTCCTATGTTATAAATTATATTATTATTATTATTATTATTATTATTATTATTATTATTATTATTATTATTATTATTATTACTGAGTCTCCGTGGCTCAGGCCGCAGCACACTGGCCTCTCACCACTGGGTTCCGTGGTTCAAATCCCGGTCACTCCATGTGAGATTTGTGCTGGACACAGCGAAGGCGGGATAGGTTTTTCTCCGGGTACTCCGGTTTTCCCTGTCATCTTTCATTCGAGCAACACTCTCATATATCATTTCATTTCATTTGTAATTCATTAATCATCGCCCAAAGGAGTGGGACAGGCTTCGGCAGCCGGCACAATTCCTATCCTCGCCGCTAGAGGGAGGCTTCATTCATTCCATTCCTGACCCGGTCGAATGACTGAAAACAGGCTGTGGAATTTCATTATTATTATTATTATTATTGAGAAATGAAATGTATGGCTTTTAGTGCCGGGATATCCCAGGGCGGGTTCGGCTCGCCAGATGCAGGTCTTTATAGTTGACCCCCGTAGGCGACCTGCGCAGCGTGATGAGGATGAAATGATGATGAAAACAACACATACACCCAGCCCCCGTGCCATTGGAATTAACCAATTAAGGTCAAAATCTCCGACCCGGCCGGCAGTCGAACCCGGGACCCTCTGAACTGAAGGCCAGTACGCTGACCGTTCAGCTAACGAGTCAGACAATATTATTATTATTATTATTATTATTATTATTATTATTATTATTATTATTATTATTATTATTATTATTATTTTCAACCCTGTAGCACTTTAGTCAAATTATGAAACAGTGGTTTAGCATACGGCCCAGATTCCTCGCTTCGCGACCAATAAAGACGGTATCTATTCATATACGTCTGGTAACCCGATACACAACTCAGTGCAAGCTCTGATAATATTAAGCGAGAAGTGCGGTTTTGTGGGGAAATGTATCGTGATTTCAGCGATGGAGTTTCGTCCTCAGACCAACTGTCACTCGGTTTAATGGGCCCTTGACCCCCCCGTGCCAGGTGGCTTGAGTAAAGTCCTACAGCGGGACATGCCCAGTGGCCTCGCATTCATAAACTCCGGAAGTCAAAGAACTGATAGCCGCTATAATGTCAGTGTTGGTATGCGGCGAGGAGCAAAGTTCACCATATCTCATGTTATCTGCAGAACAATATACGAGCCAGCTGTGACCAACAGTCGCAGATTCTCTGTCGAACTGTATGACCACATTGTCCCATGCTGAGATATTTAATAATAATAATAATAATAATAATAATAATAATAATAATAATAATAATAATAATAATAATAATAATAATAAAAAGGGAATTGCCTGAATCATTTGTGTTAAAACAGGAGTCCGACAAGAAGATAAGTTGTCGCCTTTATTACTTAATCTTGTTTTAGAAAAAGTGAATAGGACTTGCGAAAAAGGAGTCAAAGGAATAACCCTTTGCAGATTACGTGAAAACAAAATTAATGTATAGTGTTTGGCGTTCACTGATGACTTATCAGTGTTGTCCAATAACAGACAGGAAGCGACTGCATCCATTGAAAAACTCCATGAAATTGCATCCAGAACAGGACTCCAGATCTCATATCAGAACACTGCGCTACATGGAAGGATCCCTTCGGTACCTAGATGGACAACCACTGAATAGCCCGTATGACAAAATATCCCAGGTGTCTAAATTCAAATACCTGGGAGAAGTGATCCAACCTTCAGGACTGAAGCAAACAAAGAAAGGATCTCTAAACTGCAAACAGCATACAAACTCATCTGGAGCAGATATAATTAAAAATCTATAACCCGAAATGCAAAATTAAGACATTATAACACTGTAATCAAGCCTGAAGCACTGATCAGTGGGGGCAGATCATTGATTAAATATGTGGAAAATCAAGAAAGAAAAATCTTAAGGAAAAACTTTGGACCAGTGTGTACAGGGGTATTTGGATGATAAGGAAATCGCATGCCCTGTACCAACACTCAGAGAAAATCTCCGACACATTTAGGAAAATACGTTTGGAATTTTATGGACATATTCTCAGAATCAGTAATCAGAGAATGACCAAAAGAATTCTGAACCTTGCCCTATCAATGAAAGTAAAAAATAAAAGAAATTGGTAGCTCGAAGTTGGAAATGATCTTCAAGAAATAGGCATCACAGATGACATTGTGTTAGACAGATCAAAGTTCAGAATATTAGTCGACATTCACGGCTTTAAACATCATCCGAGCGCTACCACCAACAAAACCTGGTCAGAAGATCGCAAGGAAAGCCACAGCGAAAAGATGAAGGGATTCTGGGAGAAGAAAAGGGCAACGACATCAGCTAAATAAGTTCAATCGCGCTCCTTAGTTGGGCATAGCTAAGAAAGAATTGTAAAAAAAATTTAAAAAGTATTCTTCCTCGATACGCCTTCCAAGTTTCAAGGCTGTAGCTGTCCATTAGGTGAGGAAAATAATTTCTCAACTTGTGAAAAACGTACGAAATTTGCCTCTATCTATGCTACAAATCGCCAATATACGAGAAAATGTCATAGGACCAGACATGTAGGCCACTAAAATTGCCGTCTGCTGGTGCAATCCGTTTGTCGATACAACGTACCGTTTCGCCACAGTAATATTCCAAATGAAGGGCAACTCGCAAAAACAGGTCTACAGTATCTAAAGTCCGGCCTAGTTTCTTATGTCCAGTAATACAGTGCCACTGCTGTCGATGATAGGTAAGATGAGGGAGCGAACAAGTTGTATTTTAAAGCGTGCGGGGAAAATAGTTTAGCAGTGTTTCAATGGGTAGAGGGATTTGTGAATGTTATTACTTGTCAGTCCAGTTGAACAGCGTATTTCTGTGAGATGCGGAGACGACAAAACTGATTATAAACTGGATGTTTTAAACGAGCCAAGTGCTGTTTTGTTGTAGCCAGCGGCGACAGTGATGTAACTACTGCAGAACGGAGCACTTTTAAGCATAGATCCCTTCAGTAATGGTTGAGCGGTTGCGGTGTCTATTGTGTGTTCAACTCCCAGCTGCCTCTCAACGTCTCAGGCTGGCCACACGCACAAGACTCGTCTTTTGTTCCGCCCTACCCCAAAAGATAGGAAGGAGCACGTGCGGGGTTGCTATCGGTTTGAACAGACACCGAAGGTCTTGACGTTCCTTGACGAGAAGAGCTGAGGAGATCTGGAGCATGAAATAGAGATATTCACGGCTCAAGATTTTACATACAAAAATATGTTATACAGAGGCGCGCCATAACCTTCAAATTAGTGGCGAACGTAAACAATGTGCCAGAGAAGATAATGACTTCTTTTCGTCACAGTGACACAGACGCGTCTTTAGTGATGGGATGATGGAATAGAAAATAATCGTCTAATCGATTATTTAATTTCATTCGGTTATTCGGTTATTCTTTTTTTTTCGATTATACATTCAAAATTTCATACGAATGAAAGAGGCAATCGAATAGTGAATATTTCCAAACAATCGAATGAAAAGTAATCGAAACGTTGTCATCAACTCGTCAATCTCATCACAGGGAAATTAAAATTGCCTATTTATTATTATTATTATTATTATTATTATTATTATTATTATTATTATTATTATTATTTCGAATGGGCCACCAGAGGACCACGTGCCAATTTCAATTCCTTCTTCTTTGTTCTTTCCTTTTCTTCCAGTACGCTTTCATCTGTTCACTATGTTTCTTCTTTCTGTCTTCAGACCACTTTGAACCAGTCGTTTTTACTTTCCTACCTTGGAATCCGTCTATTTTCAATACTTTTAACCGAAAGCCTTCTCTATTATTTATTTCTTCTGTTGTTATATTGTTTTTTTCTAAATCCTTTCTTACTTCGTTGACCCAGCTTGTCGTTGATTTCTTACTCCACAAATATCTGAAAATCTTACTGGTTAATCTACTATCTTGCATTCGATATAAATGTCCAAAAAACATAATTCTCCTTTTCCTCATTACATCTGATATATTTTCTATTTTTTGATATATTTCAGCATTACTTCGTAATTTCCAACCTTCTGCTGTGTTTTGTGGGCCTAATATTTTCCTCATGATTCGCCTTTCTAGTATTTCTAGCTTATCTAAATTATAGTTTAATGCCAGACACTCGCTTGCATATAGGCATTCTGGCTTCACTACTGTGTTGTAATGCCTTATTTTTGCATTTTTGGATAGGCATCTTTTATTGTAGATATCTTTGGTGACACCATAAGCTCTCTCCATTTTATGTACCCTCTCCTCTACTGCAGATTTTTCTAAACCATTTTCTTGGATTATTTCCCCTAGATATTTGAATTTTTTTACCCTCTCTATTTGGCCAATATCTGTTTTCAGAAATTTTGGTGCATCCCAAATATTTGTTAAAAATTTTGTTTTTTCTGCAGAAATTCTTAAGCCAGTTCTGCTGGCGATTCTTTCCAAGACATTTACTTGGGTTACAGCAGATGTCACATTTTCAGAAAGTATTGCAAAGTCATCTGCAAATGCAAGACAATTTATTTCAATCCTTTTGTTTCCTCTTCCTAACCTTATCGGTGAAATGTTGAGTTCAATAAGTTTTTCGTTCCAAATTCTCACTATTTTCTCTAGGACACAATTAAAAAGAATTGGGGATAGTCCGTCGCCTTGTCGTACACCAGTTTTTATTTTGAAAGGCTGTGATATCTCTCCCAGAAATTTCACTTTAGAGACTGTGTCTGTAAGTGTTTCACGGATTAGATTTGCCAGTTTAGACTTTATGCCAAATTCTCGAATTATTTTATATATAGTTTCTCTGTCAACAGAATCAAAAGCCTTTTTGAAATCTACAAACATGACTACAATGTCCTTTGAATTAAGTAACCTGTGGCGAATTACTGACTTAAGATTAAATATTTGTTCTGAGCATGATCTTCCTTTCCTGAAACCACCTTGATATTCACCTAAATGATTGTCTAGTGTTGTTTCTACTCTGTTTAATAAAATTTTGGAAAATATTTTATATGCCACTGCTAATAAAGATATTCCTCTGTAGTTATTAACGTCCTGTTTATTACCTTTTTTATGGAGTGGATGTATCAAGGCTACTTTCCATTCCTCAGGAATTTTTTCAGTTTTCCAGATTTCTTCAAAGAGTAATTGTAGCTCATTTGCTATATTTGGCAAGGACCACTTCAAAAGTTCCGCTGTAATAGAATCTTCTCCGCTAGCTTTGTTGTTTTTGAGGGTTTTAATTACTTCTTCAATTTCTTTTATAGTTGGTGGTATGTCTTCTTCCAAATTTTCATCAATATCTTGAAATTCTAATTTATGACTTGGTTCAGGACAGTTCAAAAGTTGATTATTATTATTATTATTATTATTATTATTATTATTATTATTATTATTATTATTATTATTATTATTATTATTATTATTATTGTCGTTTGGGCCTACTGAGGACCACGAGGCTCGTTTCGACTCCTTGTATGGAAATTCTGTTTTTCTTTGCCCAGAAAGCTTTCATCTTCTGGCTGTGTGCTTGTTTCCTTTCCTCGGTCCACTTCGGTCCGGTGGTAACAAATCCACCCCCACTTGTCATGGGGCAAGCAGGTCATCGGATTCTGGGGAGCCTGCACCTTTATGTACTCCACCATGCAAACTATTATTATTATTAATATCAAAATACCTTGCTGTGATCTTAAAACTAATATCATTTATTGTTTTCCTTTGACATAAAACTGAAGTAGGTATATTGCCTGCTGCTTTTTGAAAGAGTCAGTTGGTAGTACTTTGGCTTACTTCGATTTTGTGTTCAAAAGACAGCGTTTACTTAAATAAGGAACTTTATTTTACAGATATTAAAGACTAAGACAGTTCATTCACTCATTCAGTTTCAACATTTGGAGATTAATTTGAAAAGAAAGCAAACTCACCAGACGTCATCTTACATCATACCAACCATCTTCACCGTTTTAACTCCTCCCCGTGGGATTATGACCCCCCTCCTTCGCGTGTGTTGCAAATTCGAACCGTATCACATTTGTTTGTACAAAGTACACTACAGCATGAACAGGATTGTTCACAAAACTGATACAAATCGGACCTCCATCTATTTTTTTACAATTCGCCTTAACGTCGCACCAACACAGGTAGGTCTTATGGCGACCATCGGGTAGCAAAGGCCTAGGAGTGAAAATAAGCGGCCGTACCTTAATTGAGGTACAGCCCCAGCATTTGTCGGTGTGAAAATGGGAAACTACGGAAAACCACCTTCAGGGCTGTCAACAATTCCTTCTCTTCCGAATATAAACTCACAGCTGCACAACCCTAACCGCACTGCCAGCTCGCTCCGTTCCACTTAATACAAGCGCCAGTTTTACTTTCTCCTTTCAACCGCAATGCATTAGCTGAATTCCTCAGAAAATTTCAAAATATAATTTATACCGTCCATAAATTGCATTTATCTTATTTAAACAAAAATGTGTATTGTATTGATTTTCAGGCAGGAGAAAATACAAAATAAAAATTGAATATTAGAACAGCCACGGAATGTATGTTTTGGAAAACACTGCCGCACTTTCTTCAAAAGTATTATTAGAAAAATGTTATTTCTTTCCGGTCTCTATTATATGAATATAAATAAGTCGTTGGGTAAATTGTAAATATTCAGTAATTTGCTGGCTGTGTGGCTATTAGGGCTAAAAGCCAAATAAATAAACAAATAAATGGTCCGCCTCTGTGGTGTAGTGGTTAATGTTATTAGTTACCATCGCTGGAGTCCCGGGTTCGATTCCCGGCTCTGCCACGAAATCTGAAAAGTGGTACCAGGGCTGGAACACGGTCCACTCAGCCTCGAGAGGTAAAATGACTAGAGGAGGTTCGATCTCCACCTCAACCATCCTGGAAGTGGTTTTCCGTAGTTTCCCTTTTCACCCCCAGGCAAATGCCGGCGTGGTACCTAACTTAAGGCCACGGCCGCTTCCTTCTCTCTTCCTTGTCTACCCCTTCCAATCTTCCCATCCCTCCAGAAGGCCCCTGTTCAGCATAGCAGGTGAGACCGTCTGGGCGGGTCACTGGTCATTCTCCCCAGTTGTATCCCTCGACCCAATGTCTCACGCTCCAGAACACTGCCCTCGAGGTGGATTCCCTCAACGAATTCGAGGGAAAAACCAACCCTGGAGGGTAAATAAATAAATAAATAAATAAATAAATAAATAAAATATTCACGTACACAGCACACTCGACACTACAAACCAGCGCAGAAGCACGCAGTAGTGAATACATCCCCCAACACATAAGGTAGATGTCAGGAAGGGCAACCGGCCGTAAAACTGAGATAATTCTATACGAAGTGCCGTCCCTAGGTAATTGGGAAAAGGCCAGCAAGAAGAAGATTGCGTTTTAATAATAGTAATAATAATAATAATAATAATAATAATAATAATAATAATAATAATAATAATAATAATAATAATAATAAAAGGATTCCCATCAGCGCGGGAAATTAAATACAGAAATACATACTGATCACTAGCGCCCCGATGTTTGACAAAATGCCTTTTCTTTTATACCACGTTCCGATATAAATAGAAGACTGAGTGGTTTCACCGCTGGGTTTCGTGGTTCAAATCCCGGTCACTCCATATGAGATTTGTGCTGGACAAAGCGGAGGCGGGACAGGTTTCTCTCCAGGTACTGCGGTTTTCCCTGTCATGTTTCATTCCAGCAACACTCTCCAGTACCATTTCATTTCATCTGTCAGTCATTAAGCATTGCCCTAGAATGGTGCGGAAGACTTCGGCAGCCGGCACAATTCCTATTCTCGCCGCCAGAAGGGGGGTTTTGTTCATTTTATTGCTGAACCGGTCGAATGACTGGAAACAGGCTGTGGATTTTCATATTTTTCCCTGTATGAAATAGGGACTCTGGAGATAAGAATTTGGGGACGAAAGGACACGTTTTTATTTGCCCTTGTTGCTTTTCTAAGGTCATAAAGTCACAATATGGACCGAGAGAGGCTGGGAAGATTGAGAGGAAGATCCTTCGAAATATAATGGGTGCAAATATCGTGGCTAGACAATACACCTTGTGAGGGCGGGAGGAACTATATCAGAAAATCGAATGACTGATGGAATCTATGAAGAAGCGACGACTCAAGTTCCATGACCAGTAATGGATAACAAGCGGTTGACTAGGAGATGTTTTACAGTACTCGATAGTAGACTTATGACATGTGATAAGTAGTTCAGGGAGGTCAGGATTGATCTGAAAAAAAATGCACTAAATCGTGAAGGCATTGTTATCAGAACCAGGTATCGACAACAGATCAATAACTCAAGGACTTTTGTGAAGAAGAACAGTGGGTGGACAGCTGTCAGAGAGGGAGACATTGGGCTGCAAAGAAAGCTTCTAAAAATGCGTAACAGTTGCTTACTGTGGTGTCTAATGGCCGTAAACGTCTTTTTTTAAAACACAGTTTTAATGTTCACTCTCTTAAATAGGTCTACTGTAATTCTGTCTGCGGTATGCAACTCAACCAATTCTTCAGCTCTAGTGGACCTACTGTGCTGGTCAAGAAACATTAGGAGATGTGAACCACATCATCTTCGAGTGCAGTAGAACCGTATCGTATCGCACAGAATTGTTGCTCCTTCGTGTTGCCTCTCCAACACATGCCCAGCTGTTACGGGCAACGTGTGTACAGCGCATTAGCAAAATACTTGGCGAAAACTGGTGTAAATACCTAAAGAAACAAGTGCTGTGTTCTCTGTCCTTTCTGTCTTTCTATAGGCTATGTATTTTACCTTGTTGTCCAATTGTTTTTCTCTTTTTTGTAACATTTTAATCATTGTACATTGTTGATGGCCAAATGTCCTAAGGACGAAGTCACAATAAAATATTAAAAATAGAAAAACACTGTGCTGTTCGGCTGCCATGATTACGCTAGTGACGTGGCGAGAGAACTGACCTTGGGACTCTGGGCATGAAGAGCTACGAACACAAGCTCGTGTTGAACGAGAGGGCCTAGAACCAACACAGAAAGTTTCTCCCAATTTCCTCTCCCACTGACCTGCTCATCTCCATGCTCCCACTGAACTGTCGTCTTCTGAATAACTCGACTGACTTTCCTTCATATTTGTTAAAACAGACCTTGTCATGCCCCTGGAAGACTCGCCCCACCTGCCCCGAGGAGTGTATTGTAGTGATGGGACTATCGAATGAAAACTACCGAATTATTCGATAGTTGTCAACTACCGTTACAACCGATTGTTTCCGTTTGCATTCGGTTTTTCATTCGGATCGCAAATTCCAATTGTTTCCGCTAGTTAGCGCTGAAATCGCCACCTCTTTCGTCACGGAGTGGTCAGTCATTTATTATAAAAATGGCTGCGGTAGTTTTCAACATATAAGTGTACGCGCCAATTCACTCCGCTTCTGTGTATTTCAAGACGGTAATCAACCAAATCTCTAATGAAAATAAAATGCAATTACCAGTATATAGGCCTACTTATACGAAGGTTTGTGAGAAAATTAATGAGTACTTAGAGCAGCACTGATAGCGCAACGGGTAAATCAACGAGCTGCAAACAGTGGGGATGCAGGTTCAAATCTTCCTCTTGGCGACTGCTTTTAACATAGGAATATTGTTTTATCACGGAGAATTATTACCGTTTTATATTTCGTTAGTGAGTTATGCAGCCGTTTAAAGGAATTATTTATTCCGTACAACTGATAACCAGTTCATCCCTCATTATGACCGGCGTGCATGCGTCATTAGCAATCTTTTGGTGCTAAACAAGTCATCCATCACGGCTTTATGCCAGCTTTCAAGGTATCGTATCGTAATCTGTTTACCCTCCAGGGTCGGTTTTTCCCTCGGACTCAGCGAACGAACCCACCTCTACCGCTTCAAGGGCAGTGTCCTGGAGCTTCAGACTCTGGGTCGGGGGATACAACTGGGGAGGATGACCAGTACCTCGCCCAGGCGACCTCACCTGCTATGCTGAACAGGGGCTTTGTGGTGGGATGGGAAGATTGGAAGGGATAGACAAGGAAGTGGGAAGGAAGCGGCCGTGGCCTTAACTTGGGTACCAACCCGGCATTTTCCTGGAGGAGAAGTGGTAAACCACGGAAAACCACTTCGAGGATGGCTGAGGTGAGAACCGAACCCACCTCTACTCAGTTGACCTCCCGAGGTTGAGTGGACCCCGTTCCAACCCTCGTACCACTCTTCAAATTTCGTGGCAGAGCCGGGAATCGAACCCGGGCCTCCGGAAGTGGCAGCTAATCACACTAACCAGTACACCACAGAGGCGGACAACTTTCAAAGTACAAGCTCAAATTTATCATTCCATAGGCAGTCTATTGCCATATGCTCACACAAGATCCTGAATTTTTGCAGATTTACAGTACTTTGTTGGTGAAGATGAAAGTGAAGCACTAATCTGACTCAAAGTTATATAATGATAAATGCAATTTTAATATTGTGCACTTTATCAATAGATAATCATGTTATAGTTTATATAAATACTTCCCATATACGAACCATGAACATTAACCTTACATGAATGGAATTATTTTAAAATTATTATATCCACTATATTTGTTCCTAGGAAAATATGTTATCTTTTCATTTAGTTTAGTTTGCTGTATTCATATTACTTTAATATGTGGTGTCGTTACAATAAGGACATAACCTTTGTCTGAAATTACCTAGCATTTGTTATGAACAGACGATCTTACATTCATTAACTTGTGGTTAGGGACACAAAAATGCATTTTATATAAAATGAAGCATAATGACCACAATTACTTTAATCGGAACATTTTATCTTATTTTATAGAACAACGTATTTCATTTTCCAATTACTTCACTCGAACATTGTGTAACGTTGGTTACTAGTCGTAGTGTCTATATTTCCGCTTATATTAACAAAACAAACATCTATACAAATCGGTAGTATAATACAACAATCCACATTTCGGTAGTTACTAGCAAATGACTTATTACTAGTTACTAGTACTACCGCAGTACAAAACGTATAGGCTATTACTACCGATTTCAAACCGAATGAAAACTATCGAATGTTTTCATTCGATAGTCAAGCCTCACAATCGGTAGTCTACCGATAGTTTAAAACATTCGATATTCCCATCACTAGTGTATTGTGACTGCGGCGGACCGCAGCTGTGCAGACGGTCCCCACTTCCCAGAACATCAGCTGCACTTTCTTTGGTGTACAAGTCACGAAAATAACCACATTCCGTGTCGCCGGCCACTGGCCCCGGGGTAGGGTCCTACAAGACCTGCATGATACAGGGATGTGTCACGCTAAACTTGTCCGCTACGCAGCGCATGTGTTGGCGGTATGCAGTTCCCACTTCATATTTGTTTTACATGTCGTAAGTTATATTGACTATTTCGGAATTTGTCAGTTTCAAAACCACTTTTAAAAAAATGTTAGTGACAAAGTTACACCAATGATGTGTCGGAGTTTTGATAGATATTGTGGAATTGAAATACCTAGTCAGTATGGGTTTGAAATTCCTTACTTCTACACCCGTAATATTAAAAGAAGCGTTTTGAATGGTAGGGCTGGAGGGCGGAGCTTTGCACGGTGTTATCACATTCTTGCATTCCTTCCTCCTTCCCTTCGCTTTCGCCTCACTTGTTCCTTCGCTCTGCTGTGTATAGCTAAAAAGTGAGAGGTTTGGCAACTCCAAGCAACGCGAGTTGACCAGCAGGCTTATCTCCATGGCAACCGCTGTGGGCCCGCCTACGTTCCCATGGCAACCGTACTCCCTACTCCCTTCTCCCCACCCAGGCAAGCAGTAAACGGACCTCCCTCTAAGAACTGCCAGAAGTATCTTTCGTTATTACGACTATAGTTACATCTCGAAGGCAAAGTCGATCAGAGCATGGTGATAGGTGACCACATCAATGAGTTCGAAATCATTTTTCGGTCAAGCTTCTGTTCAGGTCTCTGACACGCTGTGGCAAGCTCGCGATCAGTTCATTGACGTCATCTAGACAACTCTAATGAGGTCTGAGAGTGCCTGTGGAGGTCGTGGACGATCGAAAATAGCAGTTTTCAATCTGTGCCATGCATGCTCATTGCAGTTCATGTCCGGTGAATTAGGTGGCCAATTCATATGGTTTATACCCGCCTCTCTCATGAACTTCCTCTCCGATGAGGGCGAGCATTGTCGTCGACAAAACATGAATTCAGCAGCAAGTTCATCCATAAGGAGTTGTACAAATGGTCGAAGAATTCCATAGGTGAAACCGCAGGGTATTTAACTTACCCCGAATTGGTCATGCGGAACCTCAATCAAAAATACTACACCAACATCTCCAAATGGTTGCACTTCTTGAACATGATAGTAATTTCTAGCGCGTCCTTTACGTCTCCACACCTTTTGTCGTTGTGTATCTGGCCCAATAAGTGATATCCGTGTTTCAACTGCAAGCATGACGTTTGCCCTGACTATTCTCTACTGGAACACGTCGATTTGGTCGAAAAGGCACTATGCAGCCGATTGCGTACACTTTGTGGAGATACGCCGACACCGGTTGTCCTCAAATCGTCATCTCGTAATTGTTGAGCAGTCGAAGATGGTCTCCTGTGTGCTGTTATGCGGATATGAAGATCGTCGCTTCATCGAAACCCCTCGCAGAATTCTCTGTCATTCTACTCATGAGAATTATTTGCACGAAGTCTAGATCATCATCTATAATTATGCATGTGAGCATTTCCTCGTCGAGAACATGATGACTCCCAGCTTAAAGCCAGAGTTGCCAACCCTAGCAGAATTGTGCTGTGCATAGCAGCAGTGACTTGTTGGAGAGTGCATGTATCAGAATGCTAAAACGTTGCACTATTTCTTATCTTAAGACACACCTGTCGCCAAATATTTCTTCAATCTCTTTTCTTGTCTTCATCCTCTCGAGAGTGAACGTTCCCTTAAGATTAAGTTAAGTTTTCTTAACAGAAACGCCATGCTGAGAAATCAGTCTACGCAGCAGGTATTAAGGCAATAAATCTGTCACCGCTGCACATTAGGCATACCTTGTTTCACTCTTCTGTCCCCGCGTTCCTTCCCTTTCCACCAGAGACAAAGATCTTCTCCACATTCCCCACTCAGCACGCAATACTTTAACGATCCTCTCTAATCCGCCTCGCAACTTTCTTTAATCTTTAATACTATTAATAAGAGACAATAGCACCAAGTAAAAGCATATTTCACAGACGTGTAAATAAATCTCTTAAGAATAAGTTGATGTGAAGTGGTTCCCTCTTGACCTACGACGACTTGGCTATGAACATGGACATTCTCATGGTGTTCGATTTTGACAGTTGTTATTAGTAGGAAGTATGCCTAATGTTGTGACTGATTCGTTATATTCTATTACTAGCATATGAACCCGTTCTTCGCACGGGAATTGGTAATAGATTTCACGATTCCTTCTTGAATTTATGGGAAGTTACATTCCCGTACTCAAACGTTTAATACGGCATGTTGTACAAAAGCAAGTGGCAGAGTCTAACGCGAAGTACGATAAAACTGAACAAGGTGGAGACAGAGTTCATTGAATAGCACAGTTCCTGGTCCGAAGTTTTGCGTAATTCCCCACACTTCTCGGTTACATATTTTTGTTCATTTGAAACCGGGAGTGGAGCTGTGGCTGAACACCTCTCTTATTACCTGTTCTATCGAAAAGAGTAAAATGGCTCTTTACTTAAACCCTGTAAGCCACCTTGAAATGACATGACATTCCATTAAGTTTGGCTGTGTATATTTAATGGGAGTGAAAAATCACGGTTTCGGTTACGTAAAAAACCCCAGTCAGTTCAGCGATTTAGCAAAAATATTGGTTCTAAAACCTACCCAATGACAGGTGGCTTCTAAATATGAAGTTTGGCAGAAATATATCCAGTAGTTTTCAAGCTAAGAACTCAGATAAACAAACATACAAACAGAAAGACATCAAAGCCAAAAATACGCAGATGGTCATTATTACACCTGAACCGGATAACTGAATGAAAATTTCGCCAAAATAGTCAATGTACAGACACACGGTCGTTACTATTTTATTTATATAGATGAAAGTTTACATCTTTATATTAATTAGTGAAATGCGGTGAGTGCAGCTGTAGACTATCTTGTGCTTCGTGAATAAACAAAGAAATAAACAACTCAGTTTTAAAGGAGACGAAAGGACGTTTGCCAATCCTTTACTTTTTATATTATACTAGCAAGATACCCGTGCTTCGCTACGGTATTAACTTGAAATTTATAATTGAATGCTTAACGTTTTATATGTAATCCTCCAAAATTCGCGAATTGACTCGTTTTCTGAGAGAATCCGCCAAAATTCGCGATCTGACTCGTTTTCTGGGAGATTACGGCATAGTTCCTCACATTTTTCAATCTTTCTTTCCAGCAATCGATTTCGTACTTCCTGGGCTAGGTCCAGGTATTCCACGCGGTCAGTTAGGTCCCTAAATCTTTGCCATCTTTCCTTATAAGCATTTTTATTATGGATCAATTCCTGAAGGAGATCCGGCGTTGTGTCGTCTTGGGTGCCTTGGCGGTACTGAACCCGCGGCCGGACTGTATTCGTAGACATTACCAGGCCAGGACCCGCTTCCAGCGCGGTCCGCACAATTTGAAGACGGTCCAGAACATTATTATTATTATTATTATTATTATTATTATTATTATTATTATTATTATTATTCTTTCTTCGTTTCGGCCTGCTGTGGACCACGTTATTTCAACCGTTTGCATCCTTGAGCTTTAATTCTTCCCCAGTACTCACGCATTCTCGTTCTGTGAGCCTCCTTTCTTTCATCAGTCCACTTCTTGCCTGTTTTCAACTTTGGCCTTTCTTGGAACCTCTTGTATCCCTGGAGCTTTTTCTGGAGAGGAGCACGTTTCTGGATGTCTTCGAGTGTGATTCCTATTTCCTGAAGGTCTTTTTCAACTTCGATAAACCAGGGTCCCTTGGTTTTCTTATTAAGAAAGTAGGAAAATATCCTATTGGTCTGTCTCTGTGTGCTCATGCGTGCTATATGGCCATAAAAATTAATCCTCCTTTTCCGAATCGTGTCCGTTATCCTCTCCATATGCTGGTACAGATCGCTGGTGTGTCGTCTCCTGTACTCACCATTTTCTTTGATTGGTCCAAGAATCTTTCTCAGGATTTTTCTTTCTTTAGCTTCTAGCTTCTCCATCAGACCTCTTCTGTTCATTGCAAGGCATTCTGCTGCGTACAGTGCTTCCGGGCGTACAACCGAACAATAATGCCTAAGCTTGGCGTTGATGGACACTGATCTTTTGTTGTAGACATTCCTAGTCAGCTGATATGCCATCTCCATCTTGTTGATTCTGTACATGATTGCTTCTTTCTCAGAGTTGTTAGGTACTATCCACTCACCTAAGTACTTAAACTTTTCCACCTGCTTGATTTTTCCCTGTTCCACAATGAGCTCTCTGGGAGCTGGCTTGATGTTGGTTATAAACTCTGTTTTTTGGAAAGAGATTTGAAGGCCAGCTTTTGCTGCTTGGATTCTCAGTTGGTTAATTTGTTTTTCAGCAGTATCTAGGGAATCAGAAAAGATCGCTAGGTCATCTGCAAAAGCTAGGCAGTCTATGATAAGATCATCTGTCTTATATCCTATTCTAAGGCCATTCTCAACCTCTTCCTTGCACATCTCCTTGCGCCATTCCCGAATGATTTTCTCCAGAACGCAGTTGAAGAGAAGGGGTGATAGTCCATCCCCTTGCCTAACACCAGTCTTGATTTCGAAGACGTGTGAAATTTCTCCCCTGAATTATTATTATTATTATTATTATTATTATTATTATTATTATTATTATTATTATTATTATTATTATTATTAGATGTTCTGGACCCCGCAGAAAGACGCAAGACCGTTACCTGGCGGTAAATTACATATGCTGCCATTGTCATTGTTGAGAATGTGACCAGCACCATTGTCGCGCGTAGGCAAGTGTGCGAGATTTCTGGCGATACGAATGACATACTTCCGTGCATTATTGAACTTATTATAGAGGTGAACAATTTGACGGCCAGTCTCATTCCTATCGCTTATTTCAAATGTGTTTAAATTTTCATTTATATGCGAGGAGAGTCTACTGTAATCTAAGAACGTTCTCCGAAGGAAAAGATGGCTGTTGAAATCGAACCCAGGAAAGATTAAAAATGATCGGTTTATGATCAGAATAAGTACATCGAAAATCTACAGCCTGTTTCCATTCATACGACAGGGTCAGAAATGGAATGAATAAAGCCCCATCTAGCGGCGACAATAGGAAGAGTGCCGGCTGCCGAAGCACTCCTCTGGGTCAATGATCGATGAATGACAAATGAAATGAAATATTGGACAGTGTTGCTGGAATGAATGATGATAGCAAAAACCGGAGTATCCGGGGGAAAACCTGTCCCGCCTCCGTTTTGTCCAGCACGAATGTCACATGGAGTGACCGGGATTTGAACCACGGAACCCAGCTGTGAGAGGCCGGCGTGCTGCCGCCTGAGCAACGGAGGCTCCTTGTAAGTACATTATGAACAGTAATATCAATATTGGTCTCACCTCCTTTTACATCCCACCGCCATTAAGTTTATTCGCCCCCCCCCCAAAAAAAAAGAGAATGAAAAGAAGGCGTGTTTCTTTATGTTTAAAGGAGATTCCAAACACCAATGTTCACGGCTATTACCTTCAGTTTTGAGATATAAGTATCCCCATAAGAATAATCTTTTTTTTTTCCACTTCCTTTCAGTCCCCCCCCCCAAGTGAATTTTCCAGCAAAAATACTTGTTTCTTTAATAGTAAAGGACCTTCTAAATACCAATTATCACGACTATAACTCCTTCAGTTTTTGATTTATGTGTCCTCATGAAAGGAATTCAACTCCTTTTCACTCCCGCCCCGCAAGATGCCCCCCCCCCGAAAAAAACGCGTTTTTCTCTGTTTGTAAAGGAAATCCAAATGCCAATTTTCACGTCTGTAACAACCTTATTTTTATTAGATGTATGTATTCTCATACAATTAAGTCAATTAATTTTTCAATTATTTCACCCCCCTCCATCATTGGATTTTCCGAAAATGCGTGTTTCTTTACTTACAAAGCAGATTTCAGATATCAAATTTCACGTCTGTAACATATTCATTTTTGAGATATCAGTAGCCTAATTAAAAGAAATCAACACCATTTTCAGTCACTTTTACCCTCCCCCCCTCCACCCAAGTGGTATTTCCTAAAACTAAAAATACACGTTTCTTTATTTTTAATAGAGGTAAAAATACCATTTTACTTCTGTATAACATGTTACGTTTTTTATGATATACTGTAGAAATTCTCATTTTATAATTTCACCCCTTTTTACTTCCCCTTAAGGGGAGTTTCCAAAAACAAATCACCTATGTTTCTTAACATTTACAGGAAATTCCAAATACCCACTTTTTACGCCTGTAACATTTTACGTTTCTCAAGATATTCTGTAGATATACAGTAGTCTTTCGAAAAATTCACCCAAATTTGTCACTCCTGTTTAACCGCCATTAATTGGATTTTCCAAAAACGAAAAAATACCTGCTTCTTTATTTTTAAAGTAGATCCCGAATACCAATTTTCAGCTCTGTAATATCTTCAGGTTCTGAAATATATGTAGCCTCATTGAAGGCATTAAACCCCTTTTTCACCCTTTTCCACCCTTCCCACTGGGATTTTCCGAAAACAAAAAACACGTGTTTCTTTATTTTTAAAGGAGATTCTAAAATACCAATTTTTACATCTATAAACTTTAAAAGTTTTGGGATATAATACACTCATTTTAAAAATTCTCCCCTTTTCAGCCCCCCCCCCAATTAAATGGATTTTCCAAAAACAAAAAATACGTGTTTCTTTATTTTTAAAGGAGATCCCAAACACCAATTTTGAGGTCTGTAATATCTTCAGTTTCTGAGATATTCCTCAGCAAAAACATTCAACCCCATTTCCCCCCCACTTTTCCTCCCTCCTATTGGGATTTTCCGAAAATAAAAAATACGTGTTTCCTTATTTTTAAAGAAGATTCTAAATACCAATTTTTACATCTGTATACTTTAAAAGTTTTGAGATATAGATGCAATCATTTTAAAAATTCACCCCCCTTTTCACCCTCCCATTAATTGGATTATCCAAAAACAAAAAAAATACGTGATTCCTTATTTTTTAAGGAGATCCTAAATACCAATTTACAGGCCTGTAATATATTCAGTTTCTGAGATATACGTATCCTCATTAAAGGCATTCAACCCATTTTTCACCCTTTTTCACCCCTCCTATTGGGATTTTCCGAAAACAAAAAAATACGTGTTTCCTTATTTTTAAGGGAGATTCTAAATACTAATTTTTTCACCTGTAAGCTTTTTAAGTTTCGAGATATAGACACACACATTTATAAATTTCACCCCCTTTTCACCCCCTTAGCGATGGAATATCCAAAAATCCTCTCTTAGCGAGCACTTACATCTTAATATGAATGTATTCCCAAAATTTCATTTCATTATGTCCAGTAGTTTTGGCTCGGCGATGATGAATCAGTCAGTCAGTCAGTCAGTCAGTCAGTCAGTCAGGACAAGCTATTTTATATATATAGAAGACTAGCATGTGCCCACGGCTTCGCCTGCCTTTATTAATTCAACCATTAGATATGTTTAAACAAATTAAATAATATCAAAACAACGAAAAAGACTAATATTTCCTTGTACAGCTTTCGGATAAACTATATTAAGTGTCCTTTCATTTGGAGCGGTTTCAACTGTTTAACAACCCACGTACAGTTGCCAATGGGAGAAGATCGAGTCCTACAACTTTAAGCGCCTGCCCTTGTCCCTTGCTGCTGCACATACAAACGGGGAACCGCAGAAAACGATTAAAACTAATCATGAAACCAGGTCTTTACCTGAATAAAGATTCATCCAAGAATACGCTTATGTGCCGTAGATTTCACCGGGTCCGCCTCTGTAGTGCAGTGGTTAGTGCGATTAGCTGCCACCCCCGGAGGTCCGGATTCGATTTTCGGCTCTGCCACGAAATTTGAAAAGTGGTATGAGGGTTGGAACGGGATCCACTCAGCCTCGGAAGGTTAACTGAGTAGAGGTGGGTTCAATTCCAACCTCAGCCATTCTCGAAGTGGTTTTCTGTGGTTTCCCACTTCTCCTCCAGGCAAATGTCGGGACGTTACCTAACTTAAGGCCACGGCCGTTTCCTTCCGTCTTCCTTGCCTGTCCCATCCAACCTTCCCATCCCTCCACAAGGCCCCTGTTCAGCATAGCAGGTGAGGTCGCCTGGACGAGGTACTGGTCATCCTCCCCAGTTGTATCCCCCGACCAAGAGTCTGAAGCTCCAGGACACTGCCCTTGAGGCGGTAGAGGTGGGATCCGTCGCTAAGTCCAAGGGAAAAGCCGAACCTGGAGGGTAAACAGATGATGATGATGATGATGATTTGTTATAGACAGACAGATGCTTTTTTATTATTATTATTATTATTAGAGATATTTTTTTAATGTAAGTGGTCTAATTAGACTTTTGACAAAGCAGTGACTACTACTACTGATTATTCTACTCCTTATGTATGTTTGTCCTTTAGTTCCTGATAAGATGTCGTGGATGAGCTGAGGTGAAATTATATGGCATGTTTTTTACGGCCGGATGCCTATCCTGTCGCCAAACTCAGCTGAGGAGCTAATGAAGAAATTGGGCAAGGAGGTGACCCGGGATTTCCCTGGAAGTGAAAATAGGAAAGCACAGAAAAGCATTCCGAGGCCAGCCGATGGTGGTGTTCGAACGCATTCACCCCCCAGATTGTTATTTACCACATTCTTAATCAACAAGTAGGAAGTAGCACAATGATGTGATGATGGCAGATTGTTTGCTTCGCAACGCCCAGCATGAGCAAACGGAGCTCGAACACAGGACCTGCTAACAGAGAGGTGACCTACTGAGCACGTCACGACTAACATCTAGGTCATCAGCTCGATAGTCACGATTCTGCAAGGAGAAGAATGCTCAGCCTCATTCAGTCGAACCCCCGCACTAAAATGCTATTTTGGTGCCCAAGGAGATTGTAGTAAGGGGACAGGAAATAGCATGTAGAATACTGTTCAGCTACAGCGCCATTTAATGTTTTAAAACCATGACAGTATAAGCAGTGCACTAGTGAGAATGATTCTGTGTTCTTTTTAGAGTATTCTTCTTCTTTTCTGTCTTCGTTATGCCCAGAGGGCGTTTGAACTTGTTAGCATGGTCTGACGGCTTTCCCTTCCTCTTATTCTTATTATCCTCCCAAAATATATTCGCGAATTAGCTGCGGTCTTCTGCTGTCCACTGTTTTCCAGTGGCGTTTTTAGTTCTTTCCCACGAATCTGTCATTTGCAACCAGAATTCCAAACAGTTTACGATGTTTTATGGTATCGTCTATAGCGTTTATTTCTTGTAAATGCTGCTTAATTTCTTACAACCAGTTGAGTTTGACCTTCTTATTCTCCATTCTACAGATTTAACCATAGATTTCAAGCATCTCTTACGTACGGCATCAGTAAACTTAGCTGTTGCTGTGTACAGGTCTGCAGGTTTTCTTTTGTGCGTTCCAGCCCCACTTTCGGCAGCCCTGAAAATGGTTTTCCGTGATTTCCCATTTTCACACCAGGCGAATGCTGGGGTTGTACCTTAATTAAGGCCACAGCCGCTTTCTTTCCACTCCTAGCCCTTTCCTATCCCATCGTCGCCATGAGACATATCTATGTCGGTGCGACGTAAAGCCAATTGTAAAAAACAAGTTTTCTTTTTAATCCATATTCTATTTAAATGAATGGGACCATATATTTTTCGTTCTCGCATTCCAGTTTCATCAATTTGAGAATGGGCACCTAGAGATGTAGTTTTTAAGGCATATAATGCTTGCGGGAAAATTTGTAATTGATAATAAATTATATTAAAGGAATAGTAAAGTATTAAATAGTACTTGTCCAAAAAGTATGGTTTTGTACGTTCATAAAATAATGTCCTCCCTGTCAACCTCCACTAGCTGAGTGTTTGAGATTTCAAGCCGGATGGTATCAGACGATCTTCATTTATGACTGTCGTTCAAGTTGCAAATCCCCTCTCAGTTGTTTACCTGGAGTTTTCTTACATTAAATATTGTGAAAGACATCGGAAAATTACCGAATATTTCCGTTGGAAAATTATTCGAATCCTAACTCCTCTTCCTCTAAACGAATATTTGTCCAATTTGTCCTCTTTTTATGTATTTATTTATTTATTTATTTATTTATTTATTTATTTATTTATTTATTTATTTACTGTGTACTATAGGACTTTTAATCCCAGTTAGAGTGGCAATTAATTTTTACGTGTGTTTATTTGTCAATGAGTTTCAAATAACCGAATAACCTAATATCTAAACTATTCTAATATTATATTTACAATGAGAAAAAAACAAAATATTTTCTGTATATCTAATCTAATTAAATCTTTACAAGAAACAATAACATTTAAAACATTTAAAACCGTAATTTCGTGCTAAACTACTATTTTGCGCTAGTTCTAACACTAATGATTATATTTATGGGACAGGGCTTAATGTAGAACGTTTGAAATGCATTTTGCTGTTCAAATCAGCATTAGAAGTTATTTAGAGAGTTTTCGCGGAGATTGTGAACTGTTGTAGAAACAGGTCTACAGAAGTCGAAAGAAATATTCTTTTTCTGAACTGCACTCTTGTCTGCAGAGTTGGGACTTTTTGTGAGCGGTTGTTCTGACGTTTCTTAATATTGTGAAATGTTACATTATTTGTCCTTGCATTAAAGCGGGCCAGTCTACTAATTTCATTCCACGCCATCTCTCCACTGACAGCTCGGAACATACCACTTAGCCGAGCAGCGCGTCTCCTTACTCCCAAGTCTCCCCAGGTCAAAGTTTTCAACATTTCCGTAACATAACTCTTTTGTCGGAAATTCCTCTCCTTTGTATGTTTTCCAGTTCTCATATCAAGTCCTGGTGTCGGTCCCATACACTGGAACCATACTCGAGTTGGGCTCTTACCAGAGACTTGCACGCCCTCTCCTTTACATCCTTATAACTATATGAAGAGATGTGAACCCTTCATTTACAACCTCGTTTATGTGATTACCCCAATGAAGATCTTTCCTTATATTAACACCTTGATACTTACTGTGACCCCCATCAGGAACTGTCACCCCCTCAACAGAGTAATTAAATGTAAGAGGACTTGTCCTCTTGGTGAAACTCACAGCCTGACTTTTAACCTCGTTTTATCATCATACCATTGCCTACTGTCCATCTCACAACATAAGGTGTTTTGGAGTTGCTCATAATCCTTTAACTTATTTACTACTACTGTATATACACTGTAACATCATCCGCCAAAAGCCTTATCTGTACGTAGGTCGATTATTTCCGCTTTTCCAAATTAACATTTAAAAAAATAAACTTCGAAGCATTATGCACCAGATAAGGTCAATTCTCTCGCAGGGATGAATATAGACAATTACATTTTAAAGAATATGTATTTTGATGATGTATAAATGAACTTGCTCATCTGTAAGCAAGTAGAGAGTCGCTACAATTTTGTGAATAAAGATTTTAATGTACCTACAGCAGAATTTGGTTATAACGACATTTAAGGGACCTGATAAACAAGTTCGTTATAAATTAGTGTCGTTGTAACCGAGATTTATGATGTGAAATAGAAAACCATGTAGTAACAAAACTTAATTTGGCTTATTTCAGATTGTACATATTTACTTTTAATCCTGACATTAAAATGCAAAATCAGAGTACATTTCAGGTCTAAATAATTTACTTAATTTAGTTATTAATTATTAAATTATTATTGTACCGGTAGGTACACCTCAACCCCGTGCATTTGTAAGAAGCGCCTTGAAGAACGCTATCTAACACACAAAGTCTGCAACAACTATTTCAAGAAGTTTAGACCTTTCTCCCTAGATGTCTCTATTAAAGAACTGACGTCATGCACTCCGGTGTGAAGTGGAACTACTAAACATTTAAAGAAATTTGGTATTTATAGGCTGTCTAAACTGAATTAATATTTTCTTTGTTTTGATACTTCGAAGGTTGCAAGATTATCCCGCCAGCTTTGGATTCTGGCCAATCAGAAATTATGTGTATTTATTTTTCAGTCAATCATATTTATCTTGTACCTTTTTTATCTACCAATAAAGTGAGGTGGTGTGCCTGGTTTTAGTCCAGAGCCTTCTCAAACCTTCCTCTCGGGTATAAAAGCTGACGCCTTTTCAAGTTAACTTGTCTTATTGATAGTCGTGTTATTGAGTGAGTATGCTAAGATAGGAGGCGGAGACCTCATCCATCGGCAGGCAGAACATCAGCTAAGGTAATGGCCACCATCTTTCTAACTCAGTAGTTATCTCTGAAAGCTGACTTAAGGGGAAGGTTTCCTGTCTTTAATAATGTGACCGCAAATTTTCTAAAGGTAAACTTTTCTTTCTTCTCATGTAAAAGTTCGAGTAAATCAAGTGTACTTAACTGAACTTTGGGAATAGAGAGTGTGACACCCTATCAACTTGTATTTGAGGTGACTATGTTTTTGTAACCGTTTTCTATCTGTAGCCTTGTAACTTAAATTTCCTCCATCTAGTCTCCTCAGTAATATGGGATTAGCCCCTGAGAACCCTACTAGGGCTTTAAACTTCCATGTACCCGTGTCAAGGAGTGTAAGTGTCTGCCTCCGCTTCGTTTTGATTTTCGGGCCAGTTTTTATTCTTCCCAGGTAGAATGAGTATTTCTATACTCCTGTAAATACTTTTATGTTAAGTGGTTAAACTGTTGTGTGTTGAAGACAGTGATTGCTGTTTGAACTACTAAATGTAGGTTGTGCCTCTAGAGGCCTGAAAGTGTAAAATCTATTGAGCAAGGACGCTCTAATCTCTAATGTAAACTTAAAGGTTGCCTTGGTTAGGCTGTAAGGGTTTGGGAGCGCAGTCTCCTGGGTAGAGCTTTAGAGCACAAATGCTATTTTCTTGTAAGGTAAAAGATATTTATGTGAATATTGAATGGTACCTTTGGAAGGCCGTAACTTGTAACCTTTGGAGCAAAGTGCTCTTGAAAATTGTGTAATTTAAAAATCCTGTAAAAGAAATTGGGAGATGTGTCTCCTTGACTATCTATCTAAACACAACAGTGGTGATGCAGGGAGCTCAAATTGTAACTAACCTTTTCTAGGTTTTTCTCGTTTTTCTATTTCTAGCCCATTGTTTTGTTAAGATTTAAAATCTGAAAAGAAATAGGCCTATAACCTTAATTTTTAAAGTTTTAAATTATTCTTTTGACTGTCGCAGATAGATCTATTCAAGCCAGCACCTTCTTTCACCTCTGTGTTCCACACGAACTCGTAACAATTATTTAATCCGTTTACCCTCCAGGGTTGTTATCTCTACGAGAGATCCCACGTCTACCGCCTGAAGGGCAGTGTTGTGGAGAATCAGGCATTTGGTCGGCGGTAAAACTGAGGAGGACTACCAGTACCTCGCCCAGGTGGCCTCATCTGCTATGCTGAATAGGGGCCTCGTGGGAGGATGGGAAGATTGGAAGGTATGGGTAATGAATAGGGAAGGAAGCGGTCGTTAGGTACCATCCCGGCACTTGCCTGGAGGAGAACTGGGAAACCACTTCGAGGATGGCTGCGATGGGAATCGAACCCGAACCTGCGGGGGTGGCAGCTAATCACACTAGCCACTACATCACAGAGGCGGACTTAGTTATAAATTACTCAATAATTACTTATTTAACATTGTTAATTAATATTAAAATTTAAAATAGTTTAGTAGGTAAGGCACAATATTCAGGCCTATTTATAGTCTATATAAATTTTCTTTTAATAATTTCAGTCAGTATGTAATTTCAATGTAAGTATGTTCACATAAGGTGGAAACTACTTTGTAAATAGTGCGTTAAAGTGGTTAGATGATCTCGCCAGTATAAATAAATAAATAAATAAATAAATAAATAAATAAATAAATAAATAAATAAATAAATAAATAAAATAAATAAATCACAGTGCAGTAAAAAATGTTAAAACCATGAAATATAAAAACTCATTTAAATAGCAATACAAAATGGAACATAAACACTTCAGTTCAATATGTACATGTCATTAGTTAAACTACTAATATACGGTACTGAAATTAACGATACATAATGAATTATCTAATTTACACACACACACACTCACGCCATTTGATTTATGCATGTAAGGGCTACTTTCTATACAACGACTTGAATGACTACAGAGTTCATGCTGCGGATGTTATCTGGAACCTAGTTCCATAATCTACTTCCCATCGCAATAAATGAACTATTTTAAGGAGCTGACCTGCTCAAGGGTGGTAACGGAGCGTACATTGAACTGTAGGAACGGAATAGGTAAGTACATTTCGAGAACAGGTACTGGGCACAACTCTCAACATCGCTACATGAAGATTTCTGAGTTCAGGAGGGAAAGTTGCTTGTAATAAAGTCTGGACGTATGTCATAGCGTAAGGGAAATATAAATCTGATGCAGGAATTCTTGGTCCGTTGAATCTTCCTACTTTGTTCATTAGTTGTATCAACGATTACAGCATTACAATAATATAATATTGGAAAAACAATGCTACTGTTTTAGTACTATATTAACTGATATTGAATCAAGTTATAACAAAGCTAATGCAGTGAGCTCACAGTTGTGAACAACAGTGTTTTGTAAGAAAGATATAAGCTACCGAACGAAACTATATTTACACCGGTCTGTTTTCAGGATAGCTTATTAATCTAGTAAGGTAGGATTAACAGGCATGAAAGTAGCGAGAATGAATGCCAGTACAAACAGGTGGGAACAATGTCAGAATGAGGAGGAGGCAATGGCTAAATTTGGAATGAACTCTATGAATGAAAGTGTACACATATAGCCACTTCGGCAGTGAAGTTATTATAAGCGAATGGAGGAAGAAGGTTACCTAGGAGAAGAATGGACTTTATCATGAAGGGTAAGAAAAGTTGAGGGAGACCAAGAAGGCAATGTTTAGACTAATTACTTTTAAAGACGAGATGTGGAACTAGACAAGGTCACAGAGCTGGTTACAGATAGAGAATTGTAGAGGCGTTGATTAATTCACAGTGGCTTACAGAACTCTTATCAACGTGGGTTAAACCTTAACCCCGTCTTATGCAGTTTTAACTCTGAATTAGACTACTCATTCTGTTTCGTCAGACAGGGTTAGTTTTAACTCTAGGTTAAGGTCGGAGTTAAGTTAACCCCTTCTTTTCATCTGGATTAAACTGTTAACTCGATGGTAGAAGCAAAATTGCCACTATAAATAATGTGTTGGGTGTAGAGTTTGTTTTATCTGGATATGTTAGATGGTGTTTCTGACAGAAAAATATAAGAAGGAACTCTTTTCAAAGTCTGAGGAACAATTTCTGAAGAGGTATAGACTGTCAAAATCGTCGTCAGCGAAGTCGTTTATGATTTTCGCGAGAAGTTAGAATACACAACAGACAACAATAAGCCTCTCTTTTCTACACTGCAGGTACGGTAATGATTGAATTAGGATTTTATGAAACAGAATGTGTAGTCAAATTCAGAGTTAAAACTGTGTAACACGGGGTTAAGGTTTAACCCGCAGATCGGAGACAATACTGGGGTATCAAAAGCTACCGTCAAGTGTCTCAAGTGGCTGCTGCTAGTCATTAATATTTTTGTACAACTGCTTTACTTGTTTGCTAGTTTTCACTGGCAATGCTAATAAATTACCCTGTAATTTCTTTCCGTGCGGCTTTCTTTTTCTTTTCATCCCACGTTATCAGTCTTCTTCATTCTGTAATGAACTGAATTGTTTTATTTGTGGTTCAGTTTGTCTTCTGAATCGGTTCCATTGTTCATCAATGCTATCAGGCCAACTAGAACGGAACTGCGGAAGAAAATAAAATACTGCGCTAAAAAGAAACAAAAGAACCACACAAAAAGTGTGTTCATAACTTCTAATTCTCAGTCAGAGCCTCCTGGATTGGTACGGTAGCTGTTTCCGGCGAGGGTTAATATGGTGTTAGTTTACCCTCTGCCGAAATAACTCGGTGAAAGGCGTGACTGACGAGCACGAGTTAAAATATTAACCCTAAGTTAACAAACCCAAGGTTAGAGTATATTTAACCCTCCTTGATGAAACCGAGCCTGAGAGGCCAGTCTATTATAAAGATGTATGTATGTATTTATTATTACCTAATATCTTGTATTTTTTAAATAGTATATCTAGCTTGATATTGTTGATGTAACAAGGATAAAGTTACAAGGTTTCTTATGTAATTACATACCGTATTCCATTCCTTTACTTGTGGACAACAGAAAATGTCGGCGAATTGTAGTTCTGATATGCTTATACCTGTGTTTCATCTTACGTATTTTTACATATTCTTAGTAATATTACATATGTTTACATATTCTGTGAGGAATGTAACATTTTTGTACACATCAAGGTAATTATACAAAAAGATGTCAGTTCGTTTAATTTTCAGACAATAGTAAAAATAACTGCTGAATTTCATCTCATATAGGATATACTTCAATTGCTAAAATTGGGTTTTAAATTCCTTTAAACTTAGCATTTCTCGCCCTTTTTCTGTGTCGTACAGCAACAGCACTGATCTTTTCCCAGAATCTGCGATGGCGAGGCGCCTTGGATTGGTCAGAGTTTCTAGCAAACTCCGTGCAATCTTGAAAATAAATCTAGGCTATTCAAGCTCTGTATCTGTTTGCAAGATCATTAGTGGCGAACAAGAAGAGTCCCCTGAATATATTTCACCAGTTAGTTTTATCTTTTAAAATATGTACCGGTGACTTCCTGCGATGCTGAACTCTCCTTCTCAGCCTACAGAGAAGTTATCAGGTCAGCACCAAAAGATCACAATAGGAAAACCTGGAGAACTATTCGGTGCCACACTGCGCATCACTATAAAAAATTACAGAACTATTCCTGTTACTTAATAGGGTGTTTAAGAACAGATTCTATATTAAATTTATTTAATAACATGTACTTATTTCATTTTCAGGGCACCAGGCCTACAGGAAATTAGCTACAAGAATACATTGTCTGCTATATTCCGGGATTTACAGTACATAACATTATTTTCAAATATTTGAAGTATGTTCATTATGCTTTTAATTTGATTATTTAATACTGTCAGAATTAGATGGCATTCTACTATATGAATTATCTTCAGCAACAACGATGACTTTGGCATAAAATACGGAGATGTTTCGAACAATTTCATTGTGACATATCATAACCACAATTCGTAATAAAATACGAACATTTTTATAAATTTAATATTATTATATATTTTTAATTACTTATTTACGTGGCATTCACTACATTTTACGTTCATATTTCGGAATTTGATATTACAATAAAATCCCGGCATTAGTTTTGAGGTCTTTGATCTCTAAACCTCCCCAGATGCAAAACATTGTGGGAATATGTCCATCTTAACAAGAGTATTCTGTAGGTATTTGTTATTCTGTGACAAATATTACCTATGTAGTGTTGACACCTGAGTGCACGTTCATTAGCATGGAGGTGACAAATCCAGAGGAATCCTAAAGCGCTCCTTAGTCATGCAGTATACTGTCAATATTGTGAACAAGGTTTGGTCCTACACAACCAGTATCATGGTCAGTCTTTAAGATCAGTACCAAGTAAGGAATTGCTGTCTTCCGGTAGTAGAGTATCAGTGAATAGGAAAGGGATTGTTTGGCTTAAATCGTTTCGTTTGCACCGAATACGCTCTAATCTCTAAAAAGTAGATCAAAAGACTGGATTTTACAAAACGCGAAAAAATAACTATAAGCAATTCAAGTTACCGATATCAGAGATTACCAGAGTTGCGTTACGATGAGTACAGATAACTTCAGAATGCTTGCGGAAATGGTAGTTGGAAGTAACGAAATGCTGCAATGACTTTGACATATCTGACAATCAGCAGAAGTTTTCAGTTTTCAGGAATAATGTCGCCTTAAATGAAAATAAATAAATCCAAAGCAAAAGTAATGGAGTGCAGTCGAACGAAATCACGCGATGCAGGAAATATTACATTAGGTAATAAGTCTTAAAAGGAAGTAGATGAATATTGTTACTTGGGTAGTAAAACAAAGTAAGGAGGACATAAAATGCAGAATAGCACAAACAAGGAAGGCCTTTCTTAAGAAAACGCAATTTATTCCCTTCGAATATTGATTGATATATAAATTACAAAGATGTTTTTTGAAGACTTTAGACATTGTGTGGAAGTGAAACATGGACGATAACTAGCTCAGAAAGAAAGAAAATAGAAGCTTTGGAAATGTTGTCTTAGAGAAGAATCCTGAAGGTAGATCGAATTACAAATGATGGAATACTGTCTCGAACTGGTGAGACACTGAGACGAGATCGATTTGGCTAAATTTGACGTGAAGAAGAGAAAGAATGATAGGACACATCTTCAGACACCCGGGACTTGTTCACTTGGTTTTTGAGGGAAGTGTAGGCAGTAATAACAGTCTGGGTAAACCAATATCTGAATATGACAAGGAGATTAGAGGGGATGTAGGATGTAATATTTACGTAGAAATGAAAATATTAGCACAGGATAGGGGGGCATGGAGGACTGCATCAAGCCAGTATATGAACTGATGTTTCAAACAACAACGTCGCCTTCCTCTATAAGCTCCACAATATTAGAAACGTGAAGTGATCATCAGAGTTCCTCACAACTGTATTTTGTAGGACGTAAATTCCACGGTTCAGTGAAGCTTAGTGAAAGCTTGCATTCTTCCTCAATTTTTACACTGCTACTTTCTTCCAGATGTTCTACTTCCACACACATGTTTTCCATCTACACAGCAGCTCTGGATAACTGATAATCATATTCATGAGGACTCGGACACATCATCAATACTGTCAATTCCCCGCACTCCAGGACGATACTGATGATTTTACTTCAAGATATCAAAATATTCGTGAGTAATCCTATCATTCTATCAGTATTTCTAACCCAGAAGGAGTAATACTGGCATTGCACGTGTAAGGGCCAATTAGCATCTTACTTGACGTGAAGCGTCCTCAAAGCCCCCTGTAATAGTGATTGAGTTGTTTATGTCCTCAGCTGCTTGCTTGGCCGGCTCTCATTTCCTGTGGAATATTAAGCAGGCTTGTGATTTGCGAGTAATATGCGACACCTGGATCAGATGTCAGACCGCAACGTCATCTACTGAGGATGGCGAAACTTGACACCGTAACAGATCCATCAGATAAAGTTCTCTTGGCAGGACAGTTTGAGAAGTCTACTTCTAGCGAAGTTTCTCTTATACTCAGTTAGTACATCAGATCACAGATTTCAGCACGTGTCTCCATCTAATGCGTTTATTTCTAAATAACTCTTCAACACTAGAGGCAAGATTTTCCTAACTTAATAAATGATACACAAAAAATATATTTTACAATGACCAAAAAAATATTTTCCCTTTGAGTAAAGCCAATGATTATGAATATGTCTTTCATTAAACGAAACTCAAATATTGATAACGAACGATTTATTTGCATTATTTCACAGAGATGGGCACAGAGGTTCTTTTCTCTCATTAAGGCGCCTTGTTATCCACACCTGACGAATAATGTTTTATCAAGGAGAAGTGCAACTCTACATCAAAGAAACTTAACTTGTAGAGCCGCAGTATCTTTGGCGACCAAGGCCTACGGTAACGACTACTGTGACGTCACTGACGGTACACTTTCTATTTCAACACACACTATTTATACAAATCTACAGCCGCAGCATCTTTGGCGACCAAGACCTACGGTAACGACTGTGACGTCACTGGCTGTACACTTTCTACTTCAACACACTCACCCAGATGACATATTTCCTATCAGTTATTTACCTGGTCTTTTCTTAAATAATTTCAAAGGATTGGAGCATTTTTTGAACATCTCTCTTGGTAAATTATTCCAAACCCCACTATCGGCAGTCAAACCCTGGGGCTGTACTAAGGTTACGGTCGCTTCCTTCCACTCCTAGCCCTTTCCTATCCCATCGTCACCATAAGACCTGTTTGGGCGACATAAAACAAATAGCGAAAAGAAATCAATTTTTGTTATTTCCCTTTCAGCTAAATATTTTTCTCTGATCTTTCTTGTTTCTTTACAGTCTTTCAGTAGGTCTGCCACTTCCATATCTATCTTGCATGAAATGCATCAATTTCCCTCGTTTTTTATCTTATGGCTTTATTCCTGTATGCTCCAACAAGCCACCAAAAAATTCCTCTCATTTTCCTTTATTGTACAGAATTCTACAAGACTTGTTCTCTGCCCATTACATTCTGTCCTTATTGTTTTGTCTTCCTGTGTATCATTCTTTGGACGCACAATCCCGTATTATCCCTTGATAAATTTCTTTCCACCGAGCGAGTTGGTCGTGCGGTTAGGGCATCGCAGCTGTGAGCATGCATCCGGGAGACAGTGGGTTCGAATCCCACTCTCGGCAGCCCTGAAAATGGTTTTCCGTGGTTGCCCATTTTCACACCAGGCAAATGCTGGGGCTGTATCTTATTAAGGCCGCGGACGTTTCCTTCTCACTCCTAGGCCTTTCCTATCCCATCGTCACCATAAGATCTGTCTGTCTGCGCGACCTAAAACAAATAGTTAAATAAAGAGATAATTATTATTTTAAACAATAGTTATTATTATTATTATTATTATTATTATTATTATTATTATTATTATTATTATTATTATTATTATGTTCCGCGGCGTGCCACAGAAGTCGTATTCGCGTGTCACCGAGTGTCCTAGGTTCGACATCCCTGCGGCCTATTCATTTTCTGTTCGTCATGGAAGCCTCTGAAGCTATCGATCACTTTTTTTTTTCCGTGTGGCTATTTCTAGCCGAGTGCAGCCCTTCAAGTTCAAAAACTTCATGTTAATTCCGTATTGAACCGAGAACCTAATGGAAACAAGAGAGGTCCACCTATTCAATACCATATAGTACCTCTCTTGTTTCCATTAGAGTGCAGCCCTTGTAAGGCAGACCCTCCGATGAGGGTGGGCGGCATCTGCAACGTGTAGGTAACTACATGTTGTTGTGGTGGAGGATAGTGTTATGTGTGGTGTGTAAGTTGCAGGGATGTTGGGGACAGTACAAACACCCAGCCCCCGGGCCATTGGAGTTAACCAATTAAGGTTAAAATCCCCGACCCAGCCGGGAATCGAACGCGGGACCCTCTGAACCGAAGGCCAGAACGCTGACCATTCAGCCAACGAGTCGGATTATCGATCACTGATCTATACCTTGTTCGGTTTATAATAATAATAATAATAATAATAATGGAGATATTCACTATTTTAGATTTTTACTAGCCATCGTGTCTGCGTTGAGGTTAATGGAGAAAACACTTAAAACCCCACGTTTGTGGGAATGACATCGACACTTCCTTATTTACTGACAGTGGGCTGCACGAGATAGCGCGTGCAATGTCACGAAGCTTGGGCTAGTCCAGGCTCTCGGAAAGACATGACGCGCTATCTACATCCTGCTTTCTACCGAAGCTGCCGTCAAGTTTACTCTGGTATTAACTAAGAAATCTACCACGAACTCTTGTCATGAGATCAGCTCACAAGTGCTAATCTTTGTTTGCTTTTATCTCGGAGTTGTAAAGCCGAGCATCATGTCATAACTGATGCCCTATCACAGGACTGGAAACACTCGGCTATCAGCATTCAACAGTCAGGATCTTACCTTATTTCGCGAAACCTGAGCTCAACTAGTGCCTCCGGTATCTTACGGGCTCACAACTTGACTTTCTGCCTGACCACAGTCGGTCAACTGTTGTCCTGCTCTGATCACGACGACACTAGATTTTCGTGGCCTATCTTCCCTGACCCTTCGCTTGGTTCCTCCTCTGACAATCGAGAACTAATAGGACTGGTAGTAACGTTACGATTGCCAGTTTTTCCGTACCGAGCCCATACGGGAGGTGGTGGTAGCGAATATATATATATATATTGTTTGCTATTTGCTTTACGACGCACCGACACAGATAGGTCTTATTGCGACAATGGGATAGGAAAGGCCTAGGAAGCAGAAGGAAACGGCCGTGGCCTTAATTTAGGTACAGCCCCGGCATTTGCCTGCTGTGAAAATGGGGAAACCATCTTCAGGGCTGCCGACAGTGGGGCTCGAACCCACTATCTCCCGATTAGTGGATACTGGCCGCACTTAAGCGACGGCAGCTATCGAACTCGGTGAATATTGTTTTAAGAGGAAGTACAACTGGGCAACCATCCTCTATATAACACTTATCAGAGGGGAAAAAAGGCCAATAGGACCTTAGCTATAATTTGCTCAAAAACAATTCAGCAAGAGTGGGGGGGGGGGGTCTTCAGATGGGGCCTTACACATAAAACACGATATACAGTATGTCATTTACGGTTGGTTTTGCAGGAAAGTCGTTCATGATAAAATTTTAGACAATTATTTGCAAACTTATTTGTTTTATCCACTTTACAGATAGTCAAAAATCTCTCAAAGGCATGGATTAAATTCCAAATCTCTTCGCAGTGCTCATATGGAGTGAGGGCATATGACGCTGTTGATGGTGATTCGTCCGTCGTCTTGAGCGGACCCCTTGGTGCTGTTTGACAGGAGTAGGCTAAGTGCCGGCACCGAATTTTCTCGTTCTGCTATCATGTATCACGTCGTTCATTTCATCTCGGTAACTCATCTGACGACGTTAACGCCAGGTTGGGCATATACTTTTTTTAGAATAAGAGAAGGAAGGTGGTCTTATATAACTGGCCACCAGCAGTAAGAAAGTGATCTACCGGAAGGGACACAAAATGGCTGCCAGTCATACTGATAAGGATGTCACAGTATCTCCCATGTTATGTTATCTGTATTGTTACTGAAGTGGCCCACCTTTTATTTTCGGAACTCGCTCGGACGATGTGTTAAAGACCTCTATAAGTTGATGTCATATTGTAGCTAGTAGACATCGCGACATTTCTCCAGGAAAATACACTTCTAAGAAATCTGACCTGACCTACTGACAGAGGCCATGAGCCGAGAACTGCAGCAACTGAACGACCTTGTGATACTCCCTGGAATTTACTGGCTTCCTGATAACGTAACAGTCTTCTTTAATACAAATTTACGAGAGGCATGTAAGATTTATTTCTGTGGGTAAAGCACACAGCCCATCCTCTATATCCTCTGACAAAATGCTGTATGGTTCTGTAGGTATGTCAGATAGTTTCCTTGTGACAGTCTGCGTACTCAAGGAACCAACACTCACTCCACTTCTATTCATGTTGGTCGTGGAAGCCATAACCCGCGATTTGGAGAAAGCGTTCAGTGGACGCTTCTCTATGCCAACGATGTTACGATTGGTACCAAGGAAGATTTGCAACATCAAGTTGAAACATGGCATGATCGTCAACGTTGTGGCCAAACGCCATGCCATAACGTTACTTGATGTAGATGTTGATTCCCACAGGGAACCTAAATTATTTGTCCTGAATGAGTAAATTTATAATACCAATATAATGGTCCGTTATTGGACATTATAAATTTTCCAGCTAACTTTTGGAAATGAGACATAGCTCTCATTGTACATTGGCACTGCTAGTGGCTTCAAGTAGCCTATGCAGTGGCCTCCACCGTATGCACTAGCCTTGCGTCTTGGGTGGTGTGCTAAGTCCCAACTGACGAGCCTAACTTAGCACACGAGGGCGAACTAGCAAAAAAAAAAAAAAAAAAAAAAAAGTTATTGGTTTTACGTCCCACCAATATTTCAGTAGAGTATTTGATTGGTTTCTTAATATAAAGGGAATAGAATGTAACCTCAACATAGATGCGAGGTCATTACTTTTTCTAATACTTGCGGTCCTTATCAGTTTCCATGCCATTATCTTGTTCGTTAATTTGTTCAGCGCATAACGCATTTCTTGGAATATAACTGCAATGTAAGATGATTTAGTGACAAACACTGATACACTATAAACAACACGCCATGAGCTAAGAATCGTACAGATGGCAATATGTTATTGAAGAGTTGGTCACACCAAGCCATGTAGGTAGCAGCACTATCGACTTTCTCGCTGAAAACCGCAAGCTGTCCGGTATTATCATATTAAAGTATTTGGCCTAAATATGAATGTTTTGCATTCCATACACAGTACTAGGCGGGGGTGGGGGTGGGGGGAAGGGATACCGGAATCTCCAAAGCAGCGGTAACTTGTATTGTCACATTACAGCCATGAGCTACACGGTCTAGTGACAAGATATATCCCTGCCTGACTCCTAATGAAATAGGCTTTCCAACGGTGAAAATATTACTGAAATCCGTTGAATGCTTCCCGAAATTGCCTTTCATACAGTGCTGTGATTCAACCGGTTCGCACGAACCGATTGTTAAAATAGCTGGAGCTCACAGAATTTAAAATATAACTTAATCAGTTCTAGGTTCTTATTCTTTTGACAGAAAGAATAAAAATTTGCTTTGATATGTAGGTGAACTCGCAGGGAATTAACATTATTGCCGTATTATATTTTGAGATTGAATCAAAGAAGCTAATGCAGTGAACTCGCAGTTGGGGTCAACAGTTATTTTGTAAGAAGGAAGTCACCTCCCGGACGAAACTCTCTTTACACCGTTTTGTTTTCAGACGAATTTTGCTGTACGAGAGTGAAAGCTGGGTGGACTTAGGATCTCTTATTCAGAAGTTAGGAGAAACAGACACAAAAGCAGCGAGAATGATCGCTGGTACAAACTGGGGGGAACAATTGCAGGAGTGTACTCGAAATAAGGAGATAAAGGCTAAGTTAGGAATGATGAAGCTGTATGTATAAACCAGTTTCGGTGATGGGGCCGTGTGAGGCGAAAGGAGGAGGATAGGTTACCTATGAGAATAATGGACTGGATCCTGGAGGGTAAGAGAAGTGGAGGGAAACCAAGAGACGACGATGGTTAGACTCAGTTTCTAACGATTTAAAGATAAGAGGTACAAAACTAAACGAGCCCACAGAATGAGTTAAAGACAGATGACTGTGGCAGTGCTTAGTAACTTCACAGAGACATGCAGACTGAACGCTGAAAGGCATAAGACTCCCAACTGACATTGGTGTGGAGTTGAATATGGCGTTGGTTCGCAAGCCTTCACCAAACAAACGAATAAATGCACACATAACGACGTGTTTATTGGCGCAGTGGCCTTAAAACGGTGTTTTATATTGCACTGAAAATGGAAGTACGGAATATTAAGACAGAAGTGGTAAGATATCGAAATATTAATTCTGTAAAAGCACGTTTCATTTTATCTGTCCTCATTTAATAAACAATTTTATATTGAAATTAAGGAGGTTACATTATTGGAGAGAAACGTTTGTTAAAAAATGAGAATGACGCCACTTCCTCCATATAAAGTGCAAAGATAGGGGAAGGAATCACAGTCCAAGGAGAAGAAATCAATACTCTGAGATTTGCTAATATAAATAAATCCAAAAGAAAGGTACCATAAAAATGGGTAAAGTCGATCAGACAGCGTAAAATCGATCACTCTAGATCTTATCGATATTTTGTCTGTTAGGGTTGTAATTTCTTACGTTTTGACATGTTGGCAGCTCTATCTCACTTACAATGTTGACGCGGGAATAATTTAAAAACTTAGCAGCAGTGAACAATGGGTATGGCGTGATATTTAAACTCGAATGAAATGCGAATGTTATAATTATTTTCTCTTCGTCAAAAAAGAAACTAGTGTAGAGTGAAGTTTGCCGACTGAAGCAAGAGAAGATTTAAATAAAACGAAAGTACATCCTATTATAATTCTAGGCAGAAATTATCGGGTTTAAAAATTGTTTCGGGAAGGGAATAATTTATTATTAGTAATAAATGTGTACTTTTTTTAGGGTAAAGTCTATCATGCAGTGTTGTTACAAAAGAAGGTGGAACCCTGCGGGCAAAAGAAATGATTCCCCTAAACAGCACGATCTTGCAGTGAAAGGTGTTCAAGCGGGCAGGACGAGCATTCGGGGAGTTTCTCAGCAATATGCCGTGCCGTATACAACATTCAGTGACAGAACCCGTAATAGGCACCCGATAACTTATGGCCGGCAATCTGCTCCTGACTCAGAAGAAAAGAAATAATTTATCCCAAGGTATCATCCTCTGTGTGAAATGGAATTTCTATTAGGAACTAGAGACGTTGCGGATATCGTAAAGAACTATTAGAATCGGCAGGGAGGCGAGAGAAGCATTTGAAAGGTAAGACAATTGGATAAAATTGGATAGGTTTTCACATATAATAACCTTAGGCCCGTCCCTCATTCTAGAAATAACAAAGGTCATTCTGGTGGAACCAGTCACTAAACATGTTAAATTCAAACCAGCCACTTGAATTGATTTTGTAGTCCGATCCCCGTATAAATACTGGCTGTAACAATAAGGATCGACCAAACATTGGTCACGCGTAGAAAAAATGCTATATGGAGACGGGTCTGCAAACTATTGATGGCACCCACAACAGGATGACATAATACGAGACCTCAAAAAGATTCAAATGAAAGCAGCGCGATTCGCTCTGGGTATTTATTGACAAAAAAAGTAGTGTTACGAAAATGTTGCAAAGTTTGGGTTGGGAAGACTTGGCAGTAAGGAGACGAGCTGCTCGACTAAGCGCTATGTTCAGTGCTGTCAGCAGGGAGATGGCGTGGAATGACATTAGTAAGCGAATAAGCTCAGGTGGACCTTTTAACGGTTGGAAAGATCATAATATGAAGATAAAGTCGGAATCTAAGAGGAAAAATTGGGGCAAATATTCATTTATGGGATTTAGGGATTGGGACACTTTATCAAGGAAAATGGTCGATAAATTTCAAAGGTCTTTGAAATCAGTTCATAATAATAATAATAATAATAATAATAATAATAATAATAATAATAATAATAATAATAATAAAAACCCCATGGCACTACAGCCCTTGAAGGGCCTTGGCCTACCAAGCGACCGCTGCTCAGCCCGAAGGCCTGCAGATTACGAGGTGTCGTGTGGTCAGCACGACGAATCCTCTCGGCCGTTATTCTTGGCTTCCTAGACCGGGGCCTCTATCTGACCGTCAGATACTGTGGTTCCTCAATTCTAATCACGTAGGCTGAGTGCACCTCGAACCAGCCCTCAGATCCAGATAAAAATCCCTGACCTGGCCGGGAATCGAACCCGGGGCCTCCGGGTAAGAGGCAGGCACACTACCCCTACACCACGGGGCCGGCATAATAATAATAATAATAATAATAATAATAATAATATCTTAGGCTTTACGTTGCACTAACTACTTCTACGGTTTTCGGAGTCGCCGGCGTCCCGTAGTTTAGTCCCGCAGGAGTTCTTTTACGTGCCAACACGAGGTTGATGTATATGAGCACCTTCAAATAACACCGGACTGAGCCAGGATCGAACCTGCCAAGTTGGTGTCAGAAGGCCAGCGCCTCAACCATCTGAGCCACTCAGCCCGGCAATCATTTAAAAACAGACTGGATAAATAATTGATATAGGAAATCTGCCATCTGCACAATAGTCCTAAATGCAGATAAATGATTGATTGATTGATTGATTGATTGATTGATTGATTGATTGATTGATTGATTGATTGATTGATTGATTGATTGATTGATTGATTGATTGATTGATTGATTGATTGATTGATGTGCGTGCAAGTCGCCCGTTGTGGCGCTGACAATTTGTTTCGAGTTCGTTTTCTTAAAGTTCTTTCTTCATTTTAATTCAGTCTGATACAGTAAAATGCCAACGCGGTATTTCAATGCTACTGTTCTCACAATGTTTCGATCCTTTTTATTCTTTATTCTTCTTCGTCAAGGTGTCTGCTTACGTTTCGCTGTCATGTTGTAGAATTAGAGAAACACTCCAGGACACACTCATATCATAAATACAGCAGAGTCAATGACAACACGAAACAGTAACAGAATCA
Source organism: Anabrus simplex (assembly GCF_040414725.1). Classification (NCBI taxonomy): domain Eukaryota; kingdom Metazoa; phylum Arthropoda; class Insecta; order Orthoptera; family Tettigoniidae; genus Anabrus; species Anabrus simplex. The sequence goes on from NC_090274.1 coordinate 8,822,708, forward strand.
GCTGAACAAAGTTACAGTGAACCTATATTAAGAGTGTAGCAAACACTGACCACGGCTACGTGTTCAGACACTGGGTAGGTAGCGAGTCAAGGCCACGATAGCAGTGACTCACCGTCATTGTCCTTGTTCTTTCATTTCCCTTAGAAAACGGAACAAATATGGTAGCTTAAAAACCAGCATCTGGTCAGTTCGGTAAAGATGTATTATCGCAGATAAATAATGTTGCTTGGTTGGTAGAATAAGTCATGATGGCAGGAGGAAGGACGACCTAAACAGTAGACTACCACAAGCAAGGGAAGTTTTTCTTACGAGAAGAAACTTGCTCCCCTTATACATTAATATACAAATTAGAAAGGTGTTCTGAAGACCTCCGTCCAGTGGATGGTATTGTATGAAAGTGAGCTTTGGCCACAGCAACCAGCTCAGAAAGAAAGAGAATAGAAGCATTTGAAATATGGTGTTACAGAACAACACTGAAGGTAATCATTTCGTGTGGCTATTTTAGCCGGGTGCAGTCCTTGTAAGGCAGACCCTCCGTTGAGGGTGGGCGGCATCTGGCATTTGTAGGTAACTGCATATTATTGTGGTGAAAGATAGTGTTATGTGTGGTGTGTGAGTTGTAGGGATGTTGGGAACAGCACAAACACCCAGCCCCCGAGCCAATGGAATTAACCAATTAAGGTTAAAATCCCCGACCCGGCCAGGAATCGAACCCGGGACCCTCTGAACCGAAGGCCAGTACGCTGACCATTCAGCCGAGTCGGACACACTGACGGTGAGATGGGTGGACAGATCACGAGTGAAGAAATACTCAATCGAATTAGTGAGCGCAGATCGATTCGACGAAATTTGACCAGGAGAAAAAGTAGAACGATAGGACACATCTTACAACACCGAGGACTTGTTCAGTTGGTTTTTGAGTGAAATGTAGGCGGTAAGAACGGTAGAGGTAGACCTAGGTTTGACTATGACAAGCAGGATGTAGTAGTTACGTAGCACAAGAGAGGACGACATTAAAAGATACATCAAACCAATCTACGAATCGATAACCCTAACAACAATGAAAATAAACTCAAACATTTTTTTCTATTTATAATATTCACGAAATTCACACTACTGGTTCACAAACCACTCGATTTTCACCGGCACCCAGCTCACGAAATATCAGGTTGGGAATACAAAGCAGAAACAGGTGATCAATTCAAGTATTTAAGACGTGTATTCTCCCAGGATGGTAGTACGGTAAGTGAGACTGTATCAAGGTGCAGCAAAGCTAACGGAGCGAGCTGTAAGAAATAATTCAGCTCCTGGACGTAACTACAGTATATCTACACCGGTCTGTTTTCAGACCAAACTTACTGTACGAGAAAGATAGTTGGTACAAACAAGAGTACTCGAAATGAGGAGATGGAGGTTAAGTTAGGAATAAACTCGATGGATGAAGCTGTACGACAAACCCGCTTCGGCGATGGGGTCATCTGAGGATAGGTCAACTGAGTAGAGGTGGGTTCGATTCCCTCCTCAGCCATCCTCGAAGTTGTTTTCCGTGGTTTCCCACTTCTCCTCCAGGCAAATGTCGGGATGGAACCTAACTTAAGGCCACGGCCGTTTCCTTCCCTCTTCCTTGTCTATCCGTTTCAATCTTCCCCCCCCCCCCCACAAGGCCCCTGTTCGGCATAGCAGGTGTGGCAGCATGGTGAGGTACTGGTCCTCCTCCCCAGTTGTATCGACTGAAGGATAGTCTCACGCTACAGGACACTGCCCTTGAGGCGGTATAGGTGGGATCCCTCGCTGAACCCGAGGGCAAAACCAACCCTGAAAGGTAAACAGATTAAGAAGGAGAAGAAGATACAGAAGCACGATGAAACGAATAAATTAATTAATGTTATTGGTTTTACGTCCCACTAACTAATTTCGAAGGTTTTCCGAGACGCCAAGGTGTCGGAATTTTCTTCAGGGGGAGTTATTATACGTGCCAGTAAATCTACCGACACCACACGAGCTGACGTAGGCCCCTACACCACGGGGCCGGCATAATAATAATAATAATAATAATAATAATAATATCTTAGGCTTTACGTTGCACTAACTACTTCTACGGTTTTCGGAGTCGCCGGCGTCCCGTAGTTTAGTCCCGCAGGAGTTCTTTTACGTGCCAACACGAGGTTGATGTATATGAGCACCTTCAAATACCACCGGACTGAGCCAGTATCGAACCTGCCAAGTTGGGGTCAGAAGGCCAGCGCCTCAACCGTCTGAGCCACTCATCCCTCCAAGATGAAATGATCTAGCTGAAATGACTACATTTACTTCTAATATGCATGGATTGAAATTTCAAAATTGGTTTTCTAGTACCGGTACGAGATTTACACAGTCAGTAAACATTTCACTCTATTTCAACCGGCACGCAGTACACGAAATTTGCATTTTGCGAAAGGCAAATCACCGAAAAGAGGGTGGGAAAAAATACAATTTTAATCAAAGAAGTCTCTCAAATTTCCTTCAGACTTATAAATAATTGCGTATTAGGACAGTATATTAAGTCTGATAACCAAAGTATTTACATACTAGCTTAATACACAAACAGTATAGCAATTAGTACACTATTACTCAACAAACATTTAGCGATCAATCGAGCTGTAACAATGTAAAGAACAATCATAGCTTGTCAAAAATGAGACTAATAACATATTCCAACTTAGCTTACCTATTGCTCTCTTTTCCTTCTGCGCCACAAAATGATACAGCGGCTTATTGAAACTGCGAATATAACCTCTCTAGATTCACACTGTTTTTGTTTTTGGATGATATGCATATCAAGGACAAGCCTGTCCACACTTATTTATATCTCGTGATCGATCTGATATATCACACACGGAGTTAATTTCCATAAAGATATTTCTTCCTTACAGCAGTATTATAAAATACATGACTCACAACTGACAGTAACATCTCAACGCATTCAGAAAATGGTAGGTACACAATACATAGACAATGCACAAATTTAACACACGCGCTACCATTACGCCTGCAGCGCTGACACAGCACAGTGCTGCCCCCTATTGGAAGTATTGTAAAGTGCTGGCCAAAAGCGGGCGCCATTTGACAACAAATAGGTAAGATTTCTCTGTTCTTAACTTGTTGAAGTATTCTACTGGTTATCAGAGAATGTAAATAATTTGAGCTTTAATATTAGGGTTTCACCAACCCCTTGTTGTTATTCTGAAGTTTGTCATTTCACGGTGTTGTACTTTGACGGATTGCCATCTACAGTATGTTGGATGCTCTAGCTATCCCAGCCTGAGCGGTCTGATACACAGACATCTAGCCTGGGTGGATGTGGTGGGTCGAATAGGTCAAAATCTACCGGAAGTTTACGGAGGATCTATGACGTAGAGCATAGTTTTGGTTGGAGCCTTGCATTATTTATCTACTATCCATTAGCTGCATATTTCTAAATATTTTGAACGTATCGAACGGACAGAAGAATTAGAATGTTCCTGGTAGGGCAAATGCTCCAGTAAATCACAATTATGTATTTATTATTAAGAATGAAGAGGCATTGGGAAGAACGGAGACGTGCTTAACAAGTCACTCGAGATCCTAAAGGTCGGAATAAATAAATAAATAAATAAATAAATAAATAAATAAATAAATAAATAAATAAATACATAAATAAATATAAATAAATAAATAAATTCATTCATACGTTCACCCTCCAGAGTTGGTTTTATCCCCTCGGACTCAGGGAGGGATCCCACCTCTACCGCCTCAAGGGTAGGCTCCTGGAGCGTGAGACTTTGGGTCGGGGGATGAACTGGGGAGAAGGACCAATACATCGCCCAGGCGGCCTCACCTGCTATACTAAACAGGGGCCTTGTGGAAGGGATGGGAAGATTGGAAGGGATAAACAAGGAAAAGGGAAGGTCCGACTCGTTGGCTGAATGGTCAGCGTACTGGCCTTCGGTTCAGAGGGTCCCAGGTTCGATTCCCGGTCGGGTCGGGGATTTTAATCGCTTCTGATTAATTCTTCACACAGCACAATACACTACCAACCACCACAGAAACACGCAATAGTGATTACATCCCTCCATATAGGGTTGGCGTCAGGAAGGGCATCCGGCCGTAAAACATGGCCAAATCCACATGTGCTACACAGTTCGCACCCGCAACCCCACAGGTGTGGGGAAAGAAGAAGACAAGGAAGTGGCCATCCCAGCATTTGCCTGGAGGAGAAGTGGGCAACCTCTGTGAAGTAACTGTAATCGAGTAAATCTTTCCTCAGGTAACTGTAATTGATCCCAATTACCTTTATTTGTACTTTTCCCATCACTGTTTATGTTAGTTACTACAGTAGTATAATGTGTTTAATATTCTTAAAAGTTGCGGTCCCTTTCCTGTCCCATAGTCACCATAAAACTATCTGTGACGGTGCGACGTAAAGCAACTAGCAAAGTTGCGTCATCAATGATGTGTGGTAACAAGTCGGGATATGCCGCAAAAAATTCTCCTTACTTTTTGCTTTTGGAAGTTGGCACGTCTGGGTTTTTTTAAATAATTCTAGGGGTGGCTTCCTGCCTTAGAGCCTTAAATGACGAGCCGAGACTGGTACAGGTAACTCGGCTTTTATCAAGTTAGTTTATTTCATGGCGAAGATGGGACGGTTCCCTTGTCAGTGGAGAAACTCCAAGATATGTCTCTAGTTGGAACACAGATTAATCCTCACTCCGTGCTCCAATACCGTGGACATTTATTCTCTTACGCATGAAGTCCTCTATTGAGTGTAGTTAACCCCCGCCGATGAAGGTCACTACGTCACATCGCCCAGCACTCTCCATCTTCAGGTACAATGACCGAAACTTTCGTTCATTCATAATAACCAAGGTCAGCCGGCCAGGTGAAGTGACTTACATTTTTTTTTTTTTAATCATTCAAGTATGTGGGCTTCTCTCCATCTGTCAATAATCCTGACCCGTTCCTAAACTCGACCTAATGAAAAAATGAAATGGCGTATGGGTTTTAGTGTCCGAGGACAAGTTCGGCACGCCAGGTGCAGGTCTTTTGAATTGACGCCCGTAGGCGACCTGCAAGTCGTGATGAGGATGAAATGATGATGAAGACGACACATACATCCAGCCCCCGTGCCAGCGAAATTAACCAATGATGGTTAAAATTACCGACCCTGCCGGTAATCGAATCCGGGACCCCTGTGACCAAAGGCCAGCACGCTAACCATTTAGCCACGGAGCCGGACCTCGACCTAATATTTCCAGCATTTAAGACACAAGATTGCATTGCCGACTAATATGAGATCTCATAATCAGTAAGCAAAATATCAGCTGCTGAGAACATGAAAAAAAATGCAGAACATATAAAGAAGAGTAGTCAAAAGGCAAAAACTTATATCTATCAATCATAAGAAATGTATTTTATAATATAGAATAGAACTCTATCCACATTGGTATTTGTATCATTTAAGGCAGATGGTTAAGGGTGCACTTCAAGAAGTGAATAAGGAAATTGTACAACTACCCACTAATTAATTAATAAGGAGTTCTTTCTTAATCTGTTTACCCTCCAGGGTAGGTTTTTTCCTCAGACTCAGTGACGGATCCCACCTCTACCGCCTCAAGGGCAGTGTCTTGGAGCTTCAGACTCTGGGTCGGGGATACAACTGGGGAGGATGACCAGTACCTCGCCAGCCGGCCTCACCTGCTATGATGAACAGGGAACTTGTAGGGGGGATGGGAAGATTGGAAGGGATAGACAAGGAAGAGGGAAGGAAGCGGCCGTGGCCTTAAGTTAGGTACCATCCCGGGATTCGCCTGGATTAGAAGTGGGAAAGCACGGAAAACCACTTCCAGGATGGCTGAGGTGGGAATCGAACCAACCTCTACTCAGTTGACCTCCCGAGGCTGAGTGGACCCCGTTCCAGCCCTCGTACCACTTTTCAAATTTTGTGGCAGAGCCAGGAATCGAACTAGGGCCTCCGGGGGTGGCAGCTAATCAAACTAACCACTAAACCACAGAGACGGACAACATAATATTTGTAAAATAAAAACAAGCATAGCAATAACTGTTTTTGTTTGACGTCGCACCGACACAGGCAGGCCTTATATCGATGATGGGACATGAAAGGGCTAGGAGTGTGAAAGAAATGGCCGTGGCCTTAATTAAAGTACAACCCCAGCATTTGCCTTGAGAGAAAATGGGAAACCACGGAAAACCATCTTCAGGGCTGCCGACAGTGGAGTTCGTACTCATTATCTCCCGAATACTGGATACTGGCCGCACTTTAAGCGACTGCAGCTATCGAGCTCGGTACACAGCAATAACAACACAGTATGACTCCGTGACGGAGAACTAGCCAAGCCACGTGAGGATAGTATGTGGCAATTCTTTCTCGGCGCTGCGTTCAACGTCAGACTCGAACTCTCGTGGGGCCTAGTATACCTGGAAAGCTCATCATTCTGACCACTTCTTGTAAGTTCACTACCAAGGACCAAGGGGGATGTTTTCATTCCCCTCCCCGAAGGGGAGGGGCGGGCCACCTAGAAGGTTACGCCTTCTCTCTGGCCAGGAGATTTGGCGGGGTTTGGGGATTTGATGGGGGTTTGAAGTTAAAAGGGTAGTAGCTTTGGCATTTGGAGATGAGAAGGAGTTTGGCCTCTTGGCTAAGTGTGCAGTCTCTGCTCTTGTGCTTTTTATTAGGTTAAATACAATGGAGTTACAATGGTGATACTTATTTACAATAGATACAATGGTGTTTTACATTTGGATTACAATTTGGTGTTATGCTAGGGGATACAATTTTAGTATATGTGATTTGGGATTAGGTTTGACTGTGGGTATGGTGGGATGGCCATGGTTGGGAGCAGGTGTGAGGTTAGGAGATGAAGAGTGGTGGTACAATTGTGAAGAGACAGGATGAGGAAGTGGAGGAGATCCAGTGAGGATGTGGGCGGCTGGTGGGGGCTGGAGTGAGGGAGAGGTGGGAGAGCTTGGTGATATGGTGGGATTTGCGTGGGGGGTGGCCGGGGGCGGGGATGCATAGTGGTTGAAGGTTGGCGGGTGGATGGGGGTGGTGAGAAGGAGGGTTCCACACGATGATATTCGCCGTAAATTTGTGCTCCGTTGTTGATGAGTTGTTGTACATCTCGTTCTGATGGTAACTGCAGGCGGACCATATAGGTAGGACCCTGGTTGTTTCGGATCCTTATGGCCTTCTTCACTGGGATGCCTGCAGTGCGGAGTTCCTGGATGATGTCTCTTGTAGGGATGTCTGGGTTGATGCCACGCAGTACACAGCTGTGGATGGACATGGGAGATGGTGGCTGCTCGGTCGGCGTTGCTCGGTCGTTGAAGTACTCTTGTTCGGATGGTGTTGCGTGGTCAGCGGTGTAGTCCTGCAGAGTTATTTCGGACGTTGTTTGCTGTGGACTGGGGGGTTGGTAGATGGGAGGAGGGGGGAGGGTCGGTGTCATGACCGGGAAGGAGTGGCAAGGTGTGCTGGTGGTGGTTATGGTTGTGGCAAGGGTGCTAGTAGTGGTTATGATGGTTGTGGTAGTGGTTGTGATAGGGAGGGAAAGTGGCATTGGTTTAGTCTTTATTGGAGGCTCGTGGAGGATGGGAATTAGTTCAGGTCTGGCTTGCAGTTGATCTATGATGTTCTGTGGCGGAGTTATTACTACGTAGTTGTAGTTCCGTAGGTTGACTCCCTGTAGTATTAGGCGGTGCACTTCTTGGTCGGTCCTGACTTGTAGTAGGAGGTGCTCTGAAGGTCTCTTCGTTCGGCCATCTATTACTCGAAAGGATTTTACAAATTGAGCATATTGTGATTTAAGTGTTTGCTGAATTTCAGTCTCTGGGATAGAGAGATCTACCCAGGGGAGGAGTACGTAGGGCATGGTATTGGGGAGGCGACTGCCAACTAGGCGTCTGCCTATTTGTGCTTTTTTGAGCTCGGCTGGGCTGCGATTAGAGATGTGGGCCACCCGGCCGAGAAAAAAAGATTGGGATGAGTGATTTGCGCACTACGGAGATCGGAGAGGAGCTGCTGCTGCTTCAATGCTTTCATTCCCCACCCTGAAGGGGAGGGGCGGGCCACCTAGAGGGTGTCGCCCTCTCTCTGGCCAGGAGAGATGACGGGGTTGAGGAGGGGTATTAGAAGAAGGAGATGGGAGTAGGTGAGGTAATTAAAGTGTGGAGGTGGCGAAGTGGGGTAATTATACTGGGTTAGATTGAGATTGGATACAAGACATGAATAGATAGGACAGCGATGCTATGTAGCGAAGGTTTAGACAAGGTGGGAGGGAAATAGGTGAAGTGCAACGCTATGATAGAAGGAGGAGAAGTTAACAAGAGAAGTGAGGAGAAGTCGAATGATGTCAAAGGAAGGTGGTGGTGGTGAAAAATAACCGGGTGGAGGTGGGGGTGGATAAGATCGAAGATATGGACTAGGTGGTTGGGGTGGTGGGGCAGGCCGGGGACGGCTACGAGATGTGGTGGGACGAGGCGAAGTTTGGGGAGGTGAACGAGATGGTTCGATCCGATGGTGACGGCCGTTGAGGTGGATCCCAGTGGCGATGAGTCGTGCGGCGTCGTCAGAAGTTGGAAGGAGAAGTCTGACTAGATATGTTGGACCGTCGGCGTTGTAAATGCGGAAAGCTCTTCGCACGGGTAGTCCTGCCTGGCGGAGTTCCTGGGCGATGATTGCGGATGGTATGCTAGGCTCTACACCGCAAACCACGCAGCTATAGGTGTTAGCATAGGCAGAAGGCGGTGGTATCGGTGGAAGATGTACGATGTTTCCAGGAGCATCTGTAGTAGAATTTCCCTCGGCAGGTGACTGAAGAGATGCGCTCTGCGGATGTGTTAGATCAGGGTTGGGAGGGAAGGGAAGAATAGACGTCATAAGAGGGAAGGAATGAGACATGACAGTAGTAGTAATAGGCAGGTGGGCTGAAGTGGTAATGGTGGTGATAGTAGTGGTAGTAGTGGCAGGAGTGGTGTAAATGGTAGACGAAGGTTGTGGTGATGAGGTGGAGGAAGATAGCGTGGTTACGGCGATCAGAGCGGCTGTTGCAGGCTGAGAGGGTTCGTCGTCCTGTAGCTGGAGCTGGACTTGAATATCCTCTGGAGTGGGTTCTGCTGGATAAAGACGACCACGAATACGGGCTCCAGTCTTGTAGATGGTGGAGAGGTCTGCTGAAGAGTGAAAATACACAAGTATAGCTGGTGCTGGTTGAGTCCCTTCGTAGAGCCTGGTGACAGAATAGGCGCCGGTGGGATGAAGTTCAGTAAGGAGGTCATCTTCAGAAAGTACAACGGGAACGTCGTGAAGAACACAGGTGAACAGCATGATGGGAAGGCCGACCTCCAACTTGGTGCCAGCCTATGTGCTTTATTGTCTCGGCGGGGTGCTAAATTAAAGATGAGCAGTCACCCGGCCGAAAAAAAAGTTACGTTCCCCCGGAGTTGCAAAAGATTCGAGTATGGAGAGAAGGTGTGTATCCGGAGAGGAGATGCGCTGTCTAGGGTCGTTCCCATGGTAACGAAAACTGGCATTGCGCAGAGAGAAGAGCTTCCCATCGCCTATTCTCAAGCAGAAATAGCCAGCTCTGAACATGGTTTTCCGTGACCAAAATATGGCTTCCGATTGAGATAGCTAGAAATAAAATTCAGTGTTTCGCCCAGAGTAACTTTTGACGATTGAGTTTCCTGAATTTTATTTCTAGCTATCTCAATCTGAAGCCATATTTTGGTCATGCTAGCCCGGGAGGGCAATATAGCA